>NC_140938.1:122733357-123285857 GCF_014529385.1 Adiantum capillus-veneris | reverse complement strand
AAGCCTCATGCTAACATCTTGACATTGCTTTGTGCAGTTGTATAAAGAGGTTGTTGCTTGCCTATGGCAAGCTATGTGGAAGGTATGAACTATACAAGGCCCCAATCAAAGAAGTACCTGTCCCAAATCAAACCGATGGGAATTCTTGCGGTTGGAGATGTCTTCTCCATGCAAAATATGTCCTGCAAAGCTACTTTGCATTAAAACCTTTCATGACTAAGGTACCCATTTGGCAATGCATTCAGTTAGTTTTGGTTTAGTCTATAAAAGAATTCTGATCATGTGGTCTTTCAATTTTGCAGAGTGCTTTAAAAAACTACACATATGATTATTTGCAAAGATACCGGTAAGTTTAATACAACACCTGCTTACTATGTCTAGCCCTAGAGAGCTTGAAGATAGCGGCTTGGATGAGCGCACTATTGATCTTACAAAACATGACGTGCCACCACGACAATCCCCTACATCCGATACAGTGGAATCGCATCGGGCCGAGGGTGTCATATCAGCAGAAGATCAAAGAGTCGAGGATGAGGAAAGGACAAATGAGCATATGGAAGCTGCTAAGGTTCAACCGGAGGAGACAATGAAAGAGCCAAGTCAGCCAGTGGAAGAGCCAAAAGAGCCTATGACTGAAACCCAAGATGAGGAAAGCAGGCCTATAGATGAGCAAAAGGATATGGATGAGGAAAGCAGGCCTAGGGATGAGCAAAATGATATGGATCAGGGAAGGATGTATGAGGCAACCCGATCAAGCTTGAATCAGGCAGAAAGGGCCATGGGGGAGACCCCTGATGAAGATTTGAATGATGACTATGAAGATAAAGCGGAGGAGAGCAACAACGACATGAACACCACAGAGACCCAGTATGGACCCTTGCTACCTGTAGATACGGTTGTTCCGGTAATGTCTATTCAAGTATGGCAAAATATGTTCAGCTGCTAACTACTTATATGTACTTGTCAACTTTTACAGAGGTTGATTATCTTGGACGTCAATGGATTGCTGCTGATGCGGGTGCCTCTCGGTGACAGAGGACCCTTTGAGGATTTGCAAACGTTTCGGATGGGAACTTGTCGAGTCGTGGTTCGTCCAGGAACCAAGGAATTTATTCAGTTTCTTCTTCCGCGCTTCAGAGTTGGCATATGGTCTTCAATGCAAAGGCAAAACTTATCGCCACTAGTTGCAATAGTTTGCAGTGTATGCCAAGCTCACACATCAGATTTTGCCTTTTTGTATGATCAAAGAAAATACGTTATTGTTAACCCTCACGGCACACGGACACCCATCACCTACGACGGACGCGTATTATGTATTTGGTAGAGTCAGGTACCGGGCTTGTCGGACCAATAGGGAAAGGTAGAGTGATCGCCAATGAGAGGCGCACTTTAACTTGGACATTCAAGGGATTAGTTGGTTAAGCATGGGCGCCCAAGTGTGAATGGGGTGAGCTCCTATAAAAGCCAACTAAACCTAATTTTTACTCATTCTCTCATTTGTGCAATTGAAGAGTGCTCTTGCTCCATCTCCATCTTCTTCTTCTTCTTCACCTCCTTGTGTGTGTGTGTGAGAGAGAGAGAGAGAGAGAGAGGGAGAGTGTGTGTGCGATCGAGCATTACGAAGGCACGACGGCGGCGAAGCGGTTGAGCGCGGCACGACTGCAGCTTCTTCTTCATCGCGGCGAGGAATCCACCACGAAGGCGAGCGTAGAGCGGTGAGTGACACACCCTTTGTTTTCTTGAGCTTGCTAGTTTAGGCTTGTTGTGTACTTGGAGCCGTTTGTGGCTCGCATAAGGTGTATTGGCAAGTCCCTTGCTTCGACAGTGCGGCAAGGAGCGCACATTTTTGGCGCCGCTGCCGGGGATATGCCCTACACTAAGCTCGGTTAGCACTTTACGCTTCCTTGTGGTGCAATTTGTATCATAGGAAAGGCAGGGAAGGGGTGTGTGGAGATCTCTGTTTTTTGCGTTTTCTGCATTTGCTGTCAAGTTTCAATTTCTGCTATTGTCTGCGTTTTTCAATTTCTGCAATTTCAAGTTCGGCGTTTTCAATTTCTGTCAATTTCTGCAAGTTCTGCGTTTTTTCTGCATTTTCAGCAATTTCTGCGTTTTTTCTGGGATCATTTTCCCAAGCCCAAGCCCAAGCCCAAGCCCAAGCCTCAGTCCTCAGTCTTATGATATATACTAGACTCACTCTTATATATATACCCTACTCCCTCAAGAGTGAATGAGAGCATGTGGGACAAGCCCTCCACTCTCCTCCTTTCTCTTCCCACTTGCACCCTTAGACTTTCTAGTTTGGGCCTAGTTCCCTACTGGAAATTGACAGTTTTAGGGATTCCGAGGGCATAGAGTGACCAAACGGAGGGCTGTAAAGCACGGCACGACCCTCTGACCGATACGCTCGTTTTGAGCTATCACACGGCCCATTCCACGACACGCTCTAAAAAATCTAGCAAAAAAACAAACAAAAAACACGCTAAAAACTAGTCACAAGGCCTCCTAGAGCAGCTTTTTGACACCTTACGGTATCAAAAGCACATGCACTTACGCTCTGGGCGGGTGCTAGAACACGAGCATATTGAGGGTGCCTCTGTTCATACGGACACCCATTACCCATCCACGATAATCTCTAGACCCTCAGCGGGGACACAAGGTAGCACCACCCAAGACCCTAAAATAGCCGCTAGTGATTCCTCCTCCGACTCAGAAATCATGGAAGCATACCCTACCCAAAACACTGAGAGAGAAGGCCATGCACCTCCCAGAGCTCCACAGCCTAATACTAGTATGTTTAGCCGTTTCATGGAAACATTAGGTAGAGCTACTCGCTCGGAACCTGATGCAAATGAAGCACACGAAGGGGGTGGGGAAGTGGACTCTCCTTTCACATCGCAAGTGGACCCCACACCCCCAAAGAGTGTCCATGTGGATATCCTGCCAACTTCTTACCAAGAAGGCCCTGTTGAGCTGCCTCCTTCAGAAGTTCCCTCTAGAGTACCGTTGGTGACAAGTAAAACCATGGGGAGCAACATTGCTTCTACCTCACAAGAAACCGTTAACACGTCGACTCTAGAAGGATTGTTCATTAATGATCATTGGACATACGACCTCCACACTGAGGTGTTGACGGATCTACACTCTGGCCACGCCTACCATGTAGGATGGATAGAGATTGTACAATCCACCTCTAGTGCCACGAGCATCGAAGATCAACAAAAAATGATCTGTAATGTTATCCATGGCATTATTCAATCAGAAAGGCAAAACCGAGGAGTAAATATACTCTCAACTGGCCCCATGAGATTTCTGGATACGAGCAAGGCTCAACAGCCTACTCTATCTCAAATGGAGACTCCTCTAATGAGCCCCATGGACCCATCTTACGTCATTTCACCTGGGGTCTCTATGCAATCTGAGCCTCCGAGCGACAACTTTAGCTTCCCTAACTTGGCTCAACCCTCTATTAAGGAAAACACAGTGCTCACTCCAGGGATAAGCCTGACAGAGAATGTACCGATGACATCTACGGTTAGCGCAGTGCCACTACCTAGTGTCGTAGTACCTAATATGGGGCCTCGACCATATGTGCCTCTAGCCCCTTATGCACACATGGCCCCCACACCTCCAATAGTACCACTTGCTTATGCTCCTCGAGTGCCGCTCCCTAGCTCTTATCCGAGTGGACCTATGCCCGGTTATGTTCCATATCCTGCATCATCCACACATATGCCAAGACCGGTACCCGTTCCTCTCCCACATATGATTCCAAGAGTACCTCCACCGGCCCTACCTCCTCACATAGGTGACTTGGCAGCGTTTGCTCAAACCATAGGTCGATCTATCGCGGAAAATATGCGTCATGCATCTGATAGAGAGCCTAGAAGTAAGGCAGTACAAATTGCCAAACTCACGCAAAAATTCAATGGGGACGAAGATGCTAGGAAACACATTGAAGTGTTTGAACAAGTATGTGATTCCTTAGGGGAACGCAACGAACTACATAAGTGCAATGCCTTAAGCTTGACATTAAGTGGGAAGGCTGGAGATTGGTATAGGACCCTAAGGGTGGACGAGAAAACAATCTACCCTACCCTTCGAAGGTTGTTTCTAAAGGAGTACATACGAGAAGGTGTGCTTTGGGGTGTAGCATCTCAGCTACAGAAGGCCGAACGTAAGGAAGGAGAGTCAGTAAGGGACTTCATTAGTCGTCTAAAGCACTTAAACTCTCGTTGCCCTGTAAATGAGCGCTTCAACAATAACCAACTGCTTGATCAATTCATTCGAGGGTTGAGGAATGAAGGAATCTATAATGGACTAGTAATTAGAGGTATCACAACCTGGGAAGATGTCACTGCCAATGCAATCCAACTAGAGGACAACTTGATGATAGCAGGCATGAGGGTGTCTACTGACACGAGATCCACTAGCTCACAAGCCATTGAGTATGAACCCATGACTGCAAAGCCCATTGCCAATGAGCCAAAGGTATTTGAGACATTCTTGACAGACCTCACCAAGGCAATCCAAGAGTCTCTTAAGGATAATCGACCCCCTCAAAATAGTCACATGTATCCAAGAAGGGAGCAACAATGGTGTTCCATTTGCTTAGGTCCACATAGCACTAGTGAGTGCCCTACGTTTAGAGTAAAATTTAATGGAACTTGCAACGCATGTGGTAGGTATGGTCACCAAGCTAAGGATTGTTTAATGATCAAACGTATGATGGCAAATAGACCACCTGTAGCCTGGACGGATGCACCTCGAGCTCCTGTATTGATGCCTACTCCACCTGTTGAGCAACTACCGCAACACATGGTCCCTAGATCTCAAAATGTTGTACAAGCTACACCGCTACCACCTCCTGTGCTAGGACCGCAGCCCCCGCATCCAAGAGTCGCCCCTATGAACCAAGTGGGTTGCAAGCCATCTAATGCTTATGCAGATGGTTGTGAGGAGGAAATAGACACTAGTATTGCCTACGGACTTGATACATTGGAAGAATGTCCTATATACTACATGGAAGATTGTTGGGGACAAGTCAAGCCGGTTTATCAAGCTGCTGCTCTCGCATCCAGAGGTCAAAATATCAACACCCAGGCTAGGAGGCCACCTCTTCAATGCTACGAGTGTGGGGGACCACATCGAGTAGCGGAGTGCCCTATTAGGCTGCAAAAGAATGCTGCACAGATGCAAGTGAATCAAGGGAGCACGTCTGCAATGCCAATACTCACATGTAATCGTTGTGGCATAGATCACTTGATTGCCCAATGCCCCTATAACCCAAATGCGCCTAAAATCACACCCCTGAATTTGGTCGAAATTGCTAGTGTGACATCACCAATACCACCCGTCGCACCCGCTTATGTGATTACACGGTCCATGCTTCAAGGGCCAGGACATATCCTCGAAGAGAGAGATACCGCGTCAGTTATCCAAGCAAAGAAAAAGAAGACACGAAGGAAGAAGTCACAGAATACGGAAAATTCAAAGCCAAGTTCCAAAACAAACATAGGAACAGGAGATGACCCCGTGTATATGAATGACCTCGAGGATGATTCAGATTCAGTCGAGACAATGGAGACTAGAACCAATACCACAAAGGGAAAGACCGACAAGGAAAACCGTAACATGGGACCAAATGAAAACCGAATAAGAGAAAACCATAAAGAGCCTCTGAAAACACCACAAGTGTTTCCAAATCCAATCCAATCCCCCCAAGATAAACCGCAGGGGCAAAAAGGAAAAAATCGTAAAAAAGAAGATTGGGACGTACCCAAACCCTGTAGACGAGATTAAGCAGGTGAAACATCTAAGAGGTTTAGTGGAGGAGACTCAAAGGAAACTAGAACCAGAACCCATGCATATCAAATTTCATGACACAGTGTTTCCCACGCAAGTTCATCCACCCCACATGAACCATAGACCGTTAGCCATATCTAGTATCATCCAAGAAGGGAGTGAGGACAGGACATCAGAAAGTGAGCATACACCCTTCTTGTTGGAAAGGATGTTTAACGAAGGAATACCTGATCCCATTGAGGAATATGAGATTCCATCCTCACCAGTTCCTAGTCAAGGACCTACACCCTGCAAAACGCCAATGAATGTTGCCAAACTAGTGGACTTCATGTCTTCTGAGGTCCGAACCACGATCATAGCAAAGCTGTATGGAGATCCTGAGTTATTCCTTGCACTTCGAGCATTCCTTAACGGAGAGCTACGAACGGGATTACCGTAGTTTGCGCAACCAAATAGGCCTGACTCGATTATGATTGATGAGGAAAATCATGTGCAATCACTTGACTTAGATGGACACGAGTCTGTGATCGAGGTACCCATTAACGAATTAGGGCAGTATTTTGAAGGCGACGAGTCTAATGCGACCCTACCCATCACTACCAAGGGATTAACTATAAAGGGAATTCTTGATGGTGGTGCGGGAGTTAGCATCGTTACAAAAGATTGTTGGGAATCCATGGGAAAACCCCGCCTCAGTGTTACTAACATTGTGGTAAAGATGGCAAATGGTACCATAGCCAAACCTATGGGGATGCTCAAGGATCTTAAGATCAAAGTTCTAGGACACAAGGTACGACATACGTTCATTGTAATGGATTTCTCTAAACACCTTATGTCATATGAAATGATTTTAGGACGACCATTCATGAGGGAAGCACAAATGGTTCACGATTGGTCTAAAAATCATGTCTATTTGCAATTCCAAGACTCTGTCCTTAGAGTGGATTTGGTGACTGGTAAGGTACATCCCTTAGGGAGTAAAACCATTATTGATCATCGCTCTGACACCACAGTTCACTCGGCCCCACTACAATATTGTTACACTTGTAAGAAGGATACAGACATTGGCCAAGATTCTCCTTATATGGATATCCTACCTGGGATGACTGAATCAGACAATGTGGATTGGGTCCACCTAGCATCAACCATAGACACTTGGGGAAATAGGGGGACGACCTGGGTAACACCTGAGGGGGATGAAATACGTATACCCTTAAATATGCTACAAGCAATGCATATCGCTTCTGACAAGACTCAGCCTAATGTCACGAAAAAAACATACAAGTGGGTCCCTAAAGCTTCTTTAGCGACCATAGCTAGTGCTAAAAAACAGAAGCCTTGTAAGAAATGTACCACTCGCTCCAAGAAAAGTAAGAAAATGTTGCGATGGATCCCTAAACGACTATTGGAAGCCCAAGGCTACTATCAAGGAAATTATCAAATCTGGGTACCAAAACGTAGATTGTGCTCTTACCTATCACCTGACCCAAGTGAGCCCAATCCCGTAGCTCCAAAACGAATCAATGATCGTGAAAAGAAAAAAATCACAGAATGCTACACACCCGCTCCCGAGCTAGTTTGGGTACCAAAGAAAGAACGATTTGTTCCACCTAGCTCAGGAAGGGGGGAGTCCCATGAAGCTTCTAGCTCCTCATGTAATACATCCATAGAGGTAAAAGCTTCTACACAGCCTCCAACTATAGTAGTGGACCTCCATGAAGCTACAAAAGAATCCACACCTCCCAGTGTTCAAGAATCACCTAATGAACCACTTCAAGTTCGATCCTGGGAGAGTACCTTACCACCCTTGCAGCTTGACAAGGCACCTAGGGTAATAACAAACTACTGGCAAAAATCCTCACCTATTACCAACTGGAACAATTGGTTTCAAAGGGTGACAAGCTCATTTCAAACGGTATGATCTACCCAAGGAAGGGGGGAGTGTTTGTGGACATCCATCATTCACTTGTTTCCCTCTCAACCTTTTTCCCTGACCTCTCAATCTCCGATCTTAGGGAATGTACATATAAAGCTTTATACTCACAAAAAAAAGAAAAAAAAAAAGAGCAAGAGCAATTAGCAAACGAGTATGCACATTAAAAGTCAAAACATTGACTCAGACCTACACATGTCACATCTGGTACAGTGAAGCAGAAACCTATGCCATGAAACACCTTTGATCCTCATCACTTGAGTGATGGAGGGTAGGTAAGATTGGTACGATAGGAGTGTTTCTGTTTTAGAGTTGAGTGATTAGAAAAGTTCTCTTTTCCCACTAATGTGCCTCCTGGAGGTAGTCCTTTTGTTTTCTAGTGTGTACAGGAGCGTGTTGCTATTGATAGGATTTGGATCTTCATGGAACCTTTCTCTCGTTCACACTTCAAATCAAGCGCGACCATCAACACAAACAGGTGTTTCTTGTCCATTAGCATTGCCCTTATCTTTTGTGCATGTATGATTGTCTGCTTTGATTGTGATTGGTAGCATAATATTCAGCGCATTGGTTAGTATCAAACATTTAAGTCAATGTAATGTTTTGTCATAATCACTTGTTTAGGTGTAAAAATCAAGCAGTCCGACTAAGCTAGTTTGACCAAGCTAGGTATTAGAAATCTTCTCTTAATACCATGGGGAATGCCTTCCTAATAAGCAATGGTTACTTAGGTTCTTAATCCGATTTAGGCAGCATTGTATGAAATGTACTAGGGCTTTCTAGTGGGCTTAACCCTAGTGACCTTTAGCTTAAGTATTATAAAGGGAGTTTACTAATGTGATGAGCCTGGGGAATGTAACAGTGTTATATGACCCCCCAAAGTTACAAAATTAAAATGATGAAAATGAACAAACAAAAAATCAAAGTGCCACAATGTAAAATTTTAAGCTGGAAGAGAAATCTCAGCTTGATTTGGTACTTCACTCACATGTATTGCCTATGGTACTAGAGCCCTAGAGGTTCCCAGTGTGGGCGCTTTTCCTTGAAAAGCAAAAAACCCAAGGCATACAAAATAAGCACACACATCAAAATTGAATCAGTGTGAAAAGACCTTGGGGGGTCAAAGAAAAAGTAATCAGTCAGGCGATGATTTCATGAGAAATTCCTTTTATGGTAGCTTAACTACAAGGTTTTCTAGATATAGCCTCTAGTCAGCCCTTGAACATGAATACTTGGCTCTCGCGATTAAACAACTTAATTGACCACTGAAAATTAAGAAGCTTACCCATGGTATTAATATTCGATCTCTAGTGCTTTTCGACCGTCAAATTAGGGACCCCAGACTTGTTTAATTTTTTGCCTTTACATCTGTTTATGCATTTGATTACATTGCAATTTAATGTTCATTGCTAACAAATTGTTTGAAATTCTTTTACCAATCAATTTTTCTATCTAAAACTGCATATGCTTTTTAAGAGAATGCAATTACTGTGCCAATGCTGTTTGATTTTGCAGTGACTGAAGAAGGCTAAGGACATTCATCTCAAATGCTCTTCCACCTCGACGAACCAGCTTCAACTCAATAGCTTCCGAGGACGGAATCTACATCAGGAAGGGGGGCATGTTAACCCTCACGGCACACGGACACCCATCACCTACGACGGACGCGTATTATGTATTTGGTAGAGTCAGGTACCGGGCTTGTCGGACCAATAGGGAAAGGTAGAGTGATCGCCAATGAGAGGCGCACTTTAACTTGGACGTTTAAGGGATTAGTAGGTTAAGCATGGGCGCCCAAGTGTGAATGGGGTGAGCTCCTATAAAAGCCAACTAAACCTAATTTTTACTCATTCTCTCATTTGTGCAATTGAAGAGTGCTCTTGCTCCATCTCCATCTTCTTCTTCTTCTTCACCTCCTTGTGTGTGTGTGTGTGAGAGAGAGAGAGAGAGAGGGAGAGTGTGTGTGCGATCGAGCATTACGAAGGCACGACGGCGGCGAAGCGGTTGAGCGCGGCACGACTGCAGCTTCTTCTTCATCGCGGCGAGGAATCCACCACGAAGGCGAGCGTAGAGCGGTGAGTGACACACCCTTTGTTTTCTTGAGCTTGCTAGTTTAGGCTTGTTGTGTGCTTGGAGCCGTTTGTGGCTCGCATACGGTGTATTGGCAAGTCCCTTGCTTCGACAGTGCGGCAAGGAGCGCTCAGTTACCATTGAGGGCCACTACCACCCTAAAAAACCAGGATTACCTCTTTTGTACAAACCGTTTAGCCAAATCGGTGTACCCTTTGATGCAACTAATACACTACTAATTGATGATACTCCTGAAAAGGGAGAACTAAATCCGCCGGGAACAACTATCTCACCACCTTCTTTCGAGGGGCATTCCTTCGATTTTTACCTTGAAGACATTTTGATTCCATACTTACAGAAATTGTATCTCAGTCCATTGTTCACGGACGAGTTTGTACTTTCTAATGAATTAAGATGATTCTTCTATCTGTCTTTGTCTTGTCTAACATATATATATATATATATATATATATATATATATATATATATATATATATATATATATATATATATATATATATATATATATAGAGAGAGAGAGAGAGAGAGAGAGAGAGAGAGAGATAGAGAGAGAGATTTGACGTGGTAAAGAAATGTATTTCAAGCACACTTTTTCAATGGGCACAATTGAAAAATGAGATCAATAAACTTCATGTCTTGAAAGTCATTTGTATACACTTGGGTTTACAAGAATATCTGTTACATTGACACTACTTCAACCCGACCATCCAACTCTTTGCACAAAATATCTTTTTCTCTTCGCCGCATCATCTTACGGCCAGCTAAGAAAAAGGAAAAATCTGATAGTTCCCGATCCATTGACTCTTCAATGATATCATTTCTCAAATGCTGAAGACTGCATAGCTCCCTTATTGTAACCACCAATAGTAGGCCATGCTCTTTATCAATCACTTCCACATCCACAGTAGGATTATCTTCCAAACCTGCAGAAACCTGGTCCATAGGAATGTACTTACCGTTTAGCATTTGTGATCGCATATACCAAAATGAGAGTAACAGTGATTGACTTGCAATCATGTACTTGACAACTAGAGTATCAAGCGCAACCTCGCACCGTAAACCAATCTCTTCCTTTGCATACCATCCTTTGTCAAGAAGTTTGTCACAGGATGACTGCTGAAATGACTTGCACATGAACATAGTTTTTGTAACTCTGATGTTGTAGCTATGAAACAGCTCTATGAAGAGTGCAACAGGACAAAAGTTTGCAATTCTAACCAGTTTGGTAGGAATAGAGCTACGTAGAGACCTTTGTATATCCTTGTAGAGCTTACTTCGCATTGCCTCCACCATTGTTTCCTCGGGAACTGGCCAGTCCACAGTGTTCCAATCGGTTGGTAGAGGCAGTTTCACCAACATGCCATTCTTATTCCCTGAGCTGAGTTGGTAAAAGTGGTCATAAAAAAAGATTCCCTCATCAGCCAATCTTCTGCTGCTCCTCTCTGAGTACTGTAGAGAACCAATATGGGCATGTACAACATGGAAGAGGCCTATTATGCACTCCACAGGCTCCCATTGCTCATAAGAAGAGGGATAAACATCTGCAATATATATAAGAAGAGTTAAACTAAGAGTATCAATAAGTACAAATGACAAATCTAATGTAATTGAGTTGTGAAGAGTAGAGACATTACTCATAACAAGCGTGAGAAACATTGCAAAATATATAAGAAAAGTTATAATGAGAGTATCAGTAAGTTCACATGTCAAGAGTACTTACAATTGCAACGTGGTTGATGTATATCTGATACATTTCCACCGTTTGCTATCACCTCTGGATGGGTAAACACATGCTGAATAAGAACTTCCTTTACAGATCTTTTGCCGATCTCAACTTTGAAATCCAACACCCTGGCCTTCCATGCTGAGCGGTAAACGTTGATACCACTAGACCTCTTGGGTCTTCTTGGTTGCATGAGGACCCATGAACCTTTGTTTATCCTTTGTCCAACCCATTGGTTGTCTGCACTTATTGAAGCTGGTATTGTAATTGAGGATATGCTACTACTTGGCCTTCTAGGCAAAGTGCCGTTGTTGGTTGTTGGTGTGAGAGACAGTAAACACCTTGAGGCTCTTGGGCGAGAAGACGTGGATGCCATAACTCTCAGAGAAAAGCTTTAGTGGAGGGAGATTCACTTTGAAAGCATTCTAATGGAGGGAAAGTGTTTTAAAATTCCAATATCTTGTGCGGGCTTAATGGTCACCCTCCAGTACGTTAATGACCATGAGAGAATATCAGAAGTGGGACCACACGCAAGCACCTAAAAGCTCGGTAAAAGGAAGGAAATTACTATGCTACAATCCTAGTTTCGTGAAAGTTTATATGCTATTTTCCTATTTTTTGAGTCTTTCCAGGTACTTTCCTACGTAACGTAGCCTTCATGCTCATTGGACGCGCTCTATTTTTCTCTCTCTTCATATGGCCCTCCAAATGACCTCCGAAATTTCCTAATGGTAGGGAAGAGGAAGAAGAAACATTTTATAGGAGAAAGAATTAGTTCCTCACTTATCATCACTCTTCTTGCTAGTATACATAATAGCATAGTAATGGAGATTGAGAAGATGGCAAGCTTAATCATGGAAGCATGTATCTTGGTTGGATTTTCATTCCATAGCCAAGAGTATGTCCCCACGATTTTCAAAAAATCATGGAAGGGTAGTATCTAGGAAAATGCTCATTGGAAAGCGAAAATTAAGAGAAGGTAAAGGATGGCCTGCGTTCAATGGAAAAAAAAACAAAACTACAGCACTGGGGGACAGGGTTCGTCACTAGCATCCTAGAGGGTGAAGGGCCTGGTGCGCCTGTTGACACCTACAACCAGCTCTTGAGCATACATTGCATGTCATCATAAAGTTATTTTTTTATATCGCACGATGCAGCCGGTAGACATCACCAAGGTGTTGGTGTGATGGATAGCAAAGGGTGTTGTAGGTCGCCAATCATCACATGTACATATCAAACCCATCATGAGTAAAAGTTTTACTCTGGATTGCAGACGACATCTGGGAAGATTGTGTAAAGATGGCATCTGTGAAGATTCGAGTGATTACAATTGGAAACCTACCAGTATGAGAGTATGAGAGTGTTGGTGTAAGATCTCAACTTCTTTACTATCTTGGAGAATGAGATGGAGCTCTTACACTTTGCACTTCGCACTTCGCACAACGAGTGTGTGTGATTGTGTGTGGGAGAGTATACCCCCCAAGCAACCCCCTAGTTTGCTTTGGTCAACCCCCCCTTTATCTCATGATTGAAGATCATTGGACCTCTCTAGGCCTAGCCACAATCACATGCAGGGGCGTATCAAGCAACAAGGGTAGCCTTGGGACAAGTGTCCCCCTTTCCCTTTGAGAGAGAGGACTTGATAAATGCTAAAACAATTAATTAAATCAACTAATTGATCATTGGACCCCTTGGGAGGCCAACCAATAGGCTTTAGGCACACCATGAGGGCAACATGAGGAGGAGGTTGACATGTATTGTTTTTGCCTCCTTGGTCTAGGTTTGCCTTGAGTGAGGGTGTGTGTGTTCTCTCTCATGCTCCCAACTTGTAGGGATCTCCCTCCCCCCCTTGTAGGGATACTTGTTGACTTTTTTGACACCTCAAGCCCCTCAACCTTGGGCCCGGTTCCCACCACAAGGTTGGCCCTTAAGCCCCTCAACCTTGGGCCAGTAGGTTCCCACCTTAAGTACAACCCTAGAATCTCAAGCATGAAAAGAACCTCAAGCATCTCAATCATCAAGCACCTCAAGTATCTCAGTCATCAAGCACCTCAAGTATCTCAGTCATCAAGCACGACAAGCACCTCAAGCTTGGGTCGGGTTTCCACCCAATCTCAGCCCTAGCTTACCTAAGGTCAAAGGACTTTTTAACACTAACTTTTGGAGTTTTTTAATGAAGCTAACCCTAAGGTCTTTAAGCTCCATTAGCTAGCCTTGCACTTTGACAAGCCATCTCGCATTTGGACCCCTTTACCATTGGCCTCGTGTTGAGATAGATCTAAAATCACATGTCTATATTATAACCCTTATTCTCGTTTGTTTTCCCACATTAAATGATTAGTTTAATATGAGAAAATCATTTGGGTAGGATTTTATGGCATATCTTATGTTAAAGTGATGGTCAATTGTCATGTTATGTCCACGGGTATTGGTGCTTTCCCTCTCACACTTGGAAGACCATGGTTATAGGCAGCCAAATTTGTATAGGATTGGGGACATGGTACCATCACTCTCTACAATGGAAGGGGTAATAAGAAGAGGTTTGACATGGCTAACAAGAAATATTTGGATGCTAAATTTGATGAGAAAAGTGATGAAGAAGAGTATTCAAGTGAAGAAGAAGACAATGGGGATGATGGCAGTGAGCTGGAAGATAACAGTGATAGTGATCTAGATGTTTCCTCCTTGTTTCTTGAAAAAGAGCATGATGAGAAACGAATATTTCTTGGCCTTATGGAGAATGAGTTTATCTCTAGTCCTTATGAGCAAATTGAAGAGTTGATGCATTAGGAAGGGAATGGGGTATAGGAGGGCCTCTTTATTTGGCAGTTTAAGGAAATGCTTAAAGCTTAAGCCAAGTTTGACCAAGCCTAAAAGAGAGGGCAAAAAGGCCTATGCTGAGATTTTAAAAAATATCATTTGTATATTTTTTATTTTGAAAATAGGCTATTTTAATACAAAAAAATGGTGGATAACCGAATTTTAAAATTTATTTTCCCCATCTCTCTCCTCTCTCTCTAACATATAAAACACTCTCTCTCACTTAGTTCTCATTAAAAGAAGCACTTTTCAGCTCCCCCTGTCAAAAAAGAAAATTTTGCATATTCTCTCACTGCATTCTCTCTCTAAAATGGGAGCCAACTCTTTCTCTTTCCCCCTTTTTTTCTCTCTTGTCACTTCCACCTCCCAAACATCAAGAGGACATTCTATGATGCCTACATCTGACAGAAAGTGCAGATCCTCCAAGGTTGCAGATCTAATCTCTCTCCCACTCTCTTCCTTTATGTCTTTCTCTCTCTCTCTCTCTCTCTCTCTCTCTCTCTCTCTCTCTCTCTCTCTCTCTCTCTCTCCCCCACTCCCTCCCTCCCTCCCTCTCTGTCTCTCTCTCTCTCTCTCTCTCTCTCTCTCTCTCTCTCTCTCATTCTCTCATGCTTCTCTCACTCCAGCTTCAGGTGAGAGCAATGGAGAACTCCATTACCTCTATGTGAAACTGCATTTCTCTCTCTAAAGCTCTCATAATCAACATTTTGAATTCAAAAGCGATTGAGCTACACTCCCTCTCTTTATTCCCTCCACAACATAATCCTTTTCTACTATCTCTGAGTACCTTCCACTTTTTCCCTCCATAGCTAGCTTTCCCTGCTTGCAGTTTTCACCATTACAAATTCTCTCTATATTTTTCTTGATTAACTAACAAACATGTCATTCAATTTCCCTCCATTGCAAGACATTACTAATAGGCCAAAACAATATCGATTAAACCTTGATTCGGAGCAGGAGTAGGCTATTGTACGACTTGGCACATCAAATCTCAATGCTGCAGATTGGCTATGAAGCATTGGGTGCAAGGCAATCAACTTATGAGTTGATGGCCACATTCACCCACGTGATCCAATGACTAATGCACCACTACCCTTTCGTAATTTCACTGAGCTTCTGTGTTTTATTGGAGATGGAACAGACGGACTGTTTGGCTACTGCTGGAGATTGTATTCTTCTTTTGTCAATGAAAGGGAAGCAAGTAAACATCTGTTGGCTTCCTATTCATCACTACAAAAGAAGTCTGCAAAAGATCTATAGTAAGTTAGAGAGGAAGCCAACAAGTAGATGAAGCAACTGAACGATGAGATGGCAAATCTCAATGACAAAGTACAACAAAAAAAAAAGAGCAGGAGTGTCGACTAGACAATTATGTTCAAGTATAGCACACTTCACGGAATATGTGTCGACTAGACAAGCAATGTCCTTGCTATCCTCAAGTGGTGGATCTTGAAAGAAACGTGTCCGTCAAACACTTAAGAATACTAATGCAAGATTCTAATCTCCTACATGTTCTGTAGGTTGGTGTAGCAGTAATTCAATATGCAGAAACTTGGCTCGAATGATGATGGGAATCAATCCCGATGCTCAAACAACCGGACGTGCTCTGCTGCAATATATCATCAATCCAAAGGATTTGGTTGAGCTACTAGATGATCCATCCAACACTGGCATTGCTAATGTTTTGTGGTAGAAGTATTTCAACGAGCTAAAGAGCATTGTGTCGCCTCAAGAGATGATGGAGGTGTGTGACAGTGCAGGAATAAGTTTTAAGGCCTATGAAGCTTTGTATAGAAGTGTCACACTTGGTCATTGCACAAAAGGTTTGTTTCGGTTTCTACCAACACCTTACAGTGTGAATGTTGCAAAAAAGTGCACCAATAATGATGTTGCAAGCTTGTTCGATGGATTTTAGTATGTGGAGGATGACATGCCATTAGAAGACAACAAATTCTTCCGCTACAATGAGTTCAAAAATGTGTATGTTGACTTGTTGAAGCTCCAAAAAGTCAATGATAAGATTTTATGGGTTGACACAAGAAGAGTGTGGTGGGAAAGTGATATTTGTTATGAAGCTTGATGAGTGCCAAGTTGTTAAAGGTCAACGGCTCGAAAGGGTAAGTGTTACGTTGATGAGCAGGGCCTTGGTGGGTGTCAATGTGGAGCTAAATGCCAATGAGAAGGGAAACACTTGTTTAGGTGTTCAGTCGAAGAAAAACATTTGGTGTGACTGACAGCTTTTCATCTCCCACATGAGACACATGATACTCTAAAATGGTATTTCAATCACATAGTAATTATTGATGTCATTCGACAACAACAAGAATGATTGAGATTTCATGTTTTAGGTCTTGGAACGTTCCAAGTTGAATGGCATTTGGCAGGAGACTTGAAAACACTCAAGTGTATATCAGGGTGCAAGCAAGGTGCAATGACTCTCTTTCCATGCAGTTATTACTACCACAGTAAATTCTCAATGGGAACTGAGGGCACGGGTGCAAAGGCAAGCAAGTCGAAAGGTGGTAAGGGTAAGGGAGGCAAAGTTACAATCAACTCTGCAAAAGGTGTACCCACTACAAAAGCAGTGGGTAAAGCACTACAACAATGGTTTCAATGTATCCTCAGTTGTGACCAACAAGTACCCCCTAATTGAAACATGGATGATCCAAATTGGAATCCTATTCTTTCAATACCACTGATAAATGTGCATGCATTCACCCTTCATGCCCGTCGATAAATTCTTGACAAGTTGCTTATGATCCATATTAATTAAGCTTAGAATATGGAGCCTGCAGAAAGAAGAGAAGAGTGTATACGAGAACTCAATCTATTTTATCGAGCGTTGGTCTACATGGGGTGTAGTTGAGCTATCAAATGACAAGAAGGCGTCTGGAAGTACACAAGATCGCCCTAATAAAGTATGTATGGGTGGTAGTAAAGCTAGACGTTTGCTTTCAAACCATTGAGACTCCCAAAGTCTCGATGAGTTTTAGTTGTGGAAAAAGGTGTGTGACATTACCACCTACAAAGGTAATGAAGCAGCCCTAGGAATTAAGCGTGCTGGTGTGTGGTAGTCTACTAATGATATTTTTTATCTTTTCAAAAAGGCAAAGCTAACCGATAATGAGATATCCACCCTCAATTTTGTAATCAATAGTTTTACAACACAAATGGTGGATACTTAGGGGGAGACACACATAACACATTACGTGGTGTGTTGAACATTTGATATTTTCAATCGAAATACATTTGTATGTGAAACTAAAGTTTTTTTCAAGAACATTCTTTTTGCACATAGTGCATTTTTTCTTGACACTTATGGTTCATTAGGCATTTGGAGCAGCCAAGGAATGGAGCGATCACACTATCAAGAAAAAGCAGTGTATTTTACAAATACACGACATGGAGGTGGAAAAAAAAAGATCAATGCCCTTCACAACATGTTCAATTGGTTCTACAGAGTTTTAGCAAAAGGAGAGAGAGTAAGAAGACAAGAGAGCAAAGAATTTTGAAATGTAGAATAGAAAAAGTGGTTAGCTTGAGGCGATCACAATCATGTCATGCTTCGAGTGCAAAAGATCGATTCCAACGTTGGTTGGGGACAAGACGGTGTGATGGCAAGCGTTGGGTGGAAATTTAATTTTCTTTTGACACTAATCATTTCTATTGTAAACATGCGTTGTCATGCAAAGTGATTTGTAAAGGCAACAATCATTAGTCCCATGGGTCAAGTTTCATCTATTTTGGAGTCTTTTTTAATTTTGAGTGATTTTATTGAGTTTTTCTTTTTTTTAAGTTTAAGCACTATATAAGTCAAAACCCACAACTTAAAGTTCATTTCTTGTTTGCAGATTTTAGAAGATCTTCTCAAGCCCAAATGTACACGCACTCATATCTTGCACAAACTGGATGATACACAAGAGCACACCACCACGCACAACCATGACACCACTACCACTGACAACACTGAAAATCCACAATTAGCACCTCATACATAATCCACCGCCTCAAATCCACAACCTCAACCATAAGGACCAGCTCCAAACACCCAACCGCTCCCCCAACCTTTGACTACAAAGGATCAGAACACCATGCGATAGATTTTTGGTGATCTCCAGCCACTACAGCATGCAAACTGCACACCTGCCGGAGCTCATACCATTTGTAGGTCTTATCAGACCAACACAAGAAACAAGACCTGGAGCTCATGCAACGGTAGCAACTGGAGATCAAGTGACGGCAACACCTGAAGCTCAAGCAATGGCTGCACCTGAAGCTCAAGAAACCGCAACTACGCCGTGAACATCACTCCCGCGGATCAAACAAAGGGTGATCAAAATAATACCAGGTGATCCTGTTTCAATAGCACGAGATGCCAAGAGGAGGAAGAGAATGAGAGAGTTAGAAAAGAAAAGGTAGCAGATAGAAAAGCACAGATATTGCATGAAGAACAAAGAAGGCAGAGAGCCGAGGCTGAGAGAGATCACTTGGCTAATTTACAAGCAGGAACAGAGACGGAGAGGAGAGCGAAAGAGGATAGAGCTGAGGACACCCAACAAGCAAAGGCTGGAATCTCCAGACCTTCAAAAATTCCTCATAGAGCAAAACAATGTGCAAAAAAGAAAAAGGACAAGCTCACACTTGAAGAGCAACAAGCCCAACAAGAGAGGAGGAAAAAGTACAAAAATGACCATCCTCAATGGGCCAAACAAGCGATTCCTCCACCACCGCCAACAATGCAGAAGAAATGGGGATGGAATCCTGACACAGTTGCTCTACATGAGATCCAAAAATATCAAAAGAACATAGAGCCAATAATACCAAAGGCAGATTTCTCTCGGGTGGTAAGATAAATAATGGACGAATATTCAAATTATGCTACACATATCGAGTGTGCGGCTCTATTGGCTTTACAGGATGCCACTGAGGACATTTTGGTGCAGTTGTTTCAAGATGACGTATCTTGTATGGTGGATGCAAAGCGAGTTACTCTAATAAATACAGATCTAGCTCTAGCGCTCAATCTAAGGAATGAAGGGTGCCTCCATAAGAATTAGTTTCCCCATGTAACCTCTGTTTATGAGATTTGCAATCTTTTAATATATTATGAACAAGTTGATTTTCTACCATTTGGTGTAACTCTAATACTTAATTGTGTACTTTCTGTTGTTGAAGTATTTGAATTAATCAAGTAGTTAGATTTCACCTCCTCGAACATCCAAGAACCCATCTGACGTGGGACACCTACCTGTGAATATTTTGCGAGACAGAACCGTTTTGGGTGCATATGGAGGTCGTGGGACCACCAACATGCACGCCGATGACCTGGTCAAAACTGGTCCATACGCGTCATGGCGCAAAAGATACTTTTTTTGGACCGGTTGGTGTCGTTGATCATCGACGTGCATTTTGGTGGTCCCATGTCCTTCTTACTCACCCAAAATGGTTCCGTCTCACAAAATATTCATCGGTAGGCGTCCCACATCAAATGGGTGCTTGGATGCTCGAGTAGGTGTGAACGTTGTGAAGGATTTGGGGGTGGCCTCTAGAACACCTCCATACTCACAAGATATATGAGGAAAAGTAAAGTATCTCTCACAAGAGGATAGGATCCAATCTCCACTCACAAACACACTCACCCTTGCATGCACAAAACCCCGCCTACACTCGACTAGCTTCCCTCTATACTGTCATAGCCCTAGCTATGATCAATTGCAGTCAAGGGAGCAAAAAAGGCACTAAATTTTGTGAAAACAAACCAATGAAAACCAAGGAAAATCTTTTCACTTTTGTTCATAAACACCATACCCTCACACCATCTCAACAGACCTTGCATATGCAAGAAGGGGCTCCATAGTCGCTCCCAACCATGTACACAAACCCATCAAAAACCATGCCAATCATGAGTTATACAAAAACTCATGATGCTCAGCCAAAAAAATCAGAAAAAACCATGGAAAACATGGGGAAACAACCTCCCATTCACAACAATAACAAGGGGCTTTCACTGCCAAACCTGAGAAGCAGGCACACACGTACAAGAAAGCTTCGCTTCACGTAGCTTCCATCACCAAAAAGAGAGAAGAGGGGTGAAAGTGCAGAGGTCACCACCCATGTTCATGGCCTTCTTGATGAGAGACACACTCTCCAATCAAGGCTCCAGGCCCTCGCACACACACACAGGCACCTCCACTACACAATCCCCATGCACCACCGCAGACTGCAGCAAGAGAGGCTTTCTTCTTCACAGCTGAAAACTCCTCCTCACTCACGACCCCAAGCTGATAAAAGTTCATTTTTTCTTCATATTTTTAAAGCACTTAATCACACTTTTAAGTCTCGACACTTCTATGTACAAAAACAGCAAAACTATGTACCCCGCATAACTGGCACGCATGAGTAGAGAAAGCTAGCACACACCACCTTTGTACACTTTGTACAAGCATGATTTATTTACATCTAAGGCCCCCAAAAGCATTAAAAAACATATCTCAAATACTTTGGGGTGGTCCGCACCGTTTTGCCAAAACACGTCACATATTGCCCCCCCAACAAGCGTGGAACACTTTCAAGTGTTTCATGTGCATACTTTCACATCATTGTAAACATTCTCCTATTTTTAATGCCATAAAAGACCCAAAATATAAGATGAGAGCTAAAAATAACATAGATTCTCTTACCATCCACGTCCATGTTGCATCCAATAAACATATGCATAACATAGTAGGAGCTTCTTCCACCGAAGCAAAATCCCATATGCTATTGACACGAGACATTTGTCTTTTCCCTCTATCATACACATAATTTTGCATTGAATCCAAGCCAAAACATTCATGCTTCAACTCATACAAATCACTGATTTCAAATATATCCATCAAAGATTCTACATTCTCAACCATAATTTGTCTAGTCAAGACATTCAAAGTGTCCTTGCATGCGAAACCACAAAAGAGCACTTTCTCTTGCCTATCACAATTAAGACCATAAGGTATGCCATCATCCAGCTTGGCAAGCATATCAAAGCCACTAGCACAAAGCATATGACCATCCATATCATCAAAATTTCCAAAGCAAAGACCCTCTTTCATTAGCCTCAAAACTTCCTCTAATATTCTCTCATGGTTGACATTAGAGCTTCCAACAACAAGTAGCTCACCAAGCAAGCCACTAACAGATATGCCATCATCAAGGACCACATCATCATGCAAAAATTTAGGCTGAAAATCAACATTCAAAGCATCCAAGTCATTACATTTAAGCTCGACATGGGACTCCATAGAACCTTGTGCAACACAACCGTCCACATGATCGACAACCATATGCATATCATGAAACATGTCATAAGTGGAAACAAAGTCTTGGATATCAGCCACCTCATCCTCACCAATGGGTTCTTTGGTGACATTAAATGAATCCATATTGACCTCATTAACATCCAAGTGATAATCCAAATCACCAAAAGCATTTACATCATCATTGGCAGCCATAGGTAACTCATCAAGCAACCCAGGAGTAGAGGCATAGTCTTCATCATCAACCACAAGAGTAGCATGAGATTCTTGTAGACCATGAAACTCAACCACATTAGCATCCTCATACTCAAGAGGAGAGTCAATACAACCCTCATCACATACATCATCCATTATAGATGCTCCCACAACTTCGCATACCAAAGCATTTTCATCAAATAAGCCATATGTAGACACATAATATCCATCCACATCAACATCACTCTTAACCATGGGATTCAAACCATTTTTCAAAGAAAAAAAATCAGCATCTCCAACATCAAGAGAAGAATCCATAGAATTGTTTATGTCTACATCATAAGCATTCACCACATGTATGTCATTTTCTTCCACGTGATCACATGCTGCTACATTTGCATGCTTTGTTTCCTCCTCATCAATAGAAAGTGGCTTCTCAAGTTCATGACCATTTTCAACAACATTATACAGTAAATCAACCAAGTGCAGATCCTCTATCTTCGGTGGCGCATCCAAACCTACCATAAGCCTTATCTTCCTCTCTTTGTTGTAGGCAACCTGTAGTGCTTCTTTCATGATTTTTGGATTCTTCAATTCCACATGTGGACACAAGGTAGGTTTCAACTTGCTTATCAACATTTTCAACCTCTCAAATTGCATGTGTGTACCATGTAACTCTTTCACTGACATCACATTAGCATACTTTACACACTTTTCCCATTGCATCCATACATCATTGAACCTCTTCCAAAAACAAGAAACAAACTCATCTTCGCGCATAGATAAGCTCTTCACCCTTGACCAAGCTTCATTTGGAGTTGGCATCACTACATATCTTTGAGGAAATAATGATTCCAAGAGTGACCAACAACTCTTATTTGCATCATTCAAGCTCTTATACCAGACATAAGCATCACCCTCAAGCAAGAGAGGAAACATACGCAACCATTCTCCTTCACAATTATTTTCCTGTCAGTAAACATTGCAATTGTACCTGTCTCAAGAACCTTCTCGGATCCTTATCATCTTCACCTGCAAAACTTGGAGAACTCATGAAAACAACTTACAAATAGAAGGTTGAGGTTGACTCCAGGGAAAGTCTCAACCGGAGAGCCAAAATAGATCCTCAGAAAGAGGGCACCAAAACATGTGAAGGATTTGGGGGTGGCCTCTATAACACCTCCATACTCACAAGATATATGAGGAAAAGTAAAGTAGCTCTCACAAGAGGATAGGATCCAATCTCCACTCACAAACACACTCACCCTTGCATGCACAAAACCCCGCCTACACTCAACTAGCTTCCCTCTATACTGTCATAGCCCTAGCTATGATCAATTGTAGTCAAGGGAGCAAAAAAGGCACTAAATTTTGTGAAAACAAACCAATGAAAACCAAGGAAAATCTTTTCACTTTTGTTCATAAACACCATACCCTCACACCATCTCAACAGACCTTGCATATGCAAGAAGGGGCTCCATAGTCGCTCCCAACCATGTACACAAACCCATCAAAAACCATGCCAATCATGAGTTATACAAAAACTCATGATGCTCAGCCAAAAAAATCAGAAAAAACCATGGAAAACATGGGGAAACAACCTCCCATTCACAACAATAACAAGGGGCTTTCACTGCCAAACCTGAGAAGCAGGCACACACGTACAAGAAAGCTTCGCTTCACGTAGCTTCCATCACCAAAAAGAGAGAAGAGGGGTGAAAGTGCAGAGGTCACCACCCATGTTCATGGCCTTCTTGATGAGAGACACACTCTCCAATCAAGGCTCCAGGCCCTCGCACACACACACGGGCACCTCCACTACACAATCCCCATGCACCACCGCAGACTGCAGCAAGAGAGGCTTTCTTCTTCACAGCTGAAAACTCCTCCTCACTCACGACCCCAAGCTGATAAAAGTTCAGTTTTTCTTCATATTTTTAAAGCACTTAATCACACTTTTAAGTCTCGACACTTCTATGTACAAAAACAGCAAAACTATGTACCCCGCACAACTAGCACGCATGCATAGAGACAGCTGGCACAAACCACCTTTGTACACTTTGTACAAGAATGATTTATTTACATCTAAGGCCCCCAAAAGCATTAAAAAACATATCTCAAATACTTTGGGGTGGTCCGCATTGTTTCGCCAAAACACATCACAACGTGTTGAAGAAAAAGATTTATTGACCAATACGTGCAATAGAAAAAGAAAGTATAGGAAGTAACAAAAAAATTACAAAAGAAAAAATTATTGTATATTGCTCTAGACATAACATCATGACTGGTTGGTTTCCTTGTAAATTATATATTTTGGTATAGGGCGAATGACAGACTTGACACCAAAGGTTTTGACAATATCCTCTGGGTTTGTCACCCCTTGACCTAGGCATAAGGCACAATGGGAGAGGATTGACCCAGGGTGCTTTCCTGTAAAGGCATACAATGTCGCCTGGGTCCACCAAGATACACGTGAGCATTAAGGGTAAGGGAATCTTCAGCAAGGATGGCACTTAATGCCTTGCACTTGAGCATATCCGCAGAACCATTCTTGGAGAACTTTGTGTGTACAACTCGAAGAATGAATGGACCCAAATGACCAAGGTAGTGCCCAATAAAGCTATATCTACCCATCGGAACGTTGCACGAACCTCTAGTACGCATTGCAAACTTATGAACATGATATGCAGTCTGCAAAACATTTTAAACAACTTCAACACTTGCTATAGGATACAATAGACTATCGATAAAGTTAAAAAGTGGCTACCTCAGTTTCCTCATCCATCTCTTCAAGAGTTTTATTTGTAAGGTCGATGTTAGAGCGATCTTCTCCACCCATAATGATCAGCAATTTGTGTGGAAGAAAAGCGCTTTTCGGAATGCTTTCATAAAATGAGGCACATGATTTGATTTCCATAAGCGTATTTTCCATGGTTTGTACTAAATTCTGTTCATTTTCACTAGGGAGGAATGAGAGGCTTGGTGGGAGACCTTGGTCTTCAAAGTCAATTTGAAAGTTGACCTTCTCTTTCTTTCCACTGGGCTCTTTCATGCCTGCATAGATAGCGAGCACTGAGAGAGACTCATCTTCTCTGAGTCCTAGTGTCTTTGCAATGTCATCAAGGAACAAGAAGTGACGACCATCCACCACCACTGCATGCAAAGTGATAATTTGGACGTCAGGAACTTCCTCCAACACCTCGTCTCCCTCTATCATCCCATATTTCTCCCTAGTGGAGCTAGGATATTATAGGAGGACGAGTGCCATAGATGCTTCACCCTGCTCATCAATCTCTTCAATAAATTCATTTGATTCCTCCACAATGGTTATAGGAGGTTTCGGGTTGGCCTTTTCCTTTGATTTTCCCTTCTCCATGCCCTCAAGCACAAGCAATTGTAGTACCATGTCCAGCCAAGAGATGAATTGGGTGCCTATGCACCCCATGCCCAAGTCTATGAGGTTATCCTCACCCTCTGTCCTGTGGTCCCACTCAGTAAACCCTTTAATAAACCTCAACAAGCGATAACAAAAGTTTTTTTCAGCCACATAGAGGTGTTTGAGAAAATCTACTGGCAACCATGCCATGTTGGATCCCTCAAAGACTATTACATATTTTTCCATGTGCTCCATCATGTAGTCAAGAAAGCTTTGAAATCCGTCTACATGAAGGTTAGCAGTGGCATGCATGTCGATCGTCCCCTAGTTCATGTGCACGATCTGCAAGTCCTATCTTATGTAATTGTGTGACAAGTGCATTAGAAGATGTTGCCATGGGTCTGTTCTTGAAGTAGATGGGAAGAGAGCTGAAAGATTGTATTTTGTGAATTGTAGAGATGAAGTTTAACACTAGAATGGTAACCTAACAGGACATAAAAGTGTCCTTTCAGGGTTTTGGAAAACATTTCCAAAACCATAGTAGATCCACTCATTTTGAAAAATCCTTTCATGAGCTTATAGTTCAAGAACTACTACATATGGAAAAAATGAGAAACTTGTAAGCTTTCTCATCCCTTGCTCACTACAAGCCTCCGAAGTTGATGGACCACTACATTTTTCCCAAAACAGCAATTCCCTGTAGGACATGAGATAAAATTCCCCGTTAACTTCAGTGGGTTGGTGATCAAAACATATGGTTGCTTTTACTTGACTATTTTTTTTTTGGGAAAAAAAATAGGTACAAAAAAGTTGCATTTTAGCCATTCTGCGGACCTATCATCAAAGTTTCTATAGTCACGCGCAATACAGATACTATATACATGTTTTCTTAGTTCCCTTTGGGCCTTTGGATTCAAAAGGAGCCATGATGCATGTCAAAAGGATAATGGATCTCTTACTAAGTGGAACCTTGGGGGCAATGATAAAGTGCTAAATACAGCAAACATGAAAAAACTGGGTTTAGCATTATGACCTCCAGAAACCCATAGAAACTACTCAATATCTAGCCAAGTTCGTAGTCTATGATTAGATATGGTTACTACCTACAAAATACACACAATTGGCCTAAGAAGCTAGCAATATTGAGAAAGTTATACTTGCTACTCTAAAATGTATCGTGTTCTTTAGCAATCAAAAAATTCAACCATCATCATATACTATGCTATATAGCATATTAGGTCCCCCAAAACTCAAGGAGGATTACCTTTATGTTATACATTACACTTACACAATCAAAATTGAATTTGGATATCATGAAAGCCACCAAAAAAATCATAAAAGTGCTAATTTTGGCCAAAAAACAGGATTATGCAATTCTTGTAAGTTGGTCATAACTTTCAATTTTACCACTTAGCTCTCCCTACAAGCATCAAAACATGTTGAGAACTATGAAGGACTAACCTCTAGCCATCTAAACCTCACAAACATGAATTTTTGAGTGGTATAGTTGCCAAAACCTCTAGCCATCTAAACCTCACAAACATGATGTTTAGAGTGGTATAGTTGCCAAAAATTGAAAAAAAACCAAAACCAGGACCCGTTTTTTCACACAGTTTAGGTTCAAAAGTGTTGTGCAAGAGTAAGGTTAATGGTGAGATCGATGCTCCAAAAAAAATGTCAAGTTTTTTTCAGCTCATAAGGCAACTTTGTGGATATATAGCACCTAGAAATTCATTTTCATACTCTTCAAATAATTCAAGCAAAATGATCACTTAACAGGACACAAAAGTGTCCAAGGACATAAAAGTATCATGTTACCATTCTAGTGTTAAAACCTAGAAAGTCACTTTTATACTCAACGTCACTTTTTAAAAGCATTTAAAAATAACATCAAATAAAACTATAATTATAAAGAAAATCACGCGACATGCATTGAAGGACACCAACATCGAAAGTATTCACTCCAAACTAAAAAACTTGCATATTTCAAACAAAATCTTAAACAAATTAAAAATGAAAAAGTGATTTAAAATTCCATATGTATTAATGGGAGCGAAATTGCTTCAGTTACAAGTTTTTACATTAATACATCGCAAAAAACCAATGTTTTCACACAGAAAGCTCTTCTCTTTTTTGGAACGAACAATCTTTTCATTGATTACAAAAATATATTGATTCGGCAAGGTATATGTAAGATTAAGATACTCGCACAGGTGATTGAGATTCTAGTCGTTATTCACCAAGATGTAGTGCACTGCATTGTCGTGGAGGCATATTTGCAGATCAATTGATTCTCTAGGAGCAACATCAGAGTCTAGTGCTCATCAGCTTCCATCTTCTGTAGGGAAAGGAATTGAAAAGCTTTGCTTCGGAATATGATATCTACACGCCACATTCTCAGCAACTATAGAGCACTTGATTGTATCTCCCTGGTGGTTGACCACCTTAGTCTCCCATCCAACTGCAAGGAAACCGTTGATCGCACTTCCCCCTTTGCAAGTCCACATTGTTGGTGTATTGTGAACACTCTGCAGTCGAAAGATAAATAGGAACACATGAAGGGACATAAACCAAGTTAGGGAAGCTGTATGGGAACCATAGGTGCACTTCATTGTTGAATGCACATCCGCCTCGATTCTCCTTTTGGTTGTTGTGATCAAGGCACTACCAGGCTTAGGCCATTTCATACTCTACAAGGTTGGTGGATGAACCAAAGAAAGATTACCATACCCAGTTTGCCTAGGCGTTACATAAGTATGGTTATAAATAAAAATGTCCTGTGAGACAAGCTCCACAGATGGACAACCAACATAGAGCAGCTTGCCAAGGTCAACGTGGATGGCCTCCAAAGTTTTTTTGAAGGACTCTATTGGCTCCCACTCTACAAATTAGATGGGAATACATCTGCAAACATGAAGACGCAATGAAAGCCTTATAGACATGAAAGCAATATATACAGCCAAAATACAAAATATACAAATTCTAAAAACTTGACAGAGGAGTGAAATTATAATTTTTAGGAAACCTCGATGGAGCCACTAATGTCTCTAGCTTCATTTGTGAAGCAACATACACATGTTGCACCTTTGCAAAACGCTTGTCGTCATGGGTTTGCTTGAACTCCATGATCATTCCCTTCCAATGGTGTGCTCGAGAAGCCACGTGTCTCCTTGAGACCTTGTGTGTACCTCTTGAGCTGGGCTGCATTGTCACCCACATCAATCGTTTGAACTCCATTGTCACCCAACATCCACTGTTGTCTTGTACATTGCTGCATGAAATGGAGTCAATGACACTCCTAGGTCGTCGAGTACCTGATGATGCATGCCATGGGGAATAGTGGCACAACATGCATACAAACACTTATGATTAGAGATTGCACATCCATGTTTTCAGTTGTATAGAGCAAGATTCTTGATGGTACACAAAGGCGAAGGATGCCACTTACTACTATACTGCTCCACCTGCATGTTGGATTAGTAGGGAAGATAATGTTGCAAAGCTTGAGAGGAAAGTAGATCCTCTCTAGAGAGCACATGGAGAAGGAGCAGGAAACCTGTTGAGGAAATAAAGAGGGATGATCTAGCAGAAGGATATGTTGCAGATCTTCAGCTTTAGGTGAAGGTGATTAGTTAGGCTCATGGATAAATGGAGAACTTCAGCTTGAGGAGAATGCAGTAAGCTTGAGGAGGGAAAGGAGGTTCAAACTTCTATTGCACATCTTTTGGGAGGGAAAACTATATGTAAGGAAAGAGAAACAACTCTTGCAAGGTGAATTGAAGAGAAGTGAGAGATGGTACAGTATAGAGAGAGGGAGGGAATGATCAACAAGTTTTTGGAGGGACCCCTTTCATTAGGAAAAATATGAACCCTCTGGGGACCCTTTGGGATTAAGGTTAATTAGAGGCGAGCCAATAGGAAGAGGGTGGTGGACACACTCTATACCCTCAAAAAAGTAGGGGGACAAGGTAGCCTTACATCTCTTAATGGCCTCTTACCTAGTGAGAAGGTAAGGGAGGTGGCTAGGGGAAAGGAGGAGGGGGGGAGGGGAGGGGGGGGGGGGGACCACTTTGACCTCTTTTCCCCCACTTTTTGGCCCGGATTTAAAATACACTAAAAATTTCAAAGTTTTAAAAAATTTCAAATTTCAAGTTTTTCCTCCTTAAAAGGTCCCCTAACCTATTTCATGGTCAAAAAAGTATTTTTGACCTCCAAAAGTCAAAAACGTACACTAAAAAATTCCAAAAAATTAAATTTTTCCAAAAAAATTCAAAACATCATTTTCCACCCTCCAAAGTCTTTCCAAACCTATTCTATAGCTAAAAAGTGATTTTCTCTCTCTACAAACCCTTTTCCAAGCTCTCCATGGCTGCAACAACCAGATGCACCCCCTATAGTCCAGTATTATCTCTCTACAAGCTTTCTCCCATCTCCATTGTAGCACCAAGCAAGCTTCTCCCCCATCTCAGCTTCCCCTTGTCCACCACATAGTTCCACACCAAGCTAGCTCCTCTCCCTCCTCTCACCTCCATTACAGCATGAAACAAGATTCTACTCCTTCTACTTTCATTCACTCGCACTACATGAAAACCTCTACTCCCAAAGGTGGAAAAAGCATCAACTCACATGACTTGCATACCACAAGAACAGGAGGATTCATCTCCAACATAAAGATAGAATGGTGAGATGAACAGGAGGATTCATATCCAACATAAAGATAGAATGGTGAGAAACCTACCCTTGTAGCTTACATTTAGCTCTTAAGAGCATCTCCATCTTTAAGTTTATCATGCTGGAGGGAATTAACCTCTGTATGGCTTTCAATGTTTAGGCTTCACACCTCATAACATTGGGTAGTGCTATTTTGTTGATGGCTTTGGTGCGCCATCTATAGTTTTGTAGCATGTGATTGAGTCTCACAATGTAAGTAAGTTGTGTTATCTATGGAAAGTCATCAAAGATTTTTCTTATAATTTATTCTTTGTATAGTTGTCATTAGATTATCAGAATGATATCATTTTGTACTTTATAACTTTGTGCTCACATAATCTGTTGTTTACTTACATAGTCAACTTGTTTTGAGAGGACATGAGCAAGCAACCATGTGCAGAGATGGAAATCACCCTATTTTTGTTCCGTGAGGAACCTTTCACTACCATGTTAAAAGATTTTGATAAGAATAATAGGATTTTTGTAGAATCTTGAACCAATAGGTACTCTCTAGGAGCTCTTAGAAAAGCCATCCCTATAGTACTACTATCTTCCCTAGTGTCATAGACACACAAATACTCGTGTATATGAATCTCTAGATGAGAAAGAAAAATACTTGTAAGAGAAGCCTAACAGCAACAACATTGTCTCCGTTTGTAATTATTTTTATGAGGCTGGATTCCTCTATAAATGCAATATAAATATTTCTTTTTGTTAAATGGTGTCGCACTGAGTGAGAGTATTTAATTTAGTTTACTAGAGTTTCATACAGATTTGAGAAATATTGTTGATTTTTATAGATGTTCTGATCGATTTGCCTGTAAGATGTTTGAAGCCTCAAGTTTTAATCATTCCACCATGAAGAAATTCATGCAATATTTTGATTTGAAAGTTTAATCACTAATGGTTATTCTTATTAAAGTGGATCATAACCTTTGTCAAGATGTCCTCGTTTGGGGATGTTGAATATATATCGATAGTAACATTTCAAAAGTTGAGAAAGCTAAATTCTTGCTTTCCAAAATGTTATTGTTTCCATACTATGCCTATGCCAAGCTTGACTTAGAGAAATGACAACTTGAGATGGGGGTGTGTAGATATATAGGGGTGACTTATTATTGATTCTTGTTTCATCATATATATATTATAAAGCCTTTGAGTTTCCACCTTTTTGAGTAGTGTTGACAAGTTTTTGGTATCAAACATTCTTAAATATCCCTATTCATTCGCTATTGGTAGCTATTTATTTGGTATTGCTAAAGATCATACCAATAGCTATCACCTTGTGAACTTAATTGTTGAATTGCGGATTTGATTTTTACTATGTAGCTCATTTGGATAGAGAAAGTGTAAACATAAATTATAGATACATGCATTGTTAACATAGAAGATATGTATCACTCGAACCTATATAACTGCTAATCAAGAAACCTTTGGTTGGATACTATAACAATAGGGGTCACATGTGGTTTCAAATTGCAAAGAAATGGCTTAACCAAAACATTTCCAAGAACATGAGGTGAACACAAGGAAGTAAACATTGGCTCCTTATTAATTGGTTGATTTCTAGTGCTAAATGTTCTGAGTGCACAAAATTTGTGAGGCCTTTGACCTTGGGAGTTCACTAAAGTATATGTAACATAACACATGTGTTCAACAGAAGGGAATTTATATTCTTGTAAAGTTACAGAAACATGTGTAGGTAAGGCCTATAAGGTCTACTTTCAATCCATTGTGGTAAACGCACATGATATAGGAAAATTTTACATAGTGAATACTCCGGACATCAAACACTACACCTCTATCTCATGGCCATACATTAAAACAAAGCCCCTATTTTTCATTTTGAAGCCCCAGGGACCCTCAACAAGAGGGACCACAACGCGCACAGAATGGCCATCCAGGGACAAATAGGGGCCAAGATATTTCCAAGAATAGGGGATGGACAGAAGGAAGTAAAAAATGGTTGATAAGGATGATACAAGGTTTAGGTATCTACCATTTGGGGGGGGGAGGGGGGGGGGGGCTTGCTATGAACACATTAAACTGCCCAGTTCTATCTCATGGCCATGCATTAAAAAAAGCATATACTTGTCATTTTAGGGCCCCAAGCACCCTCAACAAGAGGGGCCACAAGGACGCGCAAACTGGCCATCCAAAAAATTTGGATGGCCAATTTGCGTGCCCTTGTGGCCCCTCTTGCTGAGGGTCCCTGAGGCCTTAAAATGGAGAGTACAAGCTTTTTGTTAATGCATGGCATGATACAAGGTTTAGCTATTTGCCAGGGGGGGGGGGGGGGGGGGGGGGGTAAGTTTGCTATGAATACATTAAACTACCCAATTGTATCTCATGGCCATGCATAAAAAAAAGCCTATACTTGTCATTTTAGGGCCCCAGGGACCCTCAACATGAGGGGCCACAAGGGCGCGCAAATTGGCCATCCAAAAATTTGCGCACCCTTGTGGCCCCTCATGTTGAGGGTCCCTGGGGCCCTAAAATGACAAGTACAAGAGCTTCTAGCATTCAATTGGATCTGAATCTGTCTCGGCTTGTCTCACATAAATTTGTTCATCTTGTCGCGCTCTTTGACCATCGTGTGATGCAAAAAAATCATATCCTACTCGGATTCTCCAAAAATCAACGTGCAAGTTGGCAATTTCTTAAAAAACGATGTAAAACAGACGTTTCTTACTTTTTCCTTAATCTACGGGCTCGAACGAGCATTAAAACCATGGAATCTGAAAATACTCAAAGAGCCAATGTTTTTTATTGTGTTAAGGACTGTATTTCCTACATACAAAACTTTCTCAAAATCTCACCCTAACACCTTCAAAAGTGGCTTCCAAGGAGTGCCTTCGATCAAAAATTGAAACTGAAAGAAAACAATCAGAATGAACTCCTACACTGTGTACAAACTTTAAAATAACCAAAAATTCCTTTTAAAAAAAGTTATTGCTAAAAATTTGAAAATAGACTACTCTTAGACTTTCCACAACAATAGAAATCAAACGGTTCAAGGAGAGGTCTGGTGTCACAGGTGCATGGTAGGAATCTAATCGAGGTTTATTCCGTCAAGATCTCTTATACTTTATCATGTCTTCTCATGTACAATCTTACCAAACAAAAACAAACTTACACTTTAAATGACTACAAATCTTATTTAACTTATCAAACAATCTAAAATATGGTAGACCTAGAGTGCTCTTACACATGAACAAACAAAAAAGTCCAAATTTCTTCTCATTAACTTTGATAAACATACATCTGTGAACAACTTCCAAGGAGTAGTGCAGTCATAGTTCTTACATCCATTCCATGACATGGTATGCTCATGGGGTGACCTATCACATAAAAATATCTTTGGTAGGAGTGCCCTCATGTTAGAAAAGGGTGTGTTGCTGCTGATGAAAAGTTTTTGCATTGTCCTACTAGGGATCTCTCCATGTTAGCATAATGATTTTTGGTGTAGTGGGAGCCACATTGCTGCTGAGGAGAGCTTTGTGCCACCGTAAAAGCTTCATATTATGCCAGTTCCTTGAGCCATTCTTGCAAACAACGGCACTCAGCTAGCATAGCAAGAGGTCACCTTGTAACAAAAACATGTATGAATTCAACATTTGCAAGCTGTATAATAAAAACACTTGTTAAGTATATGTTGTACAAATTTGCAAGTATTTCTATCTAACTGGAAATAAACAATCCTAAAATATACATTAGGATGAGATTACCATCCCTAATAAGCATGGATTTGAAGCACCTACCTGCAAGATGTAACAAAGAAGACTGTTTTAGAGGAAAAGTGGTGACACTTGGCCTCTCTAACCTGCAGCCTTTCACTATTTGTGCATAAAAGCAACCTTTGTGCACTACAAAACAAGTAGAGGCAACACCTTAGACTTCAAAGTATATGATAAGAAGAACACAATCAAAAGTAAGAAGTATATTGTTACCTTGCATAAAGGGGTGTTTTATTCAAATATGTGATGGTATTGACAAGATATTGAAGAACCATCAACATTCATCTCACCGATGGTACCACGTTCCTAGGATGACCTCTGCTCACCGTCACGTGCGGCCTTCGGTGCAAACATTGTGAACAAGCAAATATATATGCACACGATTTGTGATGTCCTTGAGCACCATGGTAGCTGTTGCATGAGGAAGCAAAGGATGAAAAGAGAGAGGGGGGAGGGAGAGAGAGGAACATGGGAGGAGACAAGGGGATAGTGAGAGAGAGAGAGAGAGAGAGAGAGAGAGAGAGAGAAAGAGAGGAGAGAAGGGGACAGGGAGGGAGAGGGAGGAACATGGGAGGAGAGAAGGGGACAACGGGGAAGAGGGAGAGAGAGGGGAGGAGGAGGAGAGAAGGGGGCAGGGAGGGAGAGGAGAGGGAGAAAGGAGGGAGGAGGAAGAGAGAACAAAGATTTTTTTTTTGGGGGAGTTTTTTTTTTTAATTGGACTTTTAGTGCTTGTAAGTTTAAAAAAAGATACAAAAATACTTTTTTGATATGGATATATGTTGGGGAGGAGTTTTAAGTAAAAAATAAGTAAAAATAACTTTTTTTTTAAAAAGTCAAATTTTGGCTCTTAGTGATCCACGTTTTTCATGATGTGGCCACACCTCTTTACTCTCTTCACTTTCAAAAAGGTAGAGAGAGAAGGTGACCTCCTAGGTCCACATCCTCCATGTGTCTAAAAAAAGGCTAGAAAAGCCTACTCAAAACTAGCTTCTTCAATGCCCTTGTCCCCTTAACCCTACACACCATTAGCCTTAATTCCTAAAAATTAGGATTCCTTACAAGGCCCATGCAAGGTCCATATTTCTCCTAATGTTTTAAGAGAGAGGGGGGAGAGACTGATAGCCACCAGAGAGATAAAGGATTGGGTTTTACTCAACTATTAAGAGAAAAGTTCATTTTTTTAGTTTATAAGAGACTTTCTCTTTGTATTTTATAAAAGAGTACAAGTTTGACCACTTACTTTTCAGCCCTGCCATACCCACCATTTCAGTCCACATTGTATCCACCCATTTTTCCCTTCCATAATCTCCTTTTTAATCCACATGGAAAATAAAAAGGCCCCCTTAGACCCCATTTCCTTCCTAATGGAAACCCAAAGTTCAACCTAATGTCAGACAGGAGCTGATACAAGGTATGTTGTCTCCCGACTTGACTACTCATGAGAAGAGTGAGTACCTACATATGATACAACAATTTCCCAATTTATTCATCACTTCTTATTAGGAAATTAAAGGATTCAAAGGAGAGGAAATCCACATTCCAATCAAGGAAGGAGCTCAGTCCGTATGCCAAAAGCTAAGGAGGATGGGACAGGTAGGGACGTTGCCCTATTATGGTAGTGATGTATGTGACCACACTTAGGAATATTGGGGCACCTTTTCCCTCTTTAGGAGGTGTTTTCCCTTGTCTCATATATATGCTTGAATCATTCTAGGGTTCCTTAACTTTCTACATTAAAAATGAGTAGCATACTTGGTGTTATATGCTCTCAAGCTTCTTCTTCTTCTTCTTCTTCTTCAAGATTTTTGTGTGCTTTATTGCAACCTTAAATAAACAAATTGGTTTTACCCCTCAATAAATAAAGGTGAACGTGATAAAGATATTTCTATGGAAGGTGTTATGGGTGAGAAGGGGACCTAAAAGATAGTGGCCAAGGACTTCTATATAGGGGAGGTTGGGTGGAGAGCCAATGACACCTCTCACTAGTCTTCACTCTTACATTGGTATATGTCGAGCTAGTGTTCAAGGTACTCGGTTTCTTAAGCATCATCTCTCTCTAACATTTTCAAAAATTAAAGGACAAATGTCAAGACACAAGTCCTAATTGTCCTACTAGATAGGGACCTTGGGACTAAGTTAAGGTTAGACTAGTGTCTTCAAGTAGGGCTTAAAGGTTAGTCCTAAAGATTAGGGCTGAATGGGTGGTCTGAGCCAAAAGGGGTCCTAAAAGATAGGAGCTAGTGGCCTTGTATAGGTACAATTGGGTTGAGAGCTAAGGACCCACTCTCTCACTAGTCAAAGGTCATATAGTAGCAAATTGCACTAAAGTTTTATCATTGTATGATGTACCACTAAAACAAGGTGAGTCGTTACAAATTAGACAACGAATAACATGAATTATACGATTCTATTTCATAATTTTGATACATACTTTGAAATTCAGCAAACAAATGCTTGCAAGATTTTATATTATGGCCTTTTTCAAATGAGCCTATTTAATATTTGAAAATTCTATTGATAATGTAACAACTAGAATGTTGTTTCCCGGTTCTACATAGTTGTAAGTGTGAAAACCCATCTTCTCTAGTCTATATAACAAAGGTTAACTACTTCTATAGACAATAGTTTAGGTTTCATAATGAAATTTCATCTCTCTCTTGTACGTACAAATCTCATCCGAGATATGCATAATTTATACAAGGCCTATATCTATGTTCAATCATTTATTAATAGGAATCATAAAAGATACCTCTATATACAAAATATATATAGAAAAATACATATAATAACTTTAGGAGGTGACCTTTTTCTATAATATTATATAAAGGTAGAGCAAACTATATATATTTTTCAATGGATGGATATTCCCCTTGAACATGCACCATCTTGAGCTCCAAGTGTCAACTATGACACATCGTCTTCTCACAAAGAACTCCTTTGTATACGCATGTATCAATATCAGGATATGTGCAACTGAAGCTGGAATTGGAGCTAATCTCTTGAGACAACTAATTCCAGTGTTGAAGGATTTCAGCTACTAGTGTGTGAAGATTTCAGACAGCAGATTGGACAGAAATTAGAGACTAGACTGAGATGTGGGTACTGAAATAAGAATCAGACTTATAGACTAGAATAAGGTTCAGATTCAGATTCAGATTCAGAAGACTGGACGAGAAGTAAGTATCACTGAAATATATGCCATGATTGAGATTACAGATCAAGATTACAGCGAATATGATTACAGAGAGAAAGTACAGCCGACAATACTGCCACTGATGCTCAAGTATAATTATAGCCCAAAGCACTAATACAAGTGATAACAATTTCCAACCCAATAATAATGTAATGGGCCCTAGTTATACACTTCGGGTTTAATGTAGTAATTACTCTAGTAATTACTAAGTAATTCACTGCCCATCTTCTAAGAACACATTCCCTCATGGTGATTATCCAGCCGTCTACATCCTTCCCTTCTTTCTAAAATTTTGGCAAGATTTCAAAATTTCTGAAAAATTCCCCTGTCTGATTTTGATGTGAGACTGGAAAATCCATCGTCTGGTTCTGATGTTGGGATGCCAGCTTGACCACATAGAGAATGGCCATTCAAAGATTACAAGTAGGAGTTCAAGAAGGACCAAGGATTGCGAGAGGCAGCGGAAAAGGCCAAGGTGGAGCTCTCACCAGGCCAACGTGGCGCTGTCATCTCTCCCTGCCTGCTGAGAAGAAAAGTCGCCACTGAATTCTAACAACATTGCCTAAAGGGTTTAAAATTTTGGACAACCTATTGTAGATGTATCTTTCATTCAGCGAACCCTTCAGAGCTGTATGGTGCAATAGCAGCTTTCTGAATTCCACCCGCTTCATCCTGAGCATCGTTTCAACAGGCTCGACAGCTCTCAGTGCTTCATTCCTTTGACTTTTGATGATCATAATTTCAGACTCAGCCTTAACTATCTTTTTGTTCAACAACTCCTGAGTCCTTTCCGATTGAACTTCCAGTACCCTGTGTTGGATGTTCCGCACTTCCTGGGCTTTCTGGAGTGTTCAATCTGATGTTGTGCTTCTGCCAAGTCATTTTTAAGCTTTTTGACTTCGTGTTCTGATCCAGCAGCCTCCACCAATTGTCCCATACAACTGACAATGGTATTCCAAGAAGACTGTATCAGTACTAAACATCTGTCTTTGACCGTGGTTGGATCAGAATAAACAGGTTCATATATTGCCACTGGAGCCACGTAGGGTAAAGTTGCATAATCAGCTTTGCTGAGCAATAGATGCCCTCTCAATTTCTGAGTTTGCATTTGCTGCAACTTATCCTATTTTACCAGTTGCAGAGGGTTTCCAGTAATGGCAGGAACTCTACCAGACAAAGTTGAGAACGCTGGACCTTTCCCTTTGTCCAGTTGACTCTTGCCTTTGTCCCCTGACTGGTCTGGTATCTTCTCAACAGTGACTGGCTTGACATGATCTTTCCTAGATCCAGTAGCAACTGTATTTTTGACAACTGGCTGATCAGGCACAGTCTTCTGAGCAGATTGCTGCTCAGTTTTACTCATCTCAGCTTTCTCAGTGCTTACTTCCTTAACGTGGCTTTCTATTTTCTTCAAAAACTCACTGCTTTTTGTCAGTGTAATTCTTGGCTTCTTTGAACTGCCAGCTTCTTCTGCAGTGGATTTCCTTTTCAGGTCAGTGGAAATCGTTCGACTGCCTATTTCCTCGTCGTCTGAGGACAATTCAATTTTCTTTGGTTTAGAAATGGGTTGCTCACTCCAAGCCTGCTTTACCTGCTCATTAACATTTGCAGCAGTAGCCCAATACAAGAATTGCCAGACATACCATGCCTTGAAAACAGTTTGAGATTTCAACTTGGCAGTCTGTTGGAGTACATTATGTGAGAGTATTTGACAAAGGTTGATATGGACTTGTGGATCCAGTATCTTGGCCAACAGCATAGCAAACAATTTTTCTGACACATACGTTGGGTTGTTTCTTAAGGCTGACTACTTCAGCTACAAACCTGTAAGCAGCGGAGGCTTCCAGTCCTGCTAGTGGAACTCCTTGAGCACTTGCCTTGCGCTTCTTTCTAGCCGTTTCATCCTCCTTCAGAGCGATACTTATTTGTTGCGCAGTTGCCACAGACGGTTTGGGCTCATTAGGCATCCGAAATGCAAATGCAATGGCTTCTGGTGTCACTGACACCTTCCTACTATTTACCATAGCACTGCTAGTTTCAGCATCAAAGGAATCAAGAACTTGCTTGATGATATCCGAATCAAAAGAAATCCTTGTAGCTTGCAACACAACTCGCAGATCCCAGAGTTGTAGCAGAGTCATTGCATGATCAGTAAATACATATCATTGGATTTTGCTATATGGAAGAACAGGAAGGCTTGCCTTTGCCTCAACAACTATAGCTTGGGTTTCCTCAAGAGTTTCTAGCATCTTCTCTGAGCGTTTCCTTCTACCCATACACTGTGAGGTCGATGACGATGAAACAGGCGAAGGAGAAGATGACTTACTTGTGTCGAAGCCGTTTTCTGGTGTCGCTGGTAAGACCGTCTGACAGTCAGCTGTCTCGTCAGAGGTCGAAGTTTGCGGCTGTAGTGAATAAACCTCGGAGCTCGGCGATGGCGAATGGTTGATAGGAGGAAAGCGTCGCGCAGGAGATTTATGGGAAAAAATGCTAACTCTCCTGACTGTTATACGTGTTCGCGCCATAAAAGCTCCACCACTCGCCGCTCCTATACTTATGTGCGTCATTGCTGTCGTGGAAGACATCCATTGGACAAGACTGCTACCCATCCTTGTAATAATTACCACTGGGGTGCCATTTGACCGTTGGGCACTTAAAATTTGGAAAGTGTGTCCATATTGGTACTGAACTGATTCCCAGTCTGGTGCGACCATACTGGTACTGATTCTAAGATCAGACTGATCTGGTCCTTTTGGTACTTGTTCTGAAGCTGGAACTGGTTGCACATGAAAAAGGACAAAAATATCTGATTTCGGTATCTCTTGATCAACAACCTCTAGTTCCTTAGTTCCTTGTTCTAACCCAGTTTCTCAAGTCTCTGAATAATAGAGCTTGATCTTTGCTCCATTATACACTCCCGGCAACATCAATCCAGATAAATCTTTCAATCTGATTGTGCCATTGGAGAAGACCCAATCAACCTCAAAAGGTCCTGCCCAGGCAATCTTCAAATTCGGCTTCTTTGGACCCAATCTAGACTGATATAGAAGCACTAAGTCTCCTTTCTGGAATTCTCGAACTTTAATTTGGCGATCATGCGAGTGCTTCCTTCGTTGTTGAACAATTTCTTGTTCCGATATAGCCCTTTGCCTGAGTTCATCTAACTATATCAGTTCATCCAGCCTTTTCTTAAGATTATGGTTTAAGTCTACTCCATACTTCACAGCCATTCTCATACTAGGGATTACAAACTCCATAGGAAACACAGCTTCAGTACCATACACCATTCTGAATGGTGTCATTCCAGTAGTTACCTTATAGGCTATCCTATAAGCCCATAGAGCAGTCTGAAGCTTCAAATCCCACTGGTATGGTTTCTTTTGCACCACCTTAGTGAGAATAGTCTTTATTGTCTTGTTGCTACTTTCAGCCTGTCCATTGCATCTAGGATAGTAAGGAGTAGATTTCCGATGCTTGACTGAAAGCATATCCAATAGGATTTCCATAGTATCATTGATAAAATGTGTTCCTTGATCGGTCACACTTTCTATTGGACATCCATATCAGCAGACAATATTCTCAAACAGAAACCTTGTAGTTGACTTGGCTGTGTTGTCAGGAAGAGCCTTAGCTTCAACCCACTTGGTAACATAACAAGTATCCATCACGATGTACTTGTTCTTCCTGGGAGTCACCTTCTTAAAAGGTCCCATAAAATCCAGTGCCCATTTCATGAATACTCCCAATGGTTGTATTGGCATTAAGGGAATCATGTCTGCAGCTGTTGGTCGACCCATTCTTTGGCATATGTCATAAGTTTTACAAAAACTTTTGACATCAGCAATCAGTGTTTGCCACCACAGACGTGCTTGCAGAATCTTCTTGTAGGTCACTTCGTTGGAAAAGTGTCCACCAGACTCACCATTATGCGCTTCTAAAATCACTTGCATTCTTCCTTCCATAGGGACACATCGTCGAAGTATACCATCCACACCTAGTCGATAAAGTACTCCTCCGATGATGGTAAATTTCAAGCTTTTTATGATCAGAGCTTTCTTCTGATTCTGTTTCCAATCCTCTGGAAAGGAACCTTGGGAAAGGAATTGATAAATATCATACCATTCAGGATCCACTGATTCTTCTGCTTTTATCTGAAATAAACCAGCATCCACTGGCTCATCTCTCAGAGGTGATTCTGAATATCCCTCCGTACTTCTGGAAAGAAAGTCAGCTCCACAGTGGTTTCGGCCAGGCTTATGGAAAATTCTGAATTCAAATTCCATAAAGAACATCATCCATCTTATCAGCCTGCCTTGAATAATAACTTTGTTAATCATAAACAGAAGAGCTTGATGATCCACAAAAAAATGGAATAACTTCCCCAATAGGTAATGCCTGAACTTCGTAGCGCTAAAAACCATTCCAAGGGCTTCTCTTTCAGTAGTCGTATAGCCTTGTTCAGCTTGACTAAATCTGCGACTAGCAAAATAGACCGGATAGTCTGTTCTGCCATCTGGCTGAGCTAATATTGCCCCCATTTCCAATCCTGAAGAATCTATGTGTACATGAAAAATAATATCCCAATTCGGCTGCCTGAGGACTGGCTTACTGGTAATGGCTTTTTTCAAATTCTGAAAACTCTCCTCACACTCAACAGTCCATTGAACTTACGGGTCTTCTTTGTAAGCTTGTATAGTGGTACTACTTGAGAAGCAAACTTGTGTACAAATCTTCTATAGAAATTCACATACCCCAAGAAAGAACTCAACTCAGAAGCAGTTCTAGGTGCTTTAGCTTGCTGGACACATTGTATTTTGTCATTGGCCATTTCTATTCCATTGCGGGAAACCACATGTCCCAGTAGCTATCCCTTCCAAACCAGAAATACTGATTTAAATGGATTCAAGCAAATCCTTTTCTCCTGACAGCGTTTAATAACCATCTCTAGGAATAGAAGGTGTTGTTCCTTAGCTGAATAGACAGTGAAGTCATCCATGAAAATGGCGAGGAACCGATGAAGAAATTCATTAAACATCTCCATCATACACCGCTGAAAAGTAGCTGGTGCATTGCACAGGCCAAAAGGCATCACCAAATACATGAATTCTCCCCACTCAGTGATGAAAGTGGTCTTGGCCCTATCTTCAGAAGCAATCTGTAACTGGTTATAGCCACTATAACCATCCATGAAGCTATACATCTCATATCCTACGATCTCATCAAGCAACATATCCGTAAAAGGTAAGGGAAATGGATCCTTAATGGTCTGGGCATTTAGTTTCCTATAGTCGACACAAACCCTTAATTTCCCATTCTTCTTAGGAACGACGACTATTGGAAATAACTAATCACTACTTGCTACTTCCGTAATGAACCCAGCCTTGAGAAGATTATCAATCTCCTCCTTGACCTTCTTTGCATAGTAGCGGTTCATCCGGTATCTTTGAAATCTGACTAGCCTAGCTTCCGGTTTCAGTGGTATTCGGTGCTGACAGACTTCAGGATCTACTCCCTTCAAATCTGTATGTTCCCACGCAAATACATCTTTATAGTTCTGGAACATTTTCCTTGCCTTTTCCTTCATTGTCGGTTTCAGGTGCTTGTTGACTTTGATCATTCTGGGATTTTCCTCTGATCCCAGGTTCCACTCCTCTACTTCCTGATCATCTGGAAGCAACCAATTTGGTCCTCCTCCTTTTCGTTTGGTCGAGTCTTCAGCATAGTCCCAAGAAGGTCCATTCATCTCTGAATCATTATTCTGATTCAATGGATACTCTTCAGAACATACTGATTCTTCTATTTTACCAGTATCAGCTGGTTCCTCTATTCTTCCAGTTAGCTGAACGGTTCTTTGTAAGCTAGGATAGTAAGGAGTAGATTTCCGATGCTTGACTGAAAGCATATCCAATAGGATTTCCATAGTATCATTGATAAAATGTGTTCCTTGATCGGTCACAATTTCTACTGGACATGCATATCGGCAGACAATAATCTCAAACAGAAACCTTGTAGTTGACTTGGTTGTGTTGTCAGGAAGAGCCTTAGCTTCAACCCACTTGGTAACATAACAAGTATCCATCACGATGTACTTGTTCTTCCTGGGAATCACCTTCTTAAAAGGTCCCATAAAATCCAGTCCCCATTTCATGAATACTCCCAATGGTTGTATTGGCATTAAGGGAGTCATGTCTGCAACTGTTGGTCGACCCATTCTTTGGCATATGTCACAAGTTTTACAAAAACTTCTGACATCAGCAATCAGTGTTTTCCACCACAGACCTGCTTGCAGAATCTTCTTGTAGGTCACTTCATTGGAAAAGTGTCCACCAAACTCACCATTATGCGCTTCTAAAATCACTTGCATTCTTCCTTCCATAGGGACACATCGTCGAAGTATACCATCCACACCTAGTCGATAAAGTACTCCTCCGATGATGGTAAATTTCAGGCTTTTTATGATCAGCGCTTTCTTCTGATTCTGTTTCCAATCCTCTGGAAAGGAACCTTGGGAAAGGAATTGATAAATATCATACCTTTTAGGATCCACTGATTCTTCAGAACATACTGGTTCTTATACCAGTATCAGCTGGTTCCTCTATTCTTCCAGTTAGCTGAACTGTTCTTTTTCCTGCATTGACTTCAGTAAACTGATGAGGGAATTGTCTCTTCTGCTTGTCAGCTTGCTCTTTGTTCAGCAGGACTGCATTCAAATCAATTTCTGCCAAAGGAAATATGTTCATAGCTACTAGCATTTGCTCAATTTTCTTGGCTCTATATTTCTAACACATCTCCTTCGGCCTCAGTTCCTTTTTCCAGCTCCTGGTGTTGTTGGTCTGGATTTTGATTCTGCCACTGACCCCTTCTATGGTCAAAGCTTGCTCTTTGTTCAGCAGGACTGCATTCAAATCGATTTTTGCCAAAGTAAATATGTTCATAGCTGCTAGCATTCGCTCAATTTTCTTGGCTCTGTATTTCTGACACAACTCCTTCGGCCTCAGTTCCTTTTTTCAGCTCCTGCTGTTGTTGGTCTGGATTTTGATTCTGCCACTGACCCCTTCTATGTTCAAATTTTGGTTTGCGTAGTCATGAACAACATGTGTTGTTCTTAACCATGGGCGGCCTAGTAGCATTCCATATGCTCCCTGCACATCCAAGACTAGGAAACTGGTTTTGAATTTCTCCCTCCCAACTCTTATCTCCATGTTTTCAATCATACCCGTCGCCTGTATGACTCGATGATCTGCCATTCTTACTTTGAAAGGTGCTGGTTTCATGTTAGTGATACCCATTCTTTGCTGAAGATGGGCTCCCATTATGTTGACTCCTGCTCCTCCATCCAGTATGACGCTTGAGAGAGGTTCCCACTACTTCCTGGCCTTGTAGTCTACCTGAATAAGTGGAACTTCATCATCCCGGACAGCCGTTATATAATGGAATTGGCCTATTTAATTTGAGAGTAGCGGAAATTAATGAGAGTACTTTTGAGAAATGACTTTGTGAACATAGCGGGTGAACATAATTGAAGATAGCAACATAATCATACCAATTAGCTAACTTGGCATGAACAATACTTTTGCAAGAGAGAGAATTTAGAGAACATGACAACAGTTGAGGACCGGATTTATGTGGAGCCGGTCCCCCCTCCAATAGGCATTTGTATTATGATTTCTCCCATTAAGAGAGACTTGTTACAATACAATCTTTGTGTTCCTTGTGACCTAAGTGATGCAATGAAGATGGAAAGCTTCATGCATCACAAACATAACATAAACTTGATGAAAGCTTTAACTATCCCAAGCCTCCGTCCCAAGACCTCAAACACCTTCGAAGGAGGAGAGAGCTAGCAGGGAATGAGGGTAGGGAAGAGGATGAAGAAACATTTTGTAGGAGAAAGAATTAGTTCCTCACTTATCATAACTCTTGTTGCTAGCATACATAATAGCATAGTAATGAAGAAGAAGGAGATGGAAAGCTTAAGCATTGAAGCATGGCTCTTGGTTGGATTTGCACCCCATATCCAAGAGTGTTGGTGTAGGCTCTCAACCTCTACTTGCTTGGAGAAGGAGAGGGAGCTCTTGCACTTTGCATAGCACACAATGAGAGTGTTTTTCAATGTGTGTGGGTGCGTATACCCCCTAAGAAACCCCCTAGCTTTCTTGGGTTGACCCCCCCTTGTAGCTCATGCTTGAAGCTCATTGGACCCCTCCAAGCCTAGCCAATCACAAGCAGAAGGCATTACAAGCAGCAAGGGTAGCCTTGAGACAAGTGTCCCCCTTTCCCCTTTGAGAGAGAGGGCTAGATAAATGCTAAATCATTTAATTAAATCTCCTAAATTATTATTGGACCCCTTGGGTGGCCAACCAATAGGCTTCAGGCACACCATGAGGGCAACATGCGGAGGAACTTGACAAGTGTCCCTTTTGCTTTCTTTGTACCATGCATGCCTTGTGTGAGTGTGTGGGTGTTCTCTCTCATCCCCCCTCATGTAGGGCTCCCCCCCTCCTTGTAGGGATTGAATATTTGAGTTTTTGACACCTCAAGCCCCTCATGCATAGGCCCAGTTCCCACCACAAGCTTGGCTCATAAGCACTTTAATCTTGGGTTGGGTTCTCACCTCAAGTGCAACCCTAGCATCTCAAGCACCTCAAGAATCTCAAGCACCTCAATCATCAAGCACCTCAAGCACCTTAGTCATCAAGAATGACAAGCAAGACAAGCACCTCGAGCTGGGTCGGGTTCCCGCGCCTCAAGCTCAGCCCTAACTTACCTAAGGTCAAAGGCCTTTTACATACATTATTGGAGTTCTTCAATGAAGCTAACCCTAAGGTCTTATGCTCCATTTTTTAGCTTTGCTCTTGGATAGACCATCTCTCATTTGGGCCCCTTTACCATTGGCCCCATGTTGAGATAGATCTATAAGCACATGTCTACATCTTAACACTTGTTCCCGTTTATTCTCCCACATTAAGTGATCAATTAAATATGAGAAAATCATTTGGGTTGGTTAGATATTAGATATTAGATTTTATGACACGTCAGGTCCAGTGTTCTGGCCTCTGCCTCAGTCTTCCTACGTTGTCTAATAAAGTTGGCCACCTCAGGCAAGGTCTTTCTTATATCCTCCAGCTCTATAGTTAGCTTCTGGAAATTTTCACATGAATTTCCTCTCGCTCTTGGTCAGATTGATTGTTAGAGCTTGAAGAACTGGTGTCTTCACACTGCCATTCTTCTTTAGCAGTACTTCTACTCTTTCCATCCACTCCCATTTCATCATCTAGTCCATGTACTACAGCCAGCATGGTCTCTGTCATGGCCGGTACTGATTGATCTTTATCAGTCGATTGGGCTGGTATCTTTTGAATGAATCTAGCTTTGGAACTTTCTGGCTGCTCTGGCAGCTTCTTAGCTAAATCCTCTGTGATTTTAGCTGCTAGTTCCCACTGCTCTTGCCACTCATCTACCACCTTTTCTTTACCTTTGGCCTTCCAAACTTCCCTTTGTTGAGCCCACTTGATGCTGCTAGGATTGACTGGTACTTCTGAAATGTCTGGAATTTCTTCAATGATTACTCCCTTGCCCTTGGTAACCACCCTGACTGGGACTGGCTCTGGTGCCTTAGCCTCAGTAGCAGTCGTTATTGGTGCATCTGGACATTGGGTTGCAAAATGACCATACTTCCCACAGGTATAGCAATTCATGCTCCTGGTCTGGAAGCTTCCTCTTCCTCTTCCTCTGTCCATTCCGGGTTGGTATCGACCACGTCCTTGACCAATACCATTGGTACCTGGTCTTTCCTCTTGAGCTACTTTGATTGGTTCTACCTTCACTGGTTCAATGTAGGCAACCACTGATAGATCCTTTCCTTTCTTAAAATGGTGAATTCTGATGCCACAATTATTCCATAGGTGACCAAAGGCCTTGCAGTAGGTACATTGTGGCCATTCAGTGGAGATGTGGTCCTTGGATTTACATCTTGAACACCAAGTCTCCATCTTTCGGACCGGATGTCTTGTGTGGCTAATTTCTGCAATTTGCCTAGCCATTTCTTCAATCTTCTTGGTCCGTGATCCCTTCTTTGATTTCTCCTTTGTTCGTTCATTGGAGCTGCTCTCTGAGCTGCTAGACATTGCACTGGAATCAGAAGCTTCAGTAGCTGAGCTACTACTACTGGTACTTCGCTTCTTGTGGCTCTTCTCTTTCTTAGCCTGTTGTTCCAGCTTTAATGCTCTTTGGACTAGATCATTGAATTTTTTTGTAGGGGCTGGTACTTCTTGTTCCCTAAGCTTCTTGCTTCTGAACCCATTCAGAAACCATGCCCTCAATCTCTTCTCAGACGGCGGTTCTTGCAACTGCCTGGTCAGTTCTTTTATCTTTTCTACATAGCTGCGGGCTGACAAATTCCTCTATTTGATCTGATCCAATTCACAAAGAATATCCTCGTCCCCTCGATTGTCGGAATATTCCAACCTGAAGGCCTTAAGTAATTTGTTATATGATCTTAGCTGGCATGCAGGGTAATGGTAATACCATTTCCTCGCTGCCTCCTTCAAGGTTTGTGGAAAATATTCCCCCCAATCATCTTCATCAATGTTTTTTAGTTCAGCATAATGCTCGAAAGCTTGTATGTGAACATCTGGATCATCCTTTTTCCCTCCTTTGAATATGGGAAAGGAAATCTGCAAGGAAGCTATGTAATCATTTCGATTACTGCTGATCCCACCACTTCTCTTCTTGGCTTCAGAATGACGCTTGGGAGCCTTCTTGCAATTGTCAGTGTCAGCATCCCAATCAATCTCTGTCTCTATCTCAGTATCAATATCTTCTCTGTTTTGTCTACTAGAAGTACGATGACTTTCCTTTCTGCCCTTGATATGCTCATCTCTCTGGCGAGATTGATAATTCTTGGAACTCTTTGCCTTTCGTGCTTCCCGTTCTACCCGTCAGCGTCGAGAATGACTAGAGTGTTGTGAGTCCTGCGCCTCATCAGCCTGACTATGCTCCTCCTGAGCCTCAGTGTTAGTCATTTTCTCTTGCTTGGGGTCAGACTCTCTTCCTGACTCCTCAGTAATGGGGTCCACACGAATGGTAGATTTTCAGCCACGATTGGATTTTGGTGCCATTGCTGAAAACTTCAACTGGGAGAAGAGTGTTTTAGTCAACGAGCTTCAGCCTGAGCCACCGTGATCGCCGAAATGGAATTGGAGCTGATCTCTTGAGATAGCTAATTCCAGTGTTGAAGGATTTTAACTACTAGTATGGAAAGATTTTAGACAGCAGATTGAACAGAAATCAGAGACTAGACTGAGATGTGGGTACTGAAATAAAAATCAGACTTATAGATTGGAATAAGGTTCAAATTCAGATTTAGATTCAGAAGACTGGACGAGAAGTAAGTATTGAGGCGGTCCGGGGTGGGCAACAAGAAGAGCAACCTCTAGACACCCTTCAAGTCTCCCGTACTGCTCAATGGAGCTGGGGCACAACACAACACAAACCAAAACAACAAACCCACAGCCAAATCCCAACTACACAAGGGGCACCACCTAGTTTAAGAGCGAACTAGGACGCAAAAGAGGAGAATCGTTAGAGCAACACACAAACAAGCAAGGAATTTACACTAACCCTAACACCAATGGAACACTCTCACACACTAAAACACGAGAGAGAGAGAGAGAGAGAGAGAGAGAGAGAGAGAGAGAGAGAGAGAGAGAGAGAGAGAGAGAGAGAGAGAGAGATAGTGCTCGGGCTGCTTTGAAATGTATCGGCAATGATCAAGCAAACACAACTATATATTTAAGAAAGAGAGAGAAAGGGGGAGGGGATGCTTGTTGCATTAATACCTTGTTACAAATCTGTCATGACAAATCAAAGTGAGATTAGTATTTGTTCAACATAGCTTGCGTAAATTTCACCACAACACATCACAAGAAAAGCCACCCCAATCACTGTCTTAAGGCCAAGGGAGTCCTCTCCACCCTGTCGCCCTCTTACAGTATGTGGGATTTATGGCTAGATTGATGACAACACCAGAGACAAGCTATCAAGAACTTAACAAAAAACACCAAGACACTTACGCATCATTGTTGTCCATTACTTCACGTTGGAAGGGAGACAAAGTATCCAAGCTTAGTCCAAATCCACCCTCCTTGATTCAGCGAATGTTGGGCTTACACTAGTAGGAGAAATGATAGATTTCCTACTCTCAATTGAATGATCACTCTCTCTCTTACAATGGCATAGAGTTCCCTTGCTAATCCCCTATTACAACACATGCACATGCATAAGACAATGAGCTTCCACTCAAGAGCTCCTTCTAGAGAGGTTAAGCTTGTCTTCTCAAGCTATAGCATAGTGCTCTTGCTTATGGCTCCTCCTTTTGTGCTAGCTACACCCTCCTTTTATAGCAATTTTGAAGGCTAGGGTTACTCCTCTAACCATGGTTGGGTTAGATTTTCAGCCATTTATCTAATTTCTTTTGCTTGGAATTATCAAGAAGTTGGTGGGGAAAGAGAGAGGAGAGAAATGGAGGTGATAGGACTTTCATAGTGGGTTAGTGTTAGTAGAGTTAGTATTAATTTACAAATGGAATTGGATATTTACAATGGGAGTATCCATGTAGGATACAAATAAGGAAGAAAAACTCTTAAGAGGTAAGAAAAGGTGGATTTCTTACAAGGTTGATGTTCCAAGTGTCTTGAGCAGGGCCAATTTTGACGCTTGTTGACGGTCCACTAGCTTTGACGGTACATTTTTTCTCCACTCTTGACCTTCCTTGAGAGACAAGGTAATTGAAGCTGAGTAATCAACCACCATGATGCTGTCTTTTAAGAGAAGAGGCTGAATTTTGTGGTTTTTTGTATAGATATGGGTAAATTGGAGGAGGAAAAATGAGACTAGGTGGTCAATTTTGGAATGGAATTGTGTGTGGGAGGTATGAGTTCACCATGGTTTCTCTTATTCTTCAAGGTTGAGGAGAAGGTGAGTAGGGTGCAGAGAGGAGTGGTGAGAGAGGTGGGGATGGTGAGTGGAGGAGTGTGTGTGAAAGAGGAAAATGATAAAGTGGAAGAGAGAGTGTGGCTGCATAACATGGGAAAACTGGGGTCCACTAATAAAATCATAGCTCACAGCTCGTAGCTCAAAAAAATATGAAAAAATTTGAGGCAAACGTTCAGCCCATGAGCTACAACTTTTGTTTGTATCACCTTTTCAAATTCGGAGAGCAAGTGAACTTTAAAAATTCAGCAAAAACGACCGTTTTTTTCCACTGCACAAGGTCCTTGTGGGGTCCTTCTTTGGATGATTCTTTTGAATACCTCCAAGAGTGAGCCCTCCATAGTGCATGTATGCATGCCACCTACCCTTGACCGTATTTGGTAGGTCTATAATTGAAGATATTTTTGAGATCATGATATAAGTGAATAGTACAACTAAGAAAATCAAATATTGAGGCGTCTAAAAAATATGTACATGTCAAATATAAATAATATAAGTGGAAAAAATATAAAAGGGTCAAAATAAATCTCTCTCATTATGAAGCTATCATAAAAAGATGAATATTTTTGATGGTCTAATTTATGAGAGTAATAGAGAATAGATGTAGGAAGGAAAAAAATCACAATAGTGAAAAAATATACACATAAATAGAACTAGCTTTTTTTGGTTTTTTGTTGGGATGGAGTTACACCAAAAATAAGAGAAGTTTGCATGAGATTATTTTTATATGGAATAAAGAGTATGCAAAATGGTAATAAAAAATATGGTAATGGTGAGTCAATGTACATAGCATAAATAACACATCCTACGTAGAAATATTTAAATAAATACCAAAATAATTACGAAAAATCTTTTTATTTAGGCCCTATATACAATGCAATATTTACACACAAATGGGCCATAATATACTTATAGTTTTTATTTTTTTATTTTTTTGGCTCAACTAGCCCAATGACTAGCTAATTGAGGGTTTTTTAAGAAGATATGGGAAAAGTCCCGTGACTCACACGTACCTATATACAGTGAAAGGGTGAGGGTAACCATAGCGTTTGAGTGATTTGATAGGGGGGGATAACTCACTATGGCAATCACAGAGAGCCGAAAAACAGCTATCATTAGCCCTCCCCCAGGATGATGGTATATTCATGTACCATCATAAAGAATCTTTTCCAAAGAGAGTGCTTCAGAGTCCTTGACAAGATCTTCATTGTTTGGCCCCTTGGAATTTTGGTTGGAGTTACACTCATGCTTCATGTAACAATACTTACATGAGACAGCGGCCTTTGGATAGATCTTTGGTAGATCCTTTGGTAGAAGGCGACTCAAATAGGGCTTCAAGCGATACCCGTTTACCTTCCTAGAGTGCTCTTTACCATTCAAGTCCATCAGCTGATAGTAACTAGAATTGAAAGCCTTCTTCACTATGTATGGCCCTTGCTATCTAGTTTCAAACTTGGCATCAAAACGATTGTCAAGTCGATTGTCATACCTTAGCACAAGCTCTCCTTCCTTGATGCCTTTGTCCTTCAGTTTCTTGTCGTGCGTTTCTTTCGCTTGCGTGGCTTTCCTCTTGTAGCACTCATATGCTGCTTCTCTTTTCCACTCAAGATCCACTAACGTAAGAAGTCGATCCATCCATACCTCTTGATCATCTTGTGCTCCTTTGCCATGAAGTCGCATTGTTGGAATGTTGAGCTCGATAGGCTGCAAAGCCTTTTGACCATAGACCAAGTGAAATGGTGTGAACTCCGTGGCTTCCCTATATGTGGTTCGATACGCCCACAAGGCACCATCCAAGAATTCATCCCACAACTTTGTCTTGTTTTTTACCATCTTTCTAATGATGCTTGCAATGACACCATTAGACGTCTCCACCAAACCATTTGACTGTGCGTAGTAGGGTGTACTGTGACGATGTAGAATGCGAAGTTCTTCACAGACTTCTGTGAGCAATCCCTTTCTAAACCCTGGACCATTATTAGAAACAATCTCCAAAGGTGTGCCAAATCTACAACAAATGTGAGTGTAGACGAATTTGCTCACTGTCCTCTCATTTACCTTTGCCACACTTTGTGCTTCCACCCACCTAGTCATATAGTCTACAGCCACTAGAATGTAGAGTTTACCATTTTTTGTCCTAGGCAGAGGATCCATAGCATCAATGCCCCACTTTTCAAAGGGTCTATTTGCAAGCACAATTTGCCTTGGACCATAAATCAATCTTCTATTCCCATTTACTTGACAATTGTGACAACTTTTACACCAATGTTGGACATCCACATACAGACTTGGCCAAACATACCCCGCAAGCAAAATCTTCTTCACAGTTAATTCTTGGGAAAAATGACCACCACATGCCTCTTCATGCAAACCTTTTAGAATGGCTGGAATTTCCGCGATAGTTGGTACTCTTTTGCACACTTTATCCTTCCCTCTTTGATAGAGGGAGCCTTCTAGGAAGAGATACATGCTTGCCTTCTTCATGAGTCTCCTCTTCTGAGCTTTTGTGAAGTCTGGTGGAAACTCACCCTCCAAAATGTAGCCAATGATGGGAGCCAATGACTCCAATCCCTGGTACCTCGGTTGCTTCACAGCAGCCACCACCATGATGACCTGCACTTCTTTATTTACACATGCAACGGCTTGTTGTGCAAGTAAATCAGTATCTTCATTTTGTTTCCTCGGAATATGATATAGTTGCACTTCTTCAAACTGATTAAACATCTTACGAATGGCATGAACTTTTGTCCTTAAGCTTTCATTCTTGCATGCCCAAATGCCTAAAATCTGTTTAACAATAAGAAGTGCATCTCCCTTTACCATGAGACGTTTTATCCCTTGGCCAATGCACATCTTCAAACCATGAAGTAGTGTGTCGTATTCTGCTTCATTGTTGCTAGTTGAACCTGGTAGATTAACCTTCTCTTTCATGACCACCTCTCCACTTGGGTTGAGCAACACTAGCCCTCCCCTTGCTTTCCCTGTGGCTCGTCGAAAAGCTCCATCAAAGAACAAGGTAAAAGCATTGGGAATACTTTTTGGTGGTGGCAATGGTAGGGTCTTTACTTGAGGCACCTTAATTTCCTTCTCGTGTACCCTATAAGTGAGAATCCCTGCCAATTGTGCACGCACACTATCTTCTACCTTGAAAGAGTATTGAAACTCTTGCAACTCCATAATCCACTTTGAGATCCTAGTACTAAGATTCATTTGAGATGACACCCAAGGGAACAAATTCTTTGCGGTGAGGATTACAAAAGGTTTTGGGAGCAAGTAGGATCTAAACTTTCTCACCGCAAACATGAGAGAAAGCATCATGAGTTCTGCTTCTGTGTAGTCTCTCTCCAAAGCATTCATGACCCTACTAGCAAAGTAGATGGGTCGCATCCTTGTACTGTGGGGATCTTGTTGTAGCAACACGGCACCAATTGTTTCCCTTCCAACACTAGAGCTAGCAAAGAATGTGTACTCCCAACAAGGAGGCATGAGTGTTGGTAGCTCTGAAAAAATGACTTTAATGTTACAAAAATACTCTTCAAGCTCATCAGACCATGCAAATTCTACTTGTTGTGTCAACTTTTGCAAAGGGTGAAGTAACTCCGAAGCTAAGTGAATGAAGCGTGACATATACTTCACCTTTTGAATGAATGAGATGACCTCTTTGAGATTCTTGGGTGATGGGAGCTCAATAAGAGCCTTTGCCTTTGAAGGATCCACCTCAATGCCTTTATAGGAAACCTTGTGACCAAGCAAGATCACTTCATCCTCAGCTATGTGACACTTGTCGGGGTTGAGTTGACCTCCCATGTCATAGAGCTTCTTTAAACCTTCTTCTACCCTTTGTAGATGCAATGATTTTGAGCTATAAATGCAAAAATCATCAATAAAAACCCTAATGGACTTTCCAAAGAATGCTTGAAACACCATGTTCATGAAGCGTTGGAAAGTTGCAGGAGCATTTGTCAGGCCTCTGGCGAGATTGATAATTCTTGGAACTCTTTGCCTTTCGTGCTTCCCGTTCTACCCGTCAGCGTCGAGAATGACTAGAGTGTTGTGAGTCCTGCGCCTCATCAGCCTGACTATGCTCCTCCTGAGCCTCAGTGTTAGTCATTTTCTCTTGCTTGGGGTCAGACTCTCTTCCTGACTCCTCAGTAATGGGGTCCACACGAATGGTAGATTTTCAGCCACGATTGGATTTTGGTGCCATTGCTGAAAACTTCAACTGGGAGAAGAGTGTTTTAGTCAACGAGCTTCAGCCTGAGCCACCGTGATCGCCGAAATGGAATTGGAGCTGATCTCTTGAGATAGCTAATTCCAGTGTTGAAGGATTTTAACTACTAGTATGGAAAGATTTTAGACAGCAGATTGAACAGAAATCAGAGACTAGACTGAGATGTGGGTACTGAAATAAAAATCAGACTTATAGATTGGAATAAGGTTCAAATTCAGATTTAGATTCAGAAGACTGGACGAGAAGTAAGTATTGAGGCGGTCCGGGGTGGGCAACAAGAAGAGCAACCTCTAGACACCCTTCAAGTCTCCCGTACTGCTCAATGGAGCTGGGGCACAACACAACACAAACCAAAACAACAAACCCACAGCCAAATCCCAACTACACAAGGGGCACCACTTAGTTTAAGAGCGAACTAGGACGCAAAAGAGGAGAATCGTTAGAGCAACACACAAACAAGCAAGGAATTTACACTAACCCTAACACCAATGGAACACTCTCACACACTAAAACACGAGAGAGAGAGAGAGAGAGAGAGAGAGAGAGAGAGAGAGAGATAGTGCTCGGGCTGCTTTGAAACGTATCGGCAATGATCAAGCAAACACAACTATATATTTAAGAAAGAGAGAGAAAGGGGGAGGGGATGCTTGTTGCATTAATACCTTCTTACAAATCTGTCATGACAAATCAAAGTGAGATTAGTATTTGTTCAACATAGCTTGCGTAAATTTCACCACAACACATCACAAGAAAAGCCACCCCAATCACTGTCTTAAGGCCAAGGGAGTCCTCTCCACCCTGTCGCCCTCTTACAGTATGTGGAATTTATGGCTAGATTGATGACAACACCAGAGACAAGCTATCAAGAACTTAACAAAAAACACCAAGACACTTACGCATCATTGTTGTCCATTACTTCACGTTGGAAGGGAGACAAAGTATCCAAGCTTAGTCCAAATCCACCCTCTTTGATTCAGCGAATGTTGGGCTTACACTAGTAGGAGAAATGATAGATTTCCTACTCTCAATTGAATGATCACTCTCTCTCTTACAATGGCATAGAGTTCCCTTGCTAATCCCCTATTACAACACATGCACATGCATAAGACAATGAGCTTCCACTCAAGAGCTCCTTCTAGAGAGGTTAAGCTTGTCTTCTCAAGCTATAGCATAGTGCTCTTGCTTATGGCTCCTCCTTTTGTGCTAGCTACACCCTCCTTTTATAGCAATTTTGAAGGCTAGGGTTACTCCTCTAACCATGGTTGGGTTAGATTTTCAGCCATTTATTTAATTTCTTTTGCTTGGAATTATCAAGAAGTTGGTGGGGAAAGAGAGAGGAGAGAAATGGAGGTGATAGGACTTTCATAGTGGGTTAGTGTTAGTAGAGTTAGTATTAATTTACAAATGGAATTGGATATTTACAATGGGAGTATCCATGTAGGATACAAATAAGGAAGAAAAACTCTTAAGAGGTAAGAAAAGGTGGATTTCTTACAAGGTTGATGTTCCAAGTGTCTTGAGTAGGGCCAATTTTGACGCTTGTTGACGGTCCACTAGCTTTGACGGTACATTTTTTCTCCACTCTTGACCTTCCTTGAGAGACAAGGTAATTGAAGCTGAGTAATCAACCACCATGATGCTGTCTTTTAAGAGAAGAAGCTGAATTTTGTGGTTTTTTTTATAGATATGGGTAAATTGGAGGAGGAAAAATGAGACTAGGTGGTCAATTTTGGAATGGAATTGTGTGTGGGAGGTATGAGTTCACCATGGTTTCTCTTATTCTTCAAGGTTGAGGAGAAGGTGAGTAGGGTGCAGAGAGGAGTGGTGAGAGAGGTGGAGATGGTGAGTGGAGGAGTGTGTGTGAAAGAGGAAAATGATAAAGTGGAAGAGAGAGTGTGGCTGCATAACATGGGAAAACTGGGGTCCACTAATAAAATCATAGCTCACAGCTCGTAGCTCAAAAAAATATGAAAAAATTTGAGGCAAAAGTTCAGCCCACGAGCTACAACTTTTGTTTGTATCACCTTTTCAAATTCGAACAGCAAGTGAACTTTAAAAATTCAGCAAAAACGACCGTTTTTTTCCACTGCACAAGGTCCTTGTGGGGTCCTTCTTTGGATGATTCTTTTGAATACCTCCAAGAGTGAGCCCTTCATAGTGCATGTATGCATGCCACCTACCCTTGACCTTATTTGGTAGGTCTATAATTGAAGATATTGTTGAGATCATGATATAAGTGAATAGTACAACTAAGAAAATCAAATATTGAGGAGTCTAAAAAATATGTACATGTCAAATATAAATAATATAAGTGGAAAAAATATAAAAGGGTCAAAATAAATCTCTCTCATTATGAAGCTATCATAAAAAGATGAATATTTTTGATGGTCTAATTTATGAGAGTAATAGAGAATAGATGTAGGAAGGAAAAAAATCACAATAGTGAAAAAATATACACATAAATAGAACTAGTTTTTTTGGTTTTTTGTTGGGATGGAGTTACACCAAAAATAAGAGAAGTTTGCATGAGATTATTTTTATATGGAATAAAGAGTATGCAAAATGGTAATAAAAAATATGGGTATGGTGAGTCAATGTACATAGCATAAATAACACATCCTACGTAGAAATATTTAAATAAATACCAAAATAATTACGAAAAATCTTTTTATTTAGACCCTATATACAATGCAATATTTACACACAAATGGGCCATAATATACTTATATTTTTTATTTTTTTATTTTTTTGGCTCAACTAGCCCAATGACTAGCTAATTGAGGGTTTTTTAAGAAGATATGGGAAAAGTCCCGTGACTCACACGTACCTATATATAGTGAAAGGGTGAGGGTAACCATAGCGTTTGAGTGATTTGATAGGGGGGGATAACTCACTATGGCAATCACAGAGAGCCGAAAAACAGCTATCAGTATCATTGAAATATATGCCATGATTGAGATTACAACGAATATGATTACAGAGAGAAAGTACAGCCGACAATACTGCCACTGATGCTCAAGTATAATTATAGCCCAAAACGTTAATACAAGTGATAACAATTGCCAACCTGATAATAATGTAATGGGCCCTATTTATACACTTCGGGTTTACTATAGTAATTACTAAGTAATTCGTTGCCCATCTTCTAAGAACACGCTCCCTGATGGTGATTATCTAGCCCTCTACACAAGCCATGAGAGGGGTGAGTGTCCGTGCGAACTTAGGTGCACCAAATGAGCTGATCATCAGTAATATACACAGGTTTATGTGCTCTACCATTCTCTATAATAGATCAAAGCGTGTGAATGTGAATAGTAGAGGAAGAAAGAGAGTTTCTTATTTGGGGTATAAAGTGTAATGCTAGTAGCCAGAGAGAAAATTGGTCTTTGACTCTCCACCCAACATTCCTATATAGGGCACTTGGCTCCTACCTTCTAGGACCCCTTTCCACTCAAACTTCATTCTACCCTAGGGACCATCAAGACCCTTTTCCTAACACTACTCATGTCCATCTTTCCACTTGACAAGAACTTGACAACGTACATGATGTATTGTGCACAATATAGTGATTCCCTCTTGTAAAGGAAGGAGGAATTTTGTACAAGGCCATAGAAATTGAGTGAAACGTACATGCGTGGATCAAGGATAGGGAAGGGTGAATTGAGGAGAGCTTGAGGGAATTTCATAACCAATATGGGTGGGCATACATAATGACTCAACAATAAAGTGATGCTCTTAGAGGCTATTTATCGTTTTGGAATGATTTTGTAGCAAGAGCGCTAAGCAAGAGAGCTTTGATCCGGAAATATTTCATAACCCATGGCTATGTTGCTTTGATTTCAAGTCAATAAACTTTCGTGAGAGCTCTCATATTTCATATGCTCTCACAATCCATACCTACCATGAAAAGAATAATCATGCCTACGAGTAGCACACATATAAATACATCAAACTCTTGAAGCATGCCATGGACACTATCAACATGGAAGTGTTGATCTTCTTTTCAGAGTCACAGGCAACCCATTGGTCATCATCATGTTAACCCCATAAGAAAGCTTTGGCTTGAATCCCGGTTGCACCGCAAACTCAAACTCTTGAATGAGAGAAGCCACAAGGAGCTTCATCTGTATGAAAGCAAAGTCCTTTCCCAAGCAAATCCTTGGGCCAGCTTGGAAGATAGGGTACTTGAAGGGACTTGCCGGCACAAATACCCCATTTTCGTCTAGCCATCGTTCAGGTCGAAATTCACGACAATCTTCGCCCCACACTCTTGCTGCCCTTCCCATTGCAAACACATTGTAACTCACCTGAGAGCCCTTCAAAACTGGTGTTCCATCTGGAAAAACATCGTCTTGAGCCGCAAACTTGCAGTTGGACGGGACCGGAGGGTAGAGCCTCATTGACTCAGATAAGACACCATGCAGATAATTCATCTTTCTCACTTCTTCATAGGTGAACCTTGCTGTCTTCCCTGCATCATTCGACTTCCGCCCTTCGAGAATTTTCGCTATTTCTTTAAGGACCTCCCTCTCCACTATCGGGTGCACGCATATGAGCCACATAGAAAATGTAACACCCGATGCAATCGATTCACGGCCGGCCAGGATGAAGCTAAGCAAGATATCCTTCAACAAAGAATCAGAGATTACCATCCCTTCCTGCTTATCGCTATTGTTATCATGATCCAGGCTCTCTGTTTGCTCTTTGGCCAGTCGAATAAACCTTGCGAGAAGGTCTTTGCGGTCCTTCCCACTTGCCAACTCCTGCTTTCCCAGCTCAATGACAAAGCTTGCAAACTTATCCACTTGCTCCATGGCATCAATCAGTTTCTTCTCACTTCCAATCTTGAAAAACCTCTTTGTTTTCCACACAAAATCTGGTATCAGAAACCTATCTGCAGTGATTTGAAGGGCAACTTGAAAGCCTTGCACAAAGCCTTGAATGAGTTGATCAGGTACCCTTGCATAGGATATGTGTAGGGAGGCATTCCGGTCATCAACAGATGTAACATGCGTCGATGCAGAGATGTTACAATTGCCATATGTTTTTTTGAACTTAGAGCCGTCCAAGCAAGCTGGATCAGAACCAAATGTAAGCTGACAGATGGTATCAAATGTATAGAGCATCAGGAGGGCTTGGAGATCAATGTGAGCATCGGCGTCCAGGTTGTTGGCCAACGTTGGCAGCAAGCAGCTCACGATCTCAGCATCCGCAACTGCCATCACAAAATTTTTAAGGGAATTGGAGGTGAAGACATGGCTGGCAACCTTGCGTTGGAAGCGCCAGAGGGCACCATCACAGTTGAAGATCCCATTGCCAAGGAGCTCTGCAAAGAAGGGATAGAAGCTGGGGCCTTTAGGGTAGGAGGGGAAATGGGTTTTGAGGATGTGGTGGACGACCTGAGGATCCACTGTGGCCACAGAGATGGAGCTGCGACCAGTATTCAAGCGGAGAGTAAGGGAAGGGGACCTGTCGAAGAGGAAACAGCACCACTCATACAATTGGTGTTTGTTGAGCAGGACGAAGGGCAGGATGCCGATGAGGGGGAAGGAGGGCCCGTTGGGGTTGGCACCATAGCTGGGGTGATGCTTCCACAGGAGGAAGAGGAAGACCATAGTCGCGAATACACCCCCGCAGCACAAGATGAGGGCCCATAGAAACCCGTAATTAGCCTGCATGTGAAATCGCACATCAGCATAGGAGCTCACATACCTGCCCAATATGTCTGCAGGCGCAGAAGCGCTCTCCATTGACGAGCTTGCGTTCTCTCACTTTCGAAAGAATGTGCTACACTGCTAGGTGAAAGAATTGAAGTTTGAACATGCAGCCTCAGTGCCCAGGGGCCGGGAAGATAAGCCAATCGCCATCGAAGCAAGTAGGGGGTACCCGGCTGGAAAAAATCGAAAAAAGAGCAGAGAATCTACGCAGATGCGAGGCGATGGGGTGATGCAGCTCTCAGAGAGCAGGAGAGGAGAGGACGAGCCGGGGCGATGGGTGGATGGCGAGAGAGTCCCAGCCTCCCGGACATCAAATTAAATTGGCCCTCAAATCATCACGCCACTTTTTGCCTTTTGATCCAACAGTGCGACTATTCATTCATCCACGACTCCCGAAAACCCTCAGGAGTCCCACCTCAGGACTAAGGACTATATACACATGCACATTTAAGAAGCTCGTTCATGGGATCGACGGCGCGGAACTGAGGCGCGATCGGCGAGACGATCTGGATCGTCCGTGTGGCGAGGCCGGACTCGGGGTAGGAGGTAAACCCAGGCGCGAATGGCGGGACGACGTGGTGCAGGGCGAGTGACGTGGCCTCGGGCGACGAGGTGCCACGTGGATAAAGAGGTAGGTGGGTGACCGGGGCGGCTTTCCGTGCGCGGACAATGATTGTCAGTTAGGGCGCCGAAAGGGATTGCTTCATGCAAAGTGGGGTGGCGGGGTGGCGGGTTAGTTTCATATTTGAATTGGGGAAGGTCATGCAACAGAGCAGGTGTAGGGGTAAACCCGGGCTTCTGAACAGGGGGGGCATGCGGGTGTTTTGTGTTGACGAAGATGCACGCCTCCGCCAGTGGAGGGGAAGCGGTTGGGGGGCCTTGGGGGTGGGATCTGAATGGGTTGCTCTTGCAGCTACAAGGCAATGAGAGCTTCGGGGAGCTTGATAGTGCTTGGAACGAGTCCGAGGGGGGGGGGGGGCGGTTGGCGCTTCCGATGGAAACTCAAGTGATATGGATGAGGTGGAAGAGTTCTTTGAAGAGCATCAAAGTGGGTGTTTGGATGCATTTGCTTTTGCATCAACTAGGTACTTTGCTTTTGATAGACAAACATACGGGCTTATGATAGCTTCTATCGAAAGTGGCCAAACGATTACCATAACTGCTCTCAAAGCCCATGACAAGCGAGGTGTGCTAGACTTGAAAAAATGGGCAAGAATGAGGGACTCACTCCACGTAATGGTTGACCAAGGTGGATCTTCGCGTCTTGTTATTGGGAATGGAAAGTTGATTGCATGTATAGAAGATTGGGAAAGCATTGTTTCCGCATGCCACTCAAACGACCATTTATGCTTGCGGGCAACGATGGCATCCATTGCATGTACATGGTGCACAAGTATTAGACATCATAGAATCCCACTTGCTTATGTGAAGGAGTTTTTGGACTTGTGTGTTTGTGCATCGTTGCCCAGGTTGGGGGAATTGGAGAGCCATGACACCACTTCCACAGAAAAGTGCCCGGGTTTACAAGACACACAAAAGAGTCCCGACAGGGATGAAGGTGGTGTTGAGGAACATACAGCGCTGATGAATGATATTCAAAATGTGATCAACGCTATTGCCATCAAGCACAAGGCTAGATTGGTAGAGCGGCACTCATCGTCGTCGAGGGGCTTCATTCAACTTGTGTGTCATCGCAACGGGGAGGCACGAAGAAAGGGCCACGGTCATCGAAGACTGCGCACATCAAAGAAGTGTGGATGCCCGTTTACTATCGTCATTCAACCCATCTATGATATAAAGGAAAGTGTAAGGATAAGGGTTCATGTTGGGCACAAAGGTCATGTGCCAGGATCACGTGAGGATCTTTATCACTTGTCGGTGCATCCTACTGTGAGGAAACGATGCATGGAAGATTTGTTTGACGTTAGAACATGTCGCGATGTCGCAAAGATGAGTGTCTCCAAGGAGCTATTTCACTTCAATATGGCATTGCCGATAGAGAAAGTGTCACATAGATTCTTCATGATACCAAAGGAAATTCAAATGATGGCATATCAGCTTCGATCCGAAGGTAAATAAAGCCCTGAATGTCTCCTTGTTGGGATAATCATAGGTTTGTATGGGCTTATCTTTCATGGTGCCTGGGTTTATTTTGGGGTAGTGCCTGGGTTTATCTGTCAGATTCATTTAAGACTTGAGTTTAATTGACTGCTTTTGTTTAGGGAGGCTAGGAAGCAATGACTGGTCTTCAATGTACCAGGAGGCTCTAAAATTAAAAGAGCAAAACAAAGTTCTCTATTGTCAACCCTACAACCCGGATGCCTTCGATGAGATGGAAAGGCCATTCATACTCATTATTCAGGATGATTGGATGCTCGGCATGTGCTTGCGTTTCTCAACAAACAATGCTTGGGCAATAGACTCCACATTCAAAACAAATGTTTTTGGGATGCCACTCTATGGAGCCGTATTGCCAAATCAAAATGGAATTGGTTTACCCTTGTGGTTTATTTTATGCACACATGATGTAGGAACATCTCAAGAAAGCATTGCTTTGCAAGTGACACTAAGGCTTGTGTTCCACAGAATGAACAACATTCGCCCTCGAGCATTGGTGATTGACAAGTGTATGACTTCATTATTGGCCATCAATAAAGTTGTTCATGCTAATCAATCTTGTTGGGAGGTGGACAAAGATGGGACAACTCAACAAGTTGCATGTACTGTCTTGCTATGTTGGTTCCATACCAAGAAAGCATGGGTGGAGCACTTGCTTCCACAGGTTTGTAATATGGTTTTGTATATGTGTACGTGGGTTTATCTACATGTTAGAGGTTTATATGTTAGTGACTGGGTTTATCTGTCAGTGTCTGGGTTTATCTGTCAGTGCCTTGGTTTTTCTGTGTGTGAGAGCTTATCTGTGTGGACCTGGGCTGATATGGGTGAACTATAGATTATCTCGTATATGTTTCTTGATATTCCTGCCCACTTTTTTTGCAGGCTCCTAAGGAGATGCGTGAAACCCTATATGCATCAATGGAAAATCTAATGCAATGTGGTACAAAGGACAACTTCGAGGCTCGGTATGCCCAGTTGTTGATAGAATGTGAAGGCCACCCTAATATTGTAAGGTATATCTGCAATGGTTGGGCCGCAAAGACATGCATCTGGCAACGAATGTGGCCAAAATACGGTCGTTTATTTCCACATGGGCATGTGGACACTACCAATTTGGTCGAGTGACTATGGCACTATGTGAAATACACGCTTCTAGATGCAAGGATCAATCGATTAGCCTTGGTGTTAGACCGCGGGGGACTGGACCATGCAACTCTCCACCCAACCGTGCCATATATAGACTCCTAGCCCCTAAATATAGCGCCCCTTGACCACATGTCCGTCATGGACCTTGGCCCTGCCCTTGCCCTGACATTACTCCCCCCTTGGAGAAGCGTTTTCGTCCTCGAAAACACAAGTGGTAGTATCTTCGTAAGAACACTGATGTTTTCCTTATTGGCATCCTCTACACGGGCCAATTGTCCATATGACCGATACCTGGTGCAGTGAGGAGGTTCAATGAAACCAAGAGCAACATCTTGATTTTCAACATTGTTGTCCTTTTGCAACCACCCCTATCTAAATGGTAACTCATGATAACTCATGTGAGTATCTCGAAAAGCTCATAGCTACTGAAAGATAGAATAGGGAGTTTCCTCATGTCAGAATTCTGAACATTTTGGAACACACAGAACCACATGTTCACCCCTAACAAAGGTTACATGCCAACATACTTTGTCAGCACACCTACTAAGTCCTTGACTTATGAAACTATTGGTATCCAACCCCACCACAACAGGTGTTCAAAGTTAAAAACCTAACCTAAGCAAATTCTAGAATAAGGAGAGAATCACCTATTCAGAATGCATTGTGCTAACGTATGCTCTTAGCAGATCCTTTAGCACGGTTTGCTAATGTATGCGCTTAGCATATCCTTTAGTACTAAATAGAATACTTGTAAGCTGCCCATCCAACGTGGGATGAATAACAGCAGTAAGAGTGAGGTACTTTCCCCAACCACTTACAGACAATCGTCCACGGCTGACGACAAACTATGACTCAACCATTGAGTATCCAGCCATATACTCGATATGGAATGGAGACAACCAACTAGGTTGAAGGTAGATTGGAGGTTCCAGCAACCAATCACTAACATCCATACTCAGCCATCACCTTGTATGGCAGGATGTAAACTCATACGAAATCTGCAAGAGAGATTGCACTAGCAATGCAAAAGGATGCAGAAAGAATAAAGTTCATGGATTTGCATGCCGCTCCAAATAAATTTGTGTTAAACACTAGGGCCCATAACACCTAGTGTGCATGCATTTAACACAAACATATCCAAACCGCAATTCCATGATGAGACTTTCCACGATACTTACGTGAAAATCTTGCAACAAAGTTGGACCATAATAGAATGTGACAACCCGGTCACACCTAGGAACCAACCATGCGACCTTCTCATGAACATAGCATACTTTGCAGCGAAAGTTGGACCATAATAGAATGTGACAACCCGATCACACCTAGGAACCAACCATGAGACATTCTCATGAACGTAGCATACTTTGCTATATGTAGAAACGACCCTCCATTAAGGTGGTTTCACAGCACTTGTAATCACAACAAGTCTGTACTTAGTACCCGACAATTTTTTGCCACTGAAATTGTTCCTGATACTGTGTGCGTCAATTGGTCTAATGAACGGATGCGACCAGCACCTAGGAACTTCATCGCGACACATCATTTCGAATTGGGCGCCAATGTCAGTCCCAGAGACTCATATTCTCCACATGTGGAATATGTCTCAAGTAAGGATGCCAAGAAAAGTGACATCCATCAAGTACGAGTTGTACTTGTGTGTGGAGGTAACTACGAACACTCTGCGACGCGAGTGAGAGGGACCCTCATTATCATGCTCCACACTGGCTAAACCAAACTCCTTGAGTTCCTAGACCATGTTGTATCCCATGTGACAACATGTGCCAAATCGAACCCTACAAGTAGGTTCGTAACAGCATAAGGCAGAAAGGTAGATTGGACACTTGGCCCAAAATACTTTGTGCCAACATACCCTTGGTATGGATCTGCAATATTCAAGCATACTTATACGTCTTGAGAAACCAAGTAAAGCATACTGAAAAAGGAATATCACCAAATCAATAGATGCGTACCTGGAGATTTGAACGTAATGTTCACTTACCTGTATTCAAACGGAGAGGAGCACGTCTAATACCTGAAAAAACAAACATTATTGCACTGGGAACCATTGGTGTAGCCTTCGCAATTCAACCCCTTTGGTTAAAATCTACGTAGTCAAACCCCTTGGTAAGACCCTTTGTAGAAACTGCTCAACTAGCAGATAACGGTAACCAACATAGTTAACCGTGTACATAATGATTGGAATCAACTTGACAAGTTGAGTTTGTCTGCTACCGCGTGGTAGATTGCAGAATTCTCTCCTTGCAAGTCTAACTGGGAGAGATCAAACTGTGATGCTTGATGCCTATGCGGTGATTTAGCAGTCACCCGCCGGGTCGTACCCCAAACAATATGTCCATAGACACTCCATAGTGCTATAGAGAGAGCAGGAAATCCACCCAAGTGAACTGCCTAGCTCTTGTGGATGGCCATGCTGTCTCAACTTTTTGCTGCCTTGAGACGCCATGGTATAGATCAGCTGATGTGAGTTTAAGAGTATCAGAAACTCAACTCAATTGTCACACTAAAAAACATGTAGTGCTTACAGAACACCCAAAAAATCTGTAACGGGAAGACTCTTGCTTGGCCATTAACATCGATGGGGACTCCACAGGGTAGATCTGTTCAAGTTGGAGAACAATCACCCAAGAATGACAACATTTGGGTCTTACCCTAGGTCTGACAATGGCTCTTAGCCTGTGTGGCTTATAGCCCTTATGCCAATAATAAATTAGTGCTCAATCGACAAATCGATGAAGACTAATTTGGGTGGCGTCTTGGCCACTTTCTAGCTGAGAGTTAGAGCACCTTGGCTTAGGCTGACTCACGAGCAAAACGTGTATCAAAAGATTCTTAGAAAGTTTTCATTATTCTTTGAGAGAAATAAGAAAGATAGAGAAGGAGAGCATGCTGGGCTGAGGAACTTTTCTTAAGTTTCTGGAGTGTGTGCCCAAGCTGTATGCTCTTACGCATCTTATGCCTAACTTGCAGCCTATCGTATAAGTATTCCACATGTACAATTGTCAGGTATGACTTTTTCATTGAGAGAGATAACACAAAAACACAACCACATCTTGATATACCTGCCTTGCAGGGTCGTGATTGCATGAAAATGACTTAGCATGGGCACTTTGCCTGTGAAATAAGTCCTAGATTTAGGTTCCATTTAGTGTTGTTGGGTGTTGATAGCAACCAACCATCAGGTTCAACAATCCATCACGTAGTCTGTCCTTGACAGAGTTGCGAGTGCTAGAGCGGAAGCATAAAGCATGAAATGGTGGAATCCATGCCACCTACTTAGCATGCCTTGCATGCAAAAGCATAAGCCCTTGGCTACTATGACGGTTTCAAACGTGAGAGCCACAACCATAAGTGCCTTGCACAGTTTAAACTGGTAGGGATTGTGTGAGTGAATATTCCCTAATTTTCTAGCTCCCCAAACTTGTGTGCCAATGCCGTTGACTCCAAGTCATTGGGCAGTACCTTGGCACAAGGGAGAAGCCTTGCTTCATGTAAAATTGCCAAAGCACTTTGCTTTGCACAATGACAGTAATTGCCAAGCAAAGTGTAAACATGGAAAAAACAAGAAAAACTTAAACTTGGCTAACCTGGTTGTTACTGTAACCAGTTGTCCCGAGATTTCGTGGAAGAAAACTCGCTTGTCTAGGCTGGCTTCATATGCTTTCAAATTGCTTCCAATGGCTCAAATTTCTTGCCGACTAGTACTGAACCTCCTGAACTAGCTTCTTTTGGACTTTTTTTGCTCTATTTTTGTTCTGTCTCAAGTACTCCCTCTAGTATGACAATAGAGAAGGGTTTTTGTTCAGTCTTAAGTACGTCCTCTAGTATGACGGTAGAGCATATATTTGTCACAAAAATTGTATAGTTCTTTGAGTGTGTAATTTATTATGTAGCTCTTTTTCACTCTATATATGTTTAATAAAGGTTTTTATTTTTATTAGTTTAGACTTTTCCTACATAAACCCAAGTTTATATAGAAAATTCTTTATTTTTTGTATGTAAGAATCAATTTAAAGTTTCTTGTGACAAAAAATATATTGGCCATGTCTAATTGTATTAGAATCCTCCCTTGTTGACATGGCCAAGAGATTGTGTGTCACAAGGAACTTTAAATTGATTCTTACATACCAAAAATAAACACTTTATTAAATAAGCTTGAGTTTATATAGGAAAAGTACAAACTAATAAAAACAAAAACCTATATTAAACATATTGAGGCACTCCAAGGCGGGCAACAAGAGAGGCGACCTCTAAACACCCCTCAAGGCTCCCGTGCTGCTCAATTGGGGCTGGGATAACCACAAGCAAGAAACATCAACAACAAACCCACAGTCAAACAAGTGAAGAGACACCACCTAGTTATGGGATGCGAACTAGGACGCAAGAGAGATCTTGTCATGACCAAGAAGAGGAACAACAAAAACATGCACAAGCAATCTTGCACCAAGACCAACACCAAATGAAGCAAGAGAGAACTTGCATGATACCTTGTTTATAACTTGCAAATGGAGATGGTTCGCTACAAGGCTACCATAAAGCTTGTAAAAAAACTAATCCAATGCATAGTGAATGCTAAATATTACCAACACACACGCACACTGTCTTAGGGTGTGGGAGCCCTCTCACCACAATACCCTCTCACAATGGACAAAAATTTAACGATGAAAACACACTAAGCACTTTCTCAAACAGGCTCAAATGATAGAACTTAAAAGACACAAGTCACCTTGCATTTTCCAAAGAGCTTTACACGAGTGGAAAGAAAAAGAACTTGAAGCCAAGCATGTCTTTGAAGCACCAAAACTTCAACTATTCATATTTAAAGAGCATATACAATAGTGGTTTGAGTGGTTTGGATGGGAGGAAGGAGTGTGTGTGTGTGTGTGGAAGTATGAAAGGAAGTAAGAGAAGACTAGGGTGACTTGTGAAAAAAAGTGGACAGACTGAAGGCCACCATAAAATCCATATCTCATCGATGGTGCTCCAAAAATTATGAACAAAATTGAATTGATTATTTAGCTTGTGGGCTACAATTTTTTTGTTGGTCACGTTGAATTTGCACAATGCATCCAAGAGTGAACCCCTCCATGAGTCATATCATAATACAATGCATTCAAGTTATCTTTACACATGCATAGAGGAGGATCATTGGTAAATAAAGAAATATATACATGATGGGACTAGTGTATGGACTACTCCTTGACTTTAGCTCAATGAGCACATGGTGTTAGAATAATGAGTACATAATAAAAACACATAAAAGGATTAAAGATTTGAAAAAAGATAATGGAATCATATGACATGGTCTCTTTTTTGTATTATCTTGGGTGAAAGAAATAAAGGTATGCAAGTAAATGAAAATTATATAATAAAAGTGACTAAAGGAGTAAGATCTGATTTTTTAGTATAAAAGAAAATATTATAAGATTAAAGGATGTACACACTTGTAATAAAAATATAGTTATGGTGCAAGAGGGAGAAAGAAGACATACATAGGTCTAATAAAACACACCTAGATATAAATATTTAAATAAAATATCAAAATAATTACAAAAAATCTCTATATTTAAGTCTTATATACAGTAAAATATTTACACCCAAATGGGTCATAATATATTTTCTATTTTATTTATTTTCTTTTCTTTGCTCACTTGTCCAATGACTAACTAGCAAAGGGTTTTTTTTAGAAGATATTGGAAAAGTCCCGTAACTCACACACGCCTATGTGCAGTGAAACGATGAGGACTTGGAGGGTTCACTATATGTAAACCATCTATACAACATGTGTTCAAAGGGTATTTAAAAACCTTTTATCTGTGAATCTTGAACTAATAAAACAACCCTTATTTCTTTATGAACTTACGGGTTTTTTTCCAAAGTGCAATAAAAAAACCCCTTATTTAAATATATTTATGTAAATTTACCCAAAATTTTTGAATTAAAAAGCCCCTCCTGTTGAACTCTCATGGTATACTTACATACATAGAGCTGGATCCCCCGAGGATGAGGATAAGCACAGTGTTTGAGTGACTTTGATAGGGTAAGATAACTCACTATGGCAATTACGGAGAGCTAAAAAATGGCTATCAATTTATACAATTAAAAAAGAGCTACATAATAAATTGTATACGCAAAGAACTATATAACTTTTTTGTCAAACATATGCAATCAAACAAAAATACACAATAATGTATACAAAAAAAGTACTATACAATAATATGTTCCTCCCACAACTCTGCACACAATGAGTTCTACTCAGTTTTTCACTCTCATAGCCTTGCATCTTGATACATAAGCAATCAAACAAACATATAATAGAATATCAATGGTTATTTGTATTCATTTTCAATCAGTTTGAAGAATGATCTATATATGATTAAGCATTTTATTTTACAATACTTAGAATAATGAACAAAACAATTGTTATAAGGTAAAGAACTAATTACATTTCAAACACACACAAGTAGCTATATACCTATCACTAAATCCAAGATTGCTTGCATCAAAAAAGCTCTCTCGAAGGAGAAAAATGCTCAGATTGTCACCAACATCTAGAGTTGTCCCAGCTTTAAAGAAGAGGCAATTGGTGTATGGATGCACCATGTCAAAGAATGTGCAACTTTTTCAATCCCCATTGAATTGTATCTACATCAGACGCCTCGACTACTCTCTTCTCCTTCTACATGCCAATGCCTTGGACATAGAGGATAGGACGACATCGAGATGTATCTTTCTTCCTGTTGGGATATCGCAACTAAAAATCTCTCTCTCTCTCTCTCTCTCTCTCTCTCTCTCTCTCTCAACCCAATTCAACATTGCATACAATTGATGCAGGTATATCAACGATCATTGGGAAAGGCACATAACCTAACTCAAGTTCAACAAGGAGACCCCCCGTTTTCAGCTACACGCCAAGTCATTCCTTTGCTCAATGGCAATGTCGTGATGTATAACATCAATATTGAGAGATTCTAGAGGTGCAACTCCAAATCTCCCCATTGGATAAGGACAGATATCAAGGATCTCTCCAATGCTCTCAATGACAAAGACTGACATCTTGAAATTCTCAAAATCAGCAACACACTTGTGGCCCTAATGGCCTTTAAGTCTAATGCCAATGATCTTCTCCTCTAGAGAGAGTGTGATTATTGGAAAGACATTTTGGTGGATAGACATTTTGTGTCCTAGACCTGCAGAGAGCCAATTAAAGCCATTCTTTTCATCATCATCCCCATCTAGATTTACCTACAAGAAATCGCTGCTATTATAAGTTGTATCAACTTGCTTGAAGTTGAAAGCCTCAACTTGAAGTGGCCACATTATCAGAATTGATGCACTTGTTGAACAGCTTGCTTATGCATAAGTTGCCACCAACCATCGGCCTAACTGGCATTGTAGGTTTTCCACCTGAAAAAAATAAACGGTGCACAGGTGTTAACTCAATATAGCATCATTTGATCTAATTGTCAATGGACATCGAAATTTGACAATCAAACTCTGGTGTATTGAAGCAACAACTAGCATTAAATGGATTCCAACAATTTTTACTTGACAGAGAAGACAATCATCAACACAGAAGAACTCCCAAACACAACAAAGAGGGCTCATTGAAGATGTCCCTTAGCCTAGTACCAGTACGGCCAATGAAGACTATGCACAACAAGGAAGTTTCTGGAGTTAACATGTACATCTTGGCGAGACAAATCAGATAGGTGGAGACTCATTAGTTAATAGGATGTCCAAATGTGTCATAGGCCGTTAGAAATGAGAATGCAAAACAATACTAAGAGACATTCCAATGTTAAATCAGATACAAGAGCCCCGACTTGGCTTCACGTTCGTTATAATCTTTGATAGAAGACATCAAGGAGAAAAATGAAGTGTTGAGTTACCGACACTAGCAAATAGAGATAGGAGAAGAAGACTGGCAACATCATGTGATTGCAAGATATTTTGACCTTTTACTTCTTTAACAAACACAGTAAATTGAATACATCAACATACCTTGAGAATCATGCAACATGTGAAGCTGGCATCAAACCAGCCTGATAGAAGAACAAGTAGACATAACTGAAGCAGATGTTCTTCACATAGCAAAAGAATAATCAGTAGTGACCGCCCAGATCTCTCAAGTCTGATCCCTCAACAAACACCCGAACACCAATAAAGACCTGCTAAGATTAGGCATTCGCACCTCCATCGCTAGCATCTCCCCACTCAAAACCTATGAGACTTGTAACAAACATGTCCTACCATAGCTGCAACAAGATTGATGAAGATCTTTCTAATTGAAGAAGCACGTGTGCATGTATAGAAGTTGTACAATCAAAAAAAGCTCTCTGCTTCAACCAGTAGAAGAACAACAAAACTGACATAATAGCAGCCCTAGAATGAAAAACAAAGCTTTAAGGGAAAAGCCATGTGACCCGTCTCATCTTGTCTGAGATCAAGAGGCAAAAGATTCCACCGACACTAATATGATAAACACAGGTACAATATCGGTGTCACACTGCTTCGCAGTAGTCTCCGGAAAAGTAACCAGCTTTTTTGCAAGTGTAGCGAGCATTTCCACCTCCACCTCTGCCTTCACCTCTCAAACCACCATAGTCGCCTCCACCACCGCTAACTGAGCTATAACCTCCTCCAATACCTCTCTCTCTCTCTCTCTCTCTCTCTCTCTAAAAAACCTTTCACATGGTAAAGAGTAGAGGTGGGAAAAATGAGCAAGAAGTGGATTGAGTAATACCTATCATGCACGCCAACCTGCCTGTGAAATTCCATGCCCTACTGCTACTAATGTTTCTAATCTCGTCTCTCTGCATGCGCGTGCTTGCCTCGCAAAAAACCTTGGTTGTCTCATATTTTGTGTTGCAAATGAAACAAGAAAAGAAGGAGAAAGAATCTTTAATATCTATCAGAGGGAAAGAGGGAGAAAGAATCTAAACTAGTCTTGCTTGGTGGGTCTATCAAATAATCATGTAGCACATGCCAATTGCAATCGAGTCCAGCTTATTGAACTTAGGGTCTAGATTCTAGAGGACACTACTGAAGGACATTTATGTTACCCACGTTCGTCTTCATTTCAAATTTTGTAATGTCAGTTTGATTGTACAACTTATTCAAGGAAAGGTTGTCATAGTGTTGGATGTTTGATTTGTGAGTACAGATTAATTATCGTAGTAGAGCTTTTGATGTAGTCATGCACATGCCCTCCATCTATAATACATGCACCCAAAGTACAGTTGATCTCATCGAAGGCTGGTTTTCTTTCACGAATGATGGTCAAGAACTGAAGCAATTCAAGGTCTATTTCATGTCTTAAAAAGCATGAAATCTTGTACAAAGTTGCATGTGGCTAGTGGACCGAGCTTGTGATATGGCATGTGTTACAAAGCTCCCGTGTGTGGCTACAAACTGGGGGTAGTTGGGCAAGATCCTTGAGCAAGAGAACACATTTGTTGCTGAAGGGATTTGCCAATGTATTGCTTGTTATGTTGATATTGTTTCTTACAATAAGGTCAAAAATCATTTGGGTTAACATGGGTAGCTCGTCTATAATTATAATATCTGCCTCTTTTATGTCCAAATATCGCACATCAGTCTCATGAATAGAGAGGGGATACTATTGATTTGTAGTTGGTATCTTGAAGTGGTAATGGATTGTAGATACAATGGTGCTAAGTCTTCTTGTTGTCGTTGTGATGGCAAAGCTCCCAACAATAATACAAAAGTGAGGGCAGTAGACGTGTCTATTTCATTTGTCTGTTGATCTCATTTATCACTATATATGTGAGGTATGTCATCATGTAGGAAGGACATATTTCTAGATTGTGAGCAAAAATGTCACATTGCATGCTCCAATCTTTATACAATGCAGTAATTTCAAACCATGACCTAGCATATGGACGATAAGCTAGTTTCAAGTTGGCTACAGTTTGCTCCCTAGTTTATTGACAACTTCATATTGACACCTAGTACGGGAGAAACGAGGATGTATATAGTATTGGATCAATTATTTAGATTAATTATTTAGACAATTAATATGGTATCAACTATTTAGACACCTAGTATGGTATCAATTATTTAGAGCTAAAGTAAAAACGCATAAGGTGAATTCACTATTGTGATACACCACATGTATTCACTGCTTGTGTATTCACTATTGTAATACATCACATGCATTATCTAGCAACCATATGCAAAGAGCTGCGTGTGTAACTAACATGTGCAGCTGTTGATCGACATTAAGTGTATACTTCTGAAAACGAGATCCAAATAAATCAAGGCAAGGGAAGTAATGCGGAAAATTCTTAAACAAGAAAATAGATAAATCATGAATGAATTTCAATAATAAATGAGGTGCTTTACTGACCTGCAAGTTGTACTACTTCTTTTTGTTTGTCCAATGTATAGGCCGATATTTGAGTGAAGCTATAAAAAAGCAATGTGAATAGTTAAACTTATCATCTTGCAATGAACATCACAAACTGAAAGTACAAAGTATACAGTGCACGTCATATAGAGGTGCCATACAAAAGTATGGTGGAGAGTTGGCACTGTGGTCTCTCCAAAAGATTATAAGAAACAGAAGTCGTGCCCTGCCCCGTAGCGTTTATGTTTTGTGCCAAGCAAATGCATGCACATGGGAAATTGGATGCAGATAACGGACCTTGCAATGTTGTAGAGCTGGAGTCGTGCTTGTGCAATTGAAACATGCATTGTTGTGAATATATGTCCTTCCTGTCATACACATGATAATGGGCGAAGTCCTCGTGGCGAAAGGCACTATATTTAGTCTGCTCATCAATAATCCAAACATGCATCCTGCAAACTACTATTACGTGACGCTCATGGGCATTAGTACGGGTGGCATTCACCTTTCACACAGAGCCAAAAAGTGGCACGGTCGTTGTCATATTTAGTAGTTGTGAATCCCATACTACCTTGCATTCAACTACCTACTACACATTGTAATGTAAATGGCCTATGAACTTTGAGAATAGCGGAATTAAGAGAATTAGAGTGAGCATTTTTGTGAGATTACTTTGAGAACTTGGAGGGTGAACTTAATTGATGGTAGCAACATAAACATAGTACTTAATTAACTTGTCATGAACAATACTTTTGCAAGAGAGAGAGTATTTGAGAACATGACAATAGATGAGGACTAGATTTACTTGGAGCCGGTCCCCCCTCCAAAAGGCATTTGTATTATAGATTCTCCCATCAAGAGAGACTTTGTTATAATACAATCTTTGTGTTCCTTTTGATCTCGGTGATGCTATGGAGATGAAAAGCTTCATGCATCACGAGCTTAACATAAACTTTGCAAAAGTCATTAACTATCCCAAGGCCTCAAACACCTTCAAAGGTGGAGAGAGCTAGCGGGGAATGAGGGTAGGGAAGAGGAAGAAGAAATATTCCATAGGAGAAAGAAATAGCTCCTCACTTATCATCACTCTTCTTGCTTAGCATAGCATAATAGCATAGTAGTGAAGATGAAGAAGATGGCAAGCTTAAGCATTGAAGCATGGCTCTTGGTTGGATTTTCATTCCATAGCCAAGAGTGTTGAGGTAGGCTCTCCACTTCTCAACAAACTTAAAGAAGGAGATGGAGCTCTTGCATTTTGCACTCCACACAATGAGAGAATGTGTGTGTGTGTGTGTGGGAGAGTATACCCCCCCTCTCATGCTTGGTCCACATCTCTCTCTCTCTCTCTCTCTCTCTCTCTCTCTCTCTCACTCGTATTATTTTATTATTTTCTTTGGACTCCACACAATGAGAGAATGTGTGTGTGTGTGTGTGTGTGTGGGAGAGTATACCCCCCCTCTCATGCTTGGTCCACATTTCTCTCTCTCTCTCTCTCTCTCTCTCTCTCTCTCTCTCTCTCTCTCGTATTATTTTATTATTTCCTTTGGACATGTGTCCTCTTTTCCCTCTTTGAGAAAAAGAACTTAATTATTTATTTTTATGTATCTAAATTCTCATTGGACCCCTTTAAAACCTATCCAATAGCATTCAAACACATCATGAGGGCCACATGTGGAGGATCATTTGAACATGTGTCTTTTATGCCTATTAAGTCATTTGGTTGAATGAAATACTTCAAGGACTTATCCAATCAAGCATGGCACGTTCATGTCTCTTGAGAGTTATCTTTAAATTGAATACTTCAAGAACTTTAATCATTTAAGCATGTGAGAAACACCTCAAGCTTTTGGGCAAAGTTCCCACTAAAACTTAGCAAGGCAACAAGCACCTCATGCTTGGGTAGGATTCCCATCTCAAGGTCAGCCCTATCTTGCCTAAGGTCTTGCCTAAGGTCAAAGGACTTTTGAACACTAACTTTTTTAGGTCCTTAACGAAGCTGACCCTACAATCTTTAAGCTCCATTAGGTAGCATTTCTCTTTGACAGATCATCTCTCATTTGGACCCCTTTACCATTGGCTCCGTGTTGAGATAGATCCGTAAGCACATGTATATATTCTAACCCTTGTTCCTGTTTATTATCCCACATTAAATGATCACTTTAATATGCGAAATTCATTTGGGTTGGTTAGATATTAGATTTTATGACATTAGCTCTCTCTTGAAATCATAGTCGTCCTCAACTATGAGGTAAAAGAGATAAATCCATAGTCATTAGTCAATTTGTCTTAGCGGGTAGAGGATCCCTTTTTACCCTACAACATCATTCCAAGCTGGATGACTAATCCATTTGGTGCTTGGAAGACATAGCTGCCACAAGCATGTCTACTCTTTAGTCCATTTCAACCTCCCAAGTAGAGTGACAAATTCTACATGGTGTTTGAGAAAAGTCGTCATCACGAACATGATTCTTACTAATGCATACTACTTAAATTTTGTGCACAATAAAGAGAGAATTAGTTTTATAAGATTAAAAAATTGATCATTTAAACGAAACATGTACATTTGCTTACTCTAATGTAGCATTGTAAGCGTTGACAAGGTTCATACTTTCCTTAAGATGGATTCCTTGCATCCATCTAGCATCTTCAAAAGGATAATATTTGAACTTAATAAGATACTGTCGGATAGCTTCGGGTTGTAGCACCTCTTCTTGGTCTTCGATTTTGGGAGGGTCTTCAATAATTGGTTCATTTGGAGGCTCTCCTTTGTAGGGCTTAAGTAGGCTCACATGAAAATCACTGTGTATGAGCCAATGGTTAGGCAACTTGAGTTGATAAGCCACCTCATTGATTGGCTTCAAAATTTGAAAAGGACCATAGTATCTTTTTGCTGGTTTAGCATAATACTTTTGATGGCCCGTAGGATTTTTGCCCATCATTTGCCTCAATCGAGCCTTAGGAAACTTAAGTAAAACCCAATCATTTTCTTTGAACATTAAGGCCCTTCTGTGCTTGTTAGCAACATCTTTTTGCCTTAGTTGAGAGATGGACATAGCCTCCTTAATCTTTTGAAAAGATGCTTGCAGGTCACGGCTATACTCATCCACAACGAAGATCTTCCCATGTACTTTAAGTAGCAAGGGACTTTTAGGTCTTCTTTCTATGATCTCAAAAGGTGCTTTTCCTATAGTAGTATGGATAGTATTATTGTGCGCATACTCTACAAGGGGTAAGTACTTTTTCCATTGTGAGCATTGATCTACTTTTGTTACATAGGTCTTTAGTATATCAAGAATCGTAAGATTGGCTATTTCACTTTGTCCATCTATTTGTGGGTGATAGGCCGAAGAGAAATTCAATCTTGTACCTAGATTTTCGAAGAGACCTTTCTAGAAATTATTGGTCATTGTAGGATCTCTATCTGACACGATGGATGTTGGAAATCCATGGTGTTTGAAAATTTGGGATATGAAGAGAGTTGCCATTTGGTGTGCCTTAATAGTCTTCTTGGCAGGGATAAAGTGTGCTTGCTTGCTAAACCTGTCGACTATTGTCCATATTTCCATATTCCCATGGATAGACTTGGGTAATCCAAAGATAAAATCTATGGATATACTCTCCCATGGTGAATTAGGGATGGGCAATGGCTGGAGTAATCCAGGTTGTTGGAATTAGGGTTGCAGAGAAACACACACAGCTTGGAGAAGACGAAGGAAGCTCAAGGCACACAATAGAGAGTGTGTTACTTAGTGTGCAATGGAAAGATAGATAGCCCTAGAGTGATGGGCGTATATACAATGCACGGGGGAAAAAACCTCCTAAAGAGGGAAAAAATGCCCCGGCGGTCCTAGTGTGTTCACACACATCACTACCACATGTATATGGTAACAAATCCCCCCTGGAGTGATGCGGTGAACGAGAGCTGGCACATGAGTAAAGGGAAGTGCCATGCCCTGAGGACAGGATCAGTCCACAAAGGGGAGTAAGCCCAAAGCTTTGCGGAAAGCTTCAAGCTTCTCACGAGACAATGCCTTTGTGAAAAGATCTGCAAGGTTGTCCTGTGTTGGCACATAAGCCAAGCTGATCTCTCCTGCTGAGAGCCTCTCCCTGACATAGTGGTAATGCACCTCAATGTGCTTTGTGCGAGCATGAAAAACTGGGTTCCTCGCAACTGCCAATGCGCTCTGACTGTCAGTGCAGATAGTGTTGGCAGTGTCCTGTCCAACACCCAAGTCAGCCATAAGGCGTCTGAGCCATACACACTCAACCGTAGCTGTGAAGACTGCCCTGTACTCAGCCTCACAACTCGAAGTGGCCACAGTAGGTTGCTTCTTGCTCAACCATGATATACATGAACTGCCAAGCATGAAACAAAAAACCACTTGTGGACACTCGCGTGTCAAAACAACCAGCCCAATCTGAGTCCGAAAAAGCATGTAAGTCTGGCGGCAATGATCCCCCCTTGGGATAAAACAAGCCAAGATGTAAAGTGCCACTAAGGTAGCGGAAAATCCTCTTGACAGCCTGCCAATGCTTAGACCCTGGGCTATGCATAAATCTGCTGACCTGCGAGACTGCAAACTGAATATCCTGCCTCGTGTTGCATACATAAATGAGGCAGCCAACAGCAGTTTGGTAAAGAGTGACATCAGCAGGATCGCCAGCATCATGTAGACTCAACTTCAAACCTGTTTCCATGGGAGTGGCAATAGGTTTGCAATCCTCAAGTCCAAACTTACATAGCAATGTCTCTATGTAACTTTTCTGACACAAGGCAATACCACCATCACACTGCTTAAACTGTATACCCAAGTAATGATGCAACAGCCCCAAATCTTTCATCTTGAAAGTAGCATTCAAATCAGCCTTAAATTCAGCAATATGTCTCTCATTTGGTCCAGTGATCAGCAAATCATCAACATAAAGAACCACAATGAGAAATACATCATCCTCACGCTTTACATACAATGTGCTTTCTGTTGGACTGTTACGAAAGCCTCGTTTAACCAAATGAGTGTCAGCTTTCTCATACCAAGCACGAGGAGATTGCTTCAACCCATACAAAGCCTTCTTACATTTGCACACTTTGTCCTCTTGTCCTTTTATGACAAAACCGCGAGGCTGCGTTACATAAACTTCCTCAAATATGTCACCATTCAAGAAAGCAGTAACAATGTCTGATTGATGTACATCCCAACCAAAATGAGCTGCCAATGCACATAGAAAACGCACAGTAGTCATACGACAAGTGGGAGCAAAAGTCTCTTCATAATCTATGCCTTTTTGTTGTGCATAACCCTTTGCAACAACTCGAGCCTTATGGCGATCGATCTCACCATCCGGCTTGCGTTTCAACTTGTAAACCCACTTTGTACCAATGGCCTTTTTGCCAGGAGGCAAATCACATAAAGTCCATGTGTCATTCTCTATAAGTGCATCATATTCTGATTTCATGGCAGCAATCCAATTTTCTGAATTCTGTGCTTCATCAAAAGACAGAGGCTCCTCAACATCATGTAAACTAGACACAGCCAAAGCATAACAATCTGATGCATAAGATGCATGGCGAGAGCCTGAACGAGTACGACTAGATAAAGGTGCATCCAATTTACTGTCACGCAAAGTGTGCACCAGCCATTTTGGCATACCTCTAGCCTGCTCATTTTCAGCCCTTTCCTCATCAAGTACATCATGTACATCTGCATCAGTAATAGGCTGTTCTAAAACATTTTCAGAAACCCCCATAGGCTGTACATTTGCCTCATTGGAACTTACATTCGTATTTCCACCACTGAAAAGAGGCAACAAAGTGTCATAAATGTCCTGTGAGCTTACATTACTGTCTCTAGTACATGACAGCAAGGGTTGAACAGAATCTTCCACAAACACTACATCCCGTGAAACCAAAATACGTTTTGTTTGCGGATGATACAACCTGTAACCTTTGCTTTCAGCACTATAACCAACAAAAATACATTTGACAGCCTTATCATCCAATTTTCTGCGCTGCACTTGTGGCACCAAAGCATATGCCAAACAGCCAAAAACACGCATGTGCTCAATAGAAGGTTTTCTATCATGCCATGCTTCATATGGAGTAATAGACTGCAAAGCTTTCGTAGGACACCTGTTAAGTACATAAGTGGCACACATGATGGCCTCAAGCCAAAAAGAATGCGGCAAAGCTTGACTTTTGACCATACATCGTGCCATTTCCGTTAGTGACCTGTTTTTCCTCTCAGCAACACCATTTTGCTGAGGTGTATAAGGCACTGTACATTGGTGTTTTATCCCACGACTAGCCAGAAATGCATTAAATTCATGAGACATATACTCCCCCCCTCGATCGGAATGGAGGGTGCCCATAGTACATTTTGAGACATTTTCAGCCATAGCCAAAAATTATTTGAAGCACATAAAAACTTCGAACTTCGCTTTAAGCGGAAATACCCACGCATGCCTGGAGTAATCATCAATGAAAGTCATGAAGTACAGGTAATTGCCCAAGGACGGAGTTTGCATGGGCCCACAAACGTCACTATGCACAAGCTGCAACCTGCATGTGGCCCTAACTGAACCATCCTTTGGAAACTTAGAACGCTGCATTTTACCCAGAATACAGCCTTCACAAACATGTTTGATAGGTGCTTCAAGAGGCGGCAAAGAAGCAACCATATCAGATTTCTGCAAACGCAGCAAACTGGCAAAATTCAGATGACCAAAACGTGCATGCCAAAGTTTTGCATCTGAAATAGCCCTTGAATCTGCAACAGCATTTGCAAAATTTTGTCCACACTTGTCATACAAAGTGAGCTTATACAGCCCACGGCACAAAAGCCCAGATGCAACAATTTCATCACCAAAACTGAGATCATGAACTGTACATCTATCATCCACAAATTTGACTACAAGTCCAAGTCTAGCAAGTGCGGATACAGACAAGAGATTCTTCTTGATCCCAGGTACATAAAGTGCATCAACAAGTGTGAAGGAACTGCCATTAGCAGCAGTGAGCACAATCTTTCCAACTCCCTGAACTGGATAAGAGGCGTTGTTGGCACAAGTGACTGAATTCCCATGAGGGACAGACTCGAGAGAGGTAAACAATTCACGATGTGAGGTAATGTGCTTTGTAGCACCACTGTCGAAATACCACACATGTGCATCTGCAGCAACTGACAAGCATGCATCATGGACAGCAGGATTGTAAGTGCACTCTGCGCTAAAAGCCCATTCTGCATCAACATCATCATCACAATCTCCTTTCACAGAAGACTCAACAATGGCTGCATTTGTAGTGGAACCAGCATTTGCAGTGGAACCACCCTCTTTCTTCTTAGCCTCCTTGGCCTTCAACTTAGGACACGACTTGATCAAGTGATCATTGGCTTTACAATAATGGCAACGCATCTTCTTTTTGCCCTTATCACCAGAATTGCCAGACGAAGTGCTGCCAGCAGAAGCATTAGGAACAGAATTTTTGCCACTCGCAGCAGAACCATAAGAAGTGGCTACATTACTGTTACCACCCTTTCTTTGAGAAGCAATAAAAGCCTGTTCAACTGCACGCTGCCTAGTCCTGTTTTTTCTAGAAAGTGACTCTTGCAACAACAATGTGCATAATGCATCAAACTTGACAACTTCAGGATTTCCTTGGGTCATCAGTCTCCAAGTACTAGCAAAAGTCTGGTAGGAATCTGGTAAGGCATCAAGAACAGTCTGCACAAGGGAACTGTCAGAAATGACTTCACCTGCAGAAATGAGTTGCTCATTGATATCCTTGACACTAGCAAGGAAAGTGTCCATATCATCTTCCTCATGCATAATCTTCGACACTAGCTCTTTACGCAGCAAAGCAATTTTAGCCTCATTGCGGCTTGCATAAAGACCTGCTAGAATATCCCAAGCCTGTTTTGCAGATTTTGCTGAACGGATGTGAGGAATAATGGTGCGCTTCACAGACAACGCAATCAATGCATGAGCCTGCGCATCCTTAACATCCCAACGAGCTTGTTCTGCTGTAGGCAAAACAACTCTAACAGCTGCAATCCTTGCAGCAAGACCTGCAACATCCTCAATATCGCCTACATCTTCAGAACCAGGACGTACATCAATGCCCTGCACAATGTTCCAGACACCTTTTGACACAAGAACGTGTTGCATCATATAAGCCCACATAGGGTAGTTGTCCCCATCCAACCTGTCCTCAGCAGCAAACATCTTGAACACATCTGTGTTGTTGTTGTCAGCCATGGTAAATGCTGCACCTGATGTGAAAACTGCCCGAAAATAGGAGAAATGGAGCGGGAACAACTTGTGCTATATAGCACAAACCATAGAAGACTATAAGGCACCTGTTATGCAGAAAACGGCACTGACAGAAAATCTGCACAAAATGACGAAATAACCTGTGCAGTACTGCCCGTAGTGGAAACGGAGGCCGAAATGAGCCCAAATCAAAATTCTGAGCAGACCGAGCTCATCGAGCTCGCCCAAAATATTTGTCGACCTGCGAACGCTTGCCAAAGCTCACTGAAATCGGAGAAAGTGAGCAGGCGTGTGCTGGAGCAGCTGGCGACTAAGCCCGGGAGGACGTGACCTGCTCTGATACCAATTGTTGGAATTAGGGTTGCAGAGAAACACACACAGCTTGGAGAAGACGAAGGAAGCTCAAGGCACACAATAGAGAGTGTGTTACTTAGTGTGCAATGGAAAGATAGATAGCCCTAGAGTGATGGGCGTATATACAATGCACGGGGGAAAAAACCTCCTAAAGAGGGAAAAAATGCCCCAGCGGTCCTAGTGTGTTCACACACATCACTACCACATGTATATGGTAACACAGGTTTCTTCCCTCTATCATATTTAATCTTTTTGCATACCACACATTTTGAAACATACTCTTGCATGTCCACTTTCATGGTAGGCCAATAGAAATACGTCTCTACTCCTCAAAGAGTAGGTTGAATTGAATGCCTCTATGTCCCGCATAGGGAGGAGCATGGGATTCATACATGAATTTCTCACGAAGAGAGTGGGTGACACATAGCCTATTGCCATGGAGAAGATAACCATCCTTTAAGGTGAATAATTCCTCTTTCTTTCCCAAAGCAAGGGTAGACATTATGTCTTTAAAGTCAGGGTCAATAGCATACTCATCTATCATAGAAGATAGATCATTTTGAGTTGCTATAGACACAACATTAACTTTTGGTCATCTTGATAGTGCATCGGCTACTGGATTGTGCTTACCAGCAATGTGAGCAATATGAAAAATTAAACTGTAAAATAAAATTTTCCCACCTCATTTGTTTGTCTAAAAGCTTTGTTTGCGTCATGAAGTACTTGAGACTTTGATGGTCTATTTGTAAAATGAATGGAGTCCCCAATAAATAGTGCTTCCAAGTGTCTAGGGCATGTAGAACAACTAAAATGCTCTTTCTCATAAATGCCCAAGACTTGTTCATCCGTATTGAGCCTTCGGCTCTCATATGTTATGGCATGCTCTTCTTGAAGCAAGACTGCTCCTAGGCAATCACCACAAGCATCACATTGGACCTCAAATGGCTTTGAAAGATCCAGAAGCATGAGGACTGGTTGAGAGGTAAGCTTCTCTTTGAGCTTGTCAAAAGATTTTTGCTCCTTAGCAGTCCATGAATACTTAACATTCTTCTTTGTTAAGTCATGTAATGGTCCTATTATTTGAGAAAACTTTGCTATGAAGCGTCTATAGTATGCACACATACCAATAAAGCTTCTTAGCTCGTGTAAATTCCTTGGATTAGGCCATGATTTATTACCTCTAACTTTGATGGATCCATACGGATACCATCTTGAGACATAATATGACCTAAGTATTGAATCTCTTGAAGGAAAATTTCACTTTTCTTTTGGTTGATAAAAAGCTTGTTCTCCCTCAATGCTTGAAAAATCACATGGAGATGTTGCTTGTGTTTCTCCAAGGAATTAAAGAAGATGATGATATCATCAAAAAACACTCCAATGAACTTGCAATTGGGTCTAAATATTTTCTCCATCAAACGATTGAATGTGGTAGGTGCATTGGTCAAGCCAAAAGGCATGACTAGATATTCATAAGGACCAAACGTTGTACAAAACACGGTCTTTAGGATGTCTTCCTCCACTATTCTTATTTGATGATATCCACTTTTAAGGTCAATACTAGTGAAGTAGGTAGAGCCTTGTAGCTTATCAAACAGATCTTCACGGGAAATCTGTTTTTGATAGTGATATGGTTTAGTGTGCCATAGTCCACACACATGCGGTATGTTCCATCTTTCTTTTCCACTAAAAGGACTAGAGAACAAAAGGGAGAGAAGCTAGGCCTCACCATCCCTTTGTCTACCAATTATTGTACTTGCCTCATTATTTCCTCTTGTTGATCTTAGAAAACTCGATAAGGAGGTTTATTAGGCTGTGAGCTTTCTGATAGGAGCTCAATTCGATGATCATCATCCCCTCGGTTTGGAGGTAAGTCCATAGGGATATCATCAATGAACACATCTTGGAATCCTTTTAAAAAGTTAGACAAGTCTAACTCTTCTTGATTCCTACCATTCACCTTTGATGAAAGATTAGGACCTTTTAGGGACTCTTTGACAAAAATCATGTACACAGAAATTGAGCTCTTCATTGATTTATCAAAAGATGGTGGATTTACAAGTGGTATAGTACGACCAGACTCATTAGAATCTATATACATGTTCTTTCCCCTGTAGGTGAAGTAGATTCTCCTTTTAGGGAACTTCATCTTGGCAGCCATGCGATCAAACAATGGCGCCCTAGGATAGCATCCTCATGTTGGAGAGGAGAGATGAAAAAATCTTCTTTGTCGACATAGCTTTGGACATGAAGCCTCAACTTCCCAATCAAGGGAGTAACGGAGGCTTGTTGTCCCTTGAAATCTGTGTCAGTCATTACAATATCTCCCATCTCAAAATCTTGAATGCACAACTTGGTGGCCAACTCCCTTGATGTGAAGTTGTGAGTAGAGCCAGTGTCAAACAAGATGAAGGCATCATGCTCCCTTACCTTTCCCCAAGCATAGGAGAGAGGTGATCCTTTGCAATGAGCATCCTCTTTTGGAGCTTCGATAGTGGAAGCTCTAGGAGTCTCATTGCGAGTGTTTCTTTTGGGATAAGAACAGTAACCATGTCCTTGCTCCCCACACTTAAAACATTTGTGATCCTTGTGAAAAGTTTCAAGCTCTTCACGAGAGAGTTTATTTTCACCTTTGTAAACTCCTTTCTTCTTGCACCAATTGTTGTTGTTGATGTTGGAATGGCCTTGAGAAGAATTTTGGGCATTAATTTTTTCCTTTGCACTACTTTTCTCTTTATTTTCCATGGGCTTGACATTTCGTCTAGCCCCTTGTTGGAAATTGATGCATGAAGCAACCATGGTATGGTGGATTACTTCGCTGATAGAACTAGGCCGTTGAGAGTTGACATACTCGGCCATCTCTCCAGGTAATCCCGCATAAAATTTTTGCTTTTGCTAGGCAAAGTCTATCTTTTGAAAGACAATAGCCTTGAGATGTAAATCCCAAAACTTGTCCACATATTTGTGAATAGACTCTCATGAGAGAGAAGCCTCAAACTCCACCATTCGGTGAGCACTTTGTCCTTTGCATCGCTTGCAAGGAATTGCTTCATGATGGAAAATCGTAGAGTTTTCCATGTCTTTGGGGCTTCGTCGTTGCCATGAAGGCTAGCCCACCATTGCCGAGCCAATTTTTGGAAGTGCATAGCTACATGGCATAGCTTGGAGGACTACGTGAATCCCTCATCTCCAAACGCCACATCAAATTGTTGGATGAAGGCCAATACTTTGTCAGTAGCACCAAAGGTGCCATCATAGGTGAGAAAAGAGATACTCTTTCCTCCCTCTTTGAACTTCTTTAGCTTTTGTGACCTTCACCATGTAGGGTAAGATTTGTGATGTCCTCCCCTCTTGTATTCTCTAGGAGAATAGCCATAGCTTTCATCAATAGAGGAGGAAGGTGAAGAAGAACGAGAAGAGGGTGGCTTCTTTCTTGCCATTTTCTTCCTTTGTTTCCTCTCTTCCCTTTTGGAGTGACAAGGAGAAGGACTATGGGTTAACCGTTTCCTCTTGGGAGGAGTTGGCGATCATTTCGTCCTCCTTCTTCGTGGAGCCACATCTTCGGAGGAACTTAGGGATTCATTACTTTCTTGATCTTTGGATTCCTCCTCTCGTATGGGAGAGAGTCTTCTTTTGGGGGTCTCATCAAGAGGCCTCCCAAGCTCTCTATCCTCTTGGAGAGGAAAGGAAATCCCATAAGCACGAAGTTGTTGAGTAACTTTGGCTTGCAAAGCGGGGTTGCACATAGCTTGTTGCAACCTAGTAACAAGATAATTTACAAACATGGGGGCATCATCATTAGCACCTTCATGTGCAAAATCAAAGTTGTCAATGTTCATTCTACTCTCTTGGTTATTGTCAGCCATGTTAATTAAACTTATGTGTTTACTTAGTGTATGCTTTGGCAATTCAAAACCTTAGTTGCTACTCCTCTTAGCCTTTGAAAATAGGCACTTAAGTATCTACACCCACGGCTTGAATTGGTTAACTATAGAGAAACTATAGTTGGATCAAAGCCAACAAGGGCTGCTTATGGATGCGCAAAGTGCAAAAAGTTTTTATGTGTGGAGCCATGTTTCTATAAGTACCATGCAATGGAAAGCTATGAGCGAGTTGGTATACAGGTAAGTCGAGTTGTGAGATCCTACAATTGCCCTATGATTGCACAAAAGTTATGGCAAGTTCATGAAGTGTTTATGTCTATGTGGTAGTGGATATTTTCATTATATTGGTTTCAAGAATTTTTGTTTGCCGATATGTTTGCAATGTGCGCATTGCACATGTATTTCACACACATTTAAAGTTGTTGTTTTGCTGAATAGGGACAAGAATATTGAATTATCTGGTTGTGAAGATGGTTTTAAAAGTGGATGAGAGCAATCATGTGTCACGCGTTCGGTTGTAAGGGTGAGCCGAGAATAATTTTCATGTCCAATGGATTTTCTTTTGAGGTGTAATCCGCATTTTTAAATGATGTAAGCGTGTTCTTTTGTACCATACCTGCTTTGGGATGTTTTGTCAGGTTCTTAAAAATGGTTAATTCTTTGATCAACATTTTTTTAAAATGACTTACATATGGTATAGGAGCCCCTCAAAAGGAATTAGTAGTATGGTTTTTAAAAAAGGCATAAGTTTTTTTACAAAAAACCTAAAAAAGGACACTTAAGTGCTTGTTTTGGTACCAAACTAGTGTTAATAATCTTTTTGATAGGAAAAATGTGTGCTTGCTTACGAAACCTGTCGACAATTGTCCATATTTCAGTATTCCCATGGATAGACTTGGTCAATCCAAAGATGAAATCCATGGATATACTCTCCCATGTTGAATATGGGATAGGCAATGACTGGAGTAATCCAAGTTGCTTCCCTCTATCATACTTGGTCTTTTGGTATACTACACATTTTGAAACATACTCTTGTATGTCCACTTTCATGGTAGGCCAATAGAAGTACGTTTCTACTCCTTGGAGAGTAGGTGGAATGCCTCTATGCCCTGCATAGGGAGAAGCATGGGATTCATACATGAATTTCTCACAAAGGGAGTGGATAACACATAGCCTATTGCCGTGACAAGATAACCATCCTGTAAGGTGAATGGTTTCTCTTTATTCCCCAAAGCAAGGGCTGACATAATGTCTCTATAGTTAGCGTCAGTAGCATACTCATCTATCATAGAAGATAGATCATTGTGAGCAGCTATAGACACCGCATTAACTTTTGGTCGTCGTGAAAGTGCATCGGCCACTTGATTGTGCTTACCAGCAATGTGAGCAATATGAAAACTAAATTGCAAAATAAAATTTTCCCACCTTATTTGTTTGTCAGAAAGCTTGGTTTGCATCATGAAGTACTTGAGATTTTGGTGGTCGGTTTGTAGAATAAATGGAGTCTCCAATAAATAGTGCTTCCATGTGTCTAGGGCATGTAGAACAACTAATAGCTCTTTCTCATAAATGCCTAAGACACGTTCATCTATATTGAGCCTTCAGCTATCATATGCTATGGCATGCCCTTCTTCAAGCAACACTTCTCCAAGGCAATCACCACAAGCATCACATTGGACCTCAACTAGCTTTGAGAGATCCGAAATCATGAGAACTGGTTGGGACGTAAGCTTCTCTTTGACCTTGTCAAAAACATTCAAAAACGGGTCAAAAAATACAGTGGATTTGGGGATTCATATGAGCACTTAGCTAGCTTCAAGCAAGTGCTAAGAGAAGAACGCATATTTGATTTCCACACTCAATTTGAGGGATTTGGAATGACTTTAGAAGGAAAAGCTTTGATATGGTTCAAAAACATTCCACCAAGGGCAATCATGGATTTAAATACATTAGCTCAAAGATTTATAGTTGCATGTTCCAAAACTAGGATCAAACATAATATGGTAGCTCAAATATATAGCTACAAACAGAAACAAGGTGAGTCTATTAGGGATTGTGCAACTAGGATGAAGCAATACATTGCAAGATGCCCAAAACTAGAAATACTAGTAGAAGAAAGATTAGTGTCATTCTTTCTAGAAGGATTGCTAAACAAAGAACTTCATGCTATAATGTATAGCAAGAAGCATATGACCCTAGACGAGTGTGTATCAGATTCTATTGACTTGGGAGACAACTGTGATATTTTCAATGAAGGAGATTCCTAAGGATACTCAGAGTGAGAAAACAGCATCCACAAAACCAATACAAGTGGGAACAGCTGATGCAGCACCACTCATAGCCATAGAAGACATGCTCAAAAGGATGAATGAAATGATGAATAATTTGCAGAAAGCTCCTATGAGAGGACCTGGGCAAGGGATACAATAGGTACAACCAATTAGGCCGTAGAAATGCTATGCTATGGAGGGTAAATGGACAAACCATGAGACCAGTGAGTGCTATTACCAACCAAAGTACGATGGAAATGTTCAATATGTGCCTATGAGACCACAAGGACAACCCATGTACAGATATCAGCCTAATATGGCCCCAGCACAAAGACCAACAATGGGTATGGAAAGACCACAACCAATGTTGGGTCAACAACCTCCATTTTGTGGACATAATGCAGTGCCTATAAAGTCATGCATTTAGAAGGAGTCATAGATGAACAATCACTAGTGCCTGTTACACCTTATGTTGAGCCTAGTCCATCTACAGTAATGGTAGAAGGAGAGTGGTATAACTCACATCCACCTTCAATAGAAGAACATGTGACTTCTGCTACACCAGAGCTTACATCGATGTACTTTGTAGCTAATTAAGGTGTTAGACCTCCAATGATAAGACACATGATTAAGCCAAAGACTAAAAACTGCCATAATTGTGGTGTAGATGATCATTGGAAAAATGAATGCCCAGAACCTGACAAGAACATTAAGTCGGTTGAATATTTTTGTACACAATGTTGCAAAAAGGGTGGGCACTTCCCTGAAGACTGTCCAAAAAATCCATTAAACAAAGGAAAAGCAGTGGTGAATGTAGTCCAAGTGATACCTAGTAGCTCTTTGGAAAGTGAATCTATTATTCCAATCAAGGTAATCACTAGAGCCCAAGCTAAGAAAAAGAAACATAACTCCTCTGATGAATCAGAGAATACCCAAAATTGCTCGCAAAAGACCAAGAAAAGAAGACATCAAAGATATGAGATGAGAAAATAGAAACAAAAGGATGAAATTGAGGAAAAAGCCTAGAAACTATTCCAAGAAAAAGTGAAACAAACTGGGAGTGAAATCAAGGAAACTCTGGAGGATCAATTTTGGTAGAGAAAATTTTTGAGCCAACCAATGTAGCATTGGAATCCTTCCAAGCGGGACTTAAAGTAGGCCAAAACATGGAAAACAAATGTAAAAACTATCCTTCTCCTCATATGGAAGCAACTAAGCTTGAAGCTTATCAAAATCTCGTAAGAATTACTCAAGAAATGCTAGAAAAACAAAAACCCAAGCTTGAGAGTATAGCAAGACCTGAGGAGCTTGTGGTAGGAACCAATAAAGAGAAATCCAAAGTGGTGGTAGTACCCCACCTTGAAACTAAAGAGCCAAAACTCATAGTGCCTAACAGTGAAGATGCTTTAGATGGACTTCTGTTTGTGGAGGAAGACTGGCCAGGACATTTATGGCAAGTGAGAGAGATTAATGATGGGAGCATAACTTTGGAATCAGCTCCTATAGAGGAAGTCTAGCTAGACAATTTACCTCCTGATATAGACATTGATATACAATCCTTGTATAAGGATTGCGGCTTTGAAGTATCAGGAATGTCTAAACCATTAACTCTAAAAACACTACTCTCTTACTTAGGAGACAACAAAGATGAGTCCATAGTGTGCGAGACCACTCAAGTAAAAAGAGTGGAACAGACCCTAGAGGTAGAGAACATCCATTCAATCATGTCAACACCCATACAATGTACTCTTACCTTGGTAGGGCTGTTAAGATCATACCATATTTATGGAATGATTTAAAAAAAACTCTAGAGAAGATGGGGATAATAGAGCTAATCACAAAAAAATTGGGTAAATTGAAACATGAATTGGATAACAAGGAGATTAGATCCTTCCATTTGAACAAAACTGGAGAATAATACGAGGGGGAAGAAGGAAATACAACCCTTCCGACGAGATATAATGATGTAGAAACTGTGGCAACATTGGACAATGGGGTTGGCATAGCCATAGCCACAAAAGCAGTATGGGAATCATATGGAAAACCGGCCATTAGACAAACTCAAATGAAATTACAATTGGCTGATGGACACATAGAAAAACCCTGATGAACTGCTTGAAAAAGTGATAGTTAGTTCCTGTGAATTGATTATCGATATACTTTTGTGATAGTAGACTTAGGGAAAAAACTTAATTATGAAATCATCTTTGGGAATGCCATTCATGTGGCAAGTACAGGTCATTCAAGATTCGAGAAACAATTAGCTATATTTGAAGCAAGTCGGATCAATCAATCACAAGGGTTAATTTGAAAGATCACACTTATACAGACGTAATAAAAACACCCATTTAAGAATTTGACTCAATCTCTTCAGCTGAATCAAAGCTTCCATCTTCGTTAAACAAAGACACACCTATTTGGATGTGTGAAGCCTTAGAAAACGGGAGTTTAAAATGAGAAGAATGTATCTAGAAAGGGATTTCACAGATGAAGCATATATACCTCAACCCTTTCTGGAGCATTTATTATGACATAACTCCCATACAAATGATCTCAACCCTTCACATTGAAGATGAAGTTCAGGAACCCAAGGACTTACTGAAAGATCAACAAGTCTTTTAAGACAACTATTATGATGCTACTGACGAGTTTAAAATGAGAAGAATGTATCTTAGAAAGGGATTTCACAAATGAAGCATATATACCTGACCCTTTCCGAAGCATTTGTTTGAGCCATTTGAATGGACCCAAATTTTGGCAACAATGGATGTCTATGTAAATACGCCTATGCCTACTCAATTTTGCAATGAGTATGGTTATGACATGATTCCCATACAAATGATTTCAACCCTTCACATTGAATATGAAGTTCAATAACCCAAGGACTTACTGAAAGCTCAACAAGTCTTTTCAGACCTCTATTATGATGCCACTAACGAGTTTGAAGAACATTCAGCTACATCTGATGATATTGGGTCAAAAAAAAACATGTGAGAGCACAACTACTCCGAAAAGGAGGAGAGGAAAAGTTTTTTGACTTTCCAAACCAGAAACCAAGAAGACACAAATGGTATAGAAGGAAAAGAGGAACAAAAAACTTGAAATCTAGACCTATGCCATCAGTTTTTAGCAGAACACAGTTTTTGATGCAGATAAATGCATATGATTGTGTCAAAGACAAGATTACGAGTAGATAAATGCACATGATTGTGTCAAAGACAAAATCACGGGTAGATATCCTTCAAACAACAAACAAGGAACATCAAAAACATAAAGGAAAATGAGAAAGGAAACTCAATCAAAACTTAATCACCAGGATGATGAATCATCCATGACACGGGTTGAACGAAAGAAAAAATATCAAGAGTTGAAGAATACTCTAAAGAAGGTGTATACCACTGAAATGGAAATAACCGAGAAAGAGAGTAAAGATGTAATGAATGTTCCATCCCATTACAAGAAATATACCCTCCAAGAACAAAAGATCATAGTAGAACAACCTATAAGGGAACTAAGAAAACAAGGTGAGTCATATGAAGGACCTAAAAATGCAAAGAGAATAGATTTAGCTGAACCAGGAGAAGAGTCCAGACTTGCTTACATTGCAAACGACTTAACTGAAGAAGAAAAAGAGCGTTTGCTAAGCTTATTGAAAGAATACCACACACACACACTCCAAAGCTCCCTTTTTACACAAAGGGAATACTAGACACATGTCAGGCTCTTAGGCCAGCTGCCCCCAAGCTCCCCTCAAATCCTATTGGATGGCCATAGAGGTGGACCAATGAGAATTAGGCTAGAGTAAATTTAGTCTAATCAATTTTAAAAATGCTTGATAAAAGAACCAATAGAAATTAAGCTCCCTAGAAGACTATTGGACAGTCTACCAAGGGGTCCAATGAGCATCTAGCAGCCAATGGCTTGCCTGATTCCTATTGGCCAGAAGACTAAGAGGTCCATTGAGATTTTAATTGGATTATTTAATTATCGAAAGCTCTCACAAAATGGGAAAGGGGGACACATATCACAAGGCTATCAATTATGCTTCTAATTTGTGATTGGCTAAGCTTTACAGGAGCCAATGGGAGGCCACCATGAGCATTTAGCCAGAGGGGTCGACCAAGAAGAGAGTGAGGGCTGCATTTTAATCTAGCACATTGCCACACACACACACACACACACACACACACATACACACAAAACTCATGTGTGCAAGAAAAACTCCATCTCCTTCTCCAAGCATTGAGAAATAGAGGCATGTACCAACAACTCTTGGCTATGGAATGCAAATCCAACCAAGAGACAAGCTTCAATGGTATGCTCATCTCCTCTACCATGATAATTACTAAGCTAAGCTATGCTATTTGAGTGATTATGTGAGGAGAATACTTATTTCTTGTAAGATACATCTTCTTCCTCTCAATCTATCCTCATTCCCTTCTAGCTCTCACCATTTTTGAAGGTGTGTGAGGTCTTGGGACTGAGTCTAGGGACACTAGGTGTGTTTTTCAAGCATAATTTGGTGCATGTAGCTTCCATCTTCATTGTACCAGCTAGTTTTGTCAAGGAACACAAAGATTGTATTGTACAAAAGTCTCCTTTGATGGGAAAATCTATAATATAAAGCCTCATGGAGGGGGGGCCGTAAATCCGGTCCTCAATTGTTATCAATTGTTCTATTTCTCTCTCTTTTCAAGTATTGTCAATGCCAAATTAGCTAGGTGTAAATTGCTATGTTAGTTAATCAAACTAAGTACTCTCTCTATGCTCATCAGGAACTTGTTCTTAATGAAATGCTCACTATGTTATCAATTTCCACTATACGCAAGTTACTAGTGCATTAAAATGTTACATATGTATCCGAGCTATTGGTTTGTCTTTTCTTGCTCAAGAAGAGAGGTCCTCAAGCTTGCTATAAATGGTTGGTGTTATTAATTGCAAAAGAGTAAGTAGAATATGGATGAATCATCCTTGAAGCACACTTTCTTTATGCAGTTAACAGGGATACCATTGAGAGCTATGTTCTTAATAATGGAGTCCTACGGGGCTTGCCTATGGCTTGCCTATGGCTTAACCATTATTGATCTATTAGAATCTTGATAGGAACTGGTGCTGTCTTGGCTCTTTTGAACACTCTCTTCTATTCCTTGCAATTAATAATATTCAAGCCACGAGTATAGATGCTTGAGTGCTAATCTTTGAAGGTAAAGAAGAGTAGAAACTAGGGCTTGAAGTGCCAAATTACAAGTAAAGTTTACACCTAAAATTTGCTAGTATGGCTGTCAAGGGAAAAGAGATTGAAATGAATGTTGCTAGCTTTGATTTTGCTACTGAAAAATCAACTAATGATGCCCCTATGCTTGTAAACTATCTTGTTTCTAGGCTTCAACAAGGCCTGGCCAACCCATCCCTCCAAGGTGAAGTGCTATAGCAATTGTGCACCCATGGTATTCTCCAAACTCCCCACCAAGAAGAGAGAGTACCTAGGAACATTTCTGGAGATACTTTCAAAAGAGAACTCTCTCCAATAAGGGAAGAAGACGAGGATCCGTACGAAGGGCTCAAAAATTTACTACTTGATGATGCATCTCCCTCTCAAAGGAGATCCAAGTTTCAATGGTAGAGCCCCCACCAAAAGAACGAGAAAGAAGTTAGTCTCTTGCCACCTTGGCAGAGATGGCTCCACGAAGACGGCGGGAAAAACGCTCTCCAACACCCCCTAAATGGAGAAGACCATTGCATACGTATCTACACCATAATTCAAAGAGGGAAGAGAGAAAACAAGAGAAGAAAAAGGTGAGAAAGAGGTCACCCTCTTCTCCATCTTCCTCATCCTCTTACTCTTTTGAAGAAAGTGATGGTGCAGACAAGCAGGAACAAGGGAAGAAAAAGGCGAGAAAGAGGTCACCCTCTTCTCCATCCTCCTCATACTCTTCCTCTTTTGAACAAAGTGATGGTGCAGCTCTTGAACCACCTAAAAGAAGAGGCCATAGGAAATACTATGCCACCTGGAAGAGGTCATCCAAGCTCAAAACGTTCAAAGAGAGAGGAAAGAACATCTCTTTTCTTACCTACGATGGCACTTTTGGTGCTACGGACAAAGTCTTGGCCTTTATCCAACAACTCGATGCGGAGTTTGGAGATGAGGGCTTCACAAAGTCCTCTAAGCTACATCATGTAGCCATGCATTTTTAAAAGTCTGCCAGGAAATGGTGGTCTAGCCTACGAGAAAACACTGAAGCTCCATGAACATGGAAAGCTTTAAGAGCTTCCATCATGAAGCAGTTTTTGGCTATCGATGCCAAAGACAAAGTACTCACCGAATGGCAAAGCTTGAAGCTCTCTCCCTACGAATCTATTCACAAATATGTAGACAAGTTTTGGGATATACACCTTAAAGACACTATCTTCAAAAAGATGGATTTTGGAGAGCAAAAACAACAATTTTGTGCGGGTTTAACTGAGGATATGGTGGAGTATGTTAACTCCCAAAGGCCATGCACCATATCTGTGGTCATACACCATACCATGGTGGCTTCAAGAATCATTTTCCAACAAGGGGCTAAGAGAAATCTTAAGCCCACGGAAAACAAGGACCGTAACGAGCCTAAGGAGAAGGACAACATCCAAAAGCCTTCCAAAGGCAACGCCAACAACAACAAAGCTAAGAAGAAGGGAGTTTATAAAGGAAAAAAATAAACTCTCTCCTAAAGAGCTAAAGCGTTATCAAAAAGATAACCGTTGTTTCAAGTGCGGGGAGCAAGGGCATGCCTATCATGCTTGTCCCCACAAGAATACACGTAATGAGCCTCCTAGAGCTACCTTGGGTGAAATTCAAGAAGAGGATGCTCATCAAAAAGGATCTCCTCTATGCCATGCTTGGGGAAAGGTAAGAGAACGTGATGATTTCATTTTCTTTGACCCTGGTTCTACTCACAATTTCATATCCACAAAATTGGCCACTAAGCTAGGCATCCAAGCCTATGAGATGGGAGATGTCCTACCTGCCAATGGTGCTTTCAAGGGGCAAGAAGATTCAGTCACTCCCTTAATTGGGAAATTGAGGCTCCATGTCCAAAGCTATGTGGACAAGGAGGATTTCTTCATCTCTCCTCTCAAGCATGAGGCTAGGGGCACCATGGTTTGATTGCATGGCTGCCAATGTTAAATTCCCTAAAAGGAAAATCTACTTTAGGTTCAGGGAAAAAGATATATACATAGATGCTAAGGAGTTGGATAGTACCATACCCCTTGTACATAAGCAAGCTTTCAATACGTCAATAAAGAGCTCTATTCCCGTGTACATGATTTTTGTTAAAGATTCTCAAAATGGACCTAATGCTATAGCAAAAGAAAATATAAACAATCAAAAGGGATTACAATTATCCAACTTCCTCAAGGGGTTCCAAGATGTTTTTATTGACGACATCCCTTGTGAACTACCTCCCAAACGAGGGAATGACGACCATGCAATTGAACTTCTTCCAGGAATTTCTCCGCCTAATAAACCTCCTTATTGAGTTTCTCAATCTCAACAAGAGGAGATTATGTGGCAAGTTCATGAGTTGGTTGAGAAAGGAATGGTTAGGTCTAGCTCATCTCCATTTTGTTCACCAGTGTTATTAGTGCAAAAGAAAGACGGCACATATCGTATGTGTGATGACTATAGAGCAATAAATAGGATTACTATCAAGAATAGGTTTCCCATTCCAAGGGTAGAAGACCTATTTGATAAGCTACAGGGGTCGACCTACTTCATTAGGATTGACCTAAAAAGTGGCTACCATCAAATAAGGATAGTTGATCAAGACATTGTAAAGACCGCATTTCGTACTACGTTTGGTCTCTATGAGTACATTTTCATGCCTTTTGGCTTGACCAATGCACCGGCCACATGTAATCACTCGATGGAGAATCTATTCAGGCCTCACCAAACATTTACTGGAGTGTTCTTTGATGATATAATGATCTACTCTAATTCATTAGAAGAACACAAGCAACACCTCCAGGTAGTATTTCAAGTTTTACAAGAGAATAAGCTTTATATAAATCAAAAGAATAGTGAATTTTTCATACAAGATATTCAACATTTAGGTCACATTATCTCTCAAGATGGCATCCAAATGGATCCATCAAAGTTAAAGGTAATAAAAGGATGGCATAATCCAAGGAATCTGCATGAACTAAGAAGCTTTATAGGTATGTGTGCATACTATAGATGCTTCATAAAAAAGTTCTCACAAATCACAGGACCATTACATGACCTAACAAAGAAAATCGTTAGGTATATATGGTCCACCAAGGAGAAAAATGCTTTCAAAAAGCTTAAAGAGAAACTTAACTCTCAACCTATGCTTACAATGTCGGATCTCTCAAAGCCATTTGAGGTCCAATGCAACGCTTGTGGTGATTTACTTGGAGCTGTTTTGCTCCAAGAAGGGCATGCCATAGCCTATGAAAGTTGAAGGCTCAAGCCTCTTGAGCAAGCTCTAGGCATATATGAGAAGGAACTCTTAGCATTTCTACATGCTCTAGACTCGTGGAAGCACTATTTACTGGGGACTCCTTTCATTCTGCAAATGAATCACCAAAGCCTTACGTACTTCATGACACAGACCAATCTCTCCGACAAACAAATGAGGTGGGCAAATTTTCTTTCGCAAATTCATTTTCATATTGCTCACATTGTTGTGGCAAGCATAATCAGGTAGCTGATGCACTCTCAAGATGATTGAGAGTGAATGCGATATCCATAGCAACTCACAATGATCTATCTTCTATGATAGATGAGTTCCAGATCGATCTCGATTTTAGAGATGTGATTTCAGCCCTTTCACTAGGAAAGAAGGAAGAACCATTTACCCTACAAGATGGTTATCTTCTCTATGGAAATATACTATGCGTTACTAATTCACTACGTGAGAAAGTAATGTATGCTCCTTCTTATGTCGGGCATAGAGAGATTCAGTCTACCCTAAAAGGGATAAAAACATATTTCTATTGGCCTACCATGAAAGCAAATATACAAGAGTATGTTTCAAAATGCGGGGTATGCCAAAGACGAAGTTTGATAGAAATAAGCAACCTAGATTTCTTCAACCTTTGCCAATACCTAATTCACATATCCATGGATTTTATCTTTGGATTGCCCAAGTCTATCCATGGGAATACAAGAATATGGATGATAGTAGATAGGTTTAGCAAACAGACACATTTCAGACCTGTCAAAAAGACTATCAAGGCCCATCAAATGGAAACCCTCTTTATATCACAAATCTTCAAGTACCACGGCTTGCCAATGTTTATAGTGTCGGATAGATATCTTAGAATGACCAATAATTTTTGGAAGGGTTCTTTGAGAATTTAGGTACAAGGATAAAACTCTCTTTGGCCTATCATCCCCAAATGGATGGCCAAAGTGAAATAGCTAACCTAAGAATTCTTGATCTACTAAAATCTTATGTCACAGAAGTAGATCAAAAGTCCCAATGGGAGGAGTACCTACGCTTAGTGGAGTATGCTTACAATAACACTGTACATACTTCCACGGGAAAAGCATCTTTTGAGGTGATAGAGGGAAGATAAAAAAGTCCCCTGCTACTCAAGGTACATGTGAAGATCTTCATTGCAGATGAATATAGCCGAGACCTGTAAGAATCTTTTCAAAAGATTAAGCTCCCTAGAAGACTATTGGATAGTCTACCAAGGGGTCCAATTAGCTTGCCTGACTCCTATTGGCAAGAAGACTAAGAGGTCCAATGAGAATTTAATTGAATTATTTAATCACCTAAAGCTCTCACAAAAGGGGAAAGGGGGACACATGTCACAAGGCTATCAATTATGCTTCTAATTTGTGATTGGCTAAGCTTTACAGGAGCCAATGGGAGGCCAGCATGAGCATTTAGCAAGAGGGGTCAACCAAGAAGAGAGTGAGGGCTACATTTTACTCTAACACATAGCCACACACACACACACACACACACACACACACACACAAATAATGTGTGCAAGAAGAACTCCATCTCCTTCTCCAAGCATTGAGAAGTAGAGGCCTACACCAACAACTCTTTGCTATGGAATGCAAATCCAACCAAGAGCCAAGCTTCAAGGGCATGCTCATCTCCTCTACCATGCTAATTACTAAACTAGGCTATGCTATTAGAGTGATTATGTGAGGAGAATACTTCTTGCTCGTAAGATACATCTTCTTCCTCTCAATCTATCCTCATTCCCTGCTCGCTCTCACCATTTTTGAAGGTGTGTGAGGTCTTGGGACTGAGGCTAGGGAAACTAGGTGTGTTTTTCAAGCGTAATTTGGTGTATGAATATTCCATCTTCATTGTCCACAACTAGTTTTGTCAAGGAGCACAAAGATTGTATTGTACAAAAGTCTCCTTTGATTGGAGAAGCTATAATACAAAGCCTTTATGGAGGGGGGACCGGCTCCATGTAATCCGGTCCTCAATTGTTGTCAATTGTTCTATTTCTCTCTCTTTTCAAGTATTGTCAATACCAAATTACCTAGGTGTAAATTGTTATGTTACTTATTCAAATTAAGTACTCTCTCGATGCTCATTAGGAACTTGTTCTTAATAATGCTCACTATGTTATCAATTTCTGCTACACACAAGTTACTAGTGCATTAAAATGTTACACATGCCAACACTCAAAAATGCCAACCAGGGTAGATAGCATGCCTTTAAGACCAATGATGGGGGCTAGAGATTTTGCAAAATGGGGCATAGATTTTGTCAGACCAATACAACCACCTGCTTATAGAACTCAAGCTGTTACGGACTATTTGACCAAGTGGACAGAGGCTAAGGCAACCAAAAAGAATGATGCTAGAACCACGGCCACATTCTTGTATGAGAATGTATTCATAAGATATGGACTCCCAATAGAAATTGTCAGTGATATGAGAACTCATTTCCTCAATGAGGCAATTGAGTATCTGCTGAATGAATTTATGGTCATCCATAACAAATCTGCTCCATATCACCCACAAGCGAATGGACAAGCTGAGCACACAAATAAAATTCTTAGCTCGGTGTTGACTAAAGTGGTTAGTTCAGGACGACGAACTGATTAGGAAATGAATCTACATGCCGCTCTATGGGCTTACAGAGTTTCATTCAAGACAGCTTTAAATGCTACACCCTATAACCTTGTTTATGGTCTTGATGCCATACTACCAATGGAATTTCTATTTCCAACACTAAGGGTAGCTAAAGATTTTGAGTGGACTGGACATGAATTCTCAAAGAGGCTTGAAGATTTAGAAAATCTTGATGAACAAAGACTAACGGCTGTAGTTCACATCTATGCACAAAATGGAAGCAAAAACAATTTTTTGATTCACATCTAGTCACAAAAATCTAGTTTTAGTTTATTCCCTTAAGCAACACATTCCCAACTTTAAGAAAAAGGGAAATGGACCGTTTGTCATTAAAGATGTATCTCCAAGTGGAGCGGTAAAGTTGTCCAATAAAGATGGTGAACCAATGGCTAACTGGATTAGTGGATGTCACTTAAAGAAGTGCTATTTGCCACTAACCAATGATTTGCTAGAGAAAATGCATGCAGCAAAGCAGAGAAAGATTAAATGGCAGCAGTTTATTGACGAAGCTCAAGAGGAAGCTCAACTTCGAGTACTCAAGAGGAAAGCTGCTTTCAGGAATCAACAAACACCTATTCCCATCAACACTTTGGAACCAAATGAAAGACTATGGGAATCACAGAATGATGCAGTATCAACGGATGATGAATGTTTGCATGGAATTGACCTTCGTATCACAGTACAATTGCGCAATCATAGCACAAATGCAATAGTAGATACCGATGCTCAAATGAATGCAGTCAGTTATTCCACTTAAAAGAAAGCTATGAATCAGTCTTTAGCATTGGGAATATCTGCTATCAAAGGATGCAACAAAAACCGAACACCGGCATTGGGAGTGGTTAACTTGAATGTGATAGAGTAAATGGATTTTCATGCCCTCGTCAATTTGTATGCATACCAGATGAACATATGAATGAAACAATGATTCTTGGAATCTCATGGATGTGGACATACAAGGTAGTTCCAAATTGGGACACCAATCAACTCATGCTATCACTTAAAGGAGGACAACTCTTAGCTCTAATTGCACCGAGCAAAGATGAATGGAAAAGAGGTTGCCCACAAAAGAAACCAAGGAACAATCAATCTACGTCAACCTCTAGACAAGCAAAGGCTACATGTAGCATGCAAGGAGTCGGGCAGATTTGGGTACCAAAAGCAAAAATCAAGGACAATCCGTCTCAAATTTGGGTGCCCAAAAACTCATCTACCATACTGAAGAAAGTTTCACATGTAACAACTCAGAGAAAAACATCTGCGAGAAGAGAAACTAGCACTAGGTGGGTTTGGAAACCACATTTATCTTCTCTGCAAACAATAAAGCCGATGAATCAGTGGAAGGTTAAATCTCAAAAAACTCCACCACAACAGCTCATCAATGGAAAAACCAAAATACCAATGGAGAGTTAAATCTCAGCAACCATCATCATTGATACCTACAACTCACAAAATCAGTGTGCCAAAGCATCCAGATGGTACAATCAGGCAAAGAGCACATATATATACAAAATCTGTTATTTAGAAAACATCAACAAGAAACCTCGACCATGAAAATCCTTGAGCTAACTACTCAAGACCCAACTCTTGCACCACATACCGGTTTAAATTGCATTAATCTTCAAAGCATGATAGAGACAACCATGGCTACGCATAGACACGACTATTCAACCCTTGCACACAGTCGTCCCAGAGTACTCCACGAAATGTTTGAAGAGGGAGAAAACGTTGGATGTTAATGTGTGGTTTTTGCAAAATCACCTAATACTACCCTTAAAAATCATCAATGCGGGAATTTCAACTCATAACATTGTTGGAATGAGGGTTGCAAAGAAACGCACACAACTTGGAGAAGACAAAGGAAGCTCAAGGCAAACAATAGAGAGTGTGTTACTTAGTGTGCAATGGAAAGATAGATAGCCCTAGAGTGATGGCCGTACATAAAATGCTCGGGGAAAAAAACCTCCTAAAGAGGTGAAAAATTCCCCGACGGTCCTAGTGTGTTCACACACATCACTACCACATGTATATGGTAACAAATCCCCCCTGGAGTTATGCGGTGAACGAGAGCTGTCACATGAGTAAGGGGAAGTGCCATGCCCTGAGGACATGATCAGTCCACAAAGGGGAATAATCCCAAAGCTTTGCGGAAAGCTTCAAGCTTCTCACGAGACAATGCCTTTGTGAAAATCTCTGCAAGGTTGTCCTGTGTTGGCACATAAGCCAAGCTGATCTCTCCTGCTGAGAGCCTCTCCCTGACATAGTGGTAATGCACCTCAATGTGCTTTGTGCAAGCATGAAAAACTGGGTTCCTTGCAACTACCAATACGCTCTGACTGTCAGTGTAGATAGTGTTGGCAGTGTCCTGTCCAACACTCAATCAGCCATAAGGCGTCTAAGCCATACACACTCAACCATAGCTGTAAAGACTGCCTTGTACTCAGCCTCACAACTCAAAGTGGCCACAGTAGGTTGCTTCTTGCTCAACCATGATATACATGAACTGCCAAGCATGAAACAAAAACCACTAGTGGACACTCACGTGTCAAAACAACCAGCCCAATCTGAGTCCGAAAAAGCATGTAAATCTGGCTATAATGATCCCCCCTTGGGATAAAACAAGCCAAGATGTAAAGTGCCACTAAGGTAGCAAAAAATACTCTTGACATCTTGTCAATGCTTAGACCCTGGGCTATGCATAAATCTGCTGACCTGTGAAACTGCAAACTGAATATCCGGCCTCGTGTTGCATACATAAATGAGGCAGCCAACAATAGTTTGATAAAGAGTGACATTAGCAGGATCGCCAGCATCATGTAGACTCAACTTCAAACCTGTTTCCATGGAAGTGACAATAGGTTTGCAATCCTCAAGTCCAAACTTACATAGCAATGTCTCTATGTAACTTTTCTGACACAAGGCAATACCACCATCACACTGCTTAAACTGTATACCCAAGTAATGATGCAAGAGCCCGAAATCTTTCATCTTGAAAGTAGCATTCAAATCAGCCTTAAATTCAGCAATATGTCTCTCATTTGGTCCAGTGATCAGCAAATCATCTAAAGAACCACAATGAGAAGTACATCACCCTCACGCTTTACATACAATGTGCTTTCTATTGGACTGTTACGAAAGCCTTGTTTGACCAAATGAGTGTCAGTTTCTCATACCAAGCATGAGGAGACTTCTTTAATCCATACAAAGCCTTGTTACATTTGCACGCTTTGTCCTCTTGTCCTTTCTTGACAAAACCGCGAGGCTACGTTACATAAAGCAGTAACAATGTCTGATTGATGTACATCCCAACCAAAATGAGCTGCCAATGCACATAGAAAATGCACAGTAGTCATACGACAAGTGGGAGCAAAGGTCTTCAAGAAAGCAGTAACAATGTCTGATTGATGTACATCCCAACCAAAATGAGCTGCCAATGTACATAGAAAATGCACAGTAGTCATACGACAAGTAGGAGCAAAGGTCTCCACTCAAGAAAGCAGTAACAATGTCTAATTGATGTACATCCCAACCAAAATGAGCTGCCAATTCACATAGAAAATTCACAGTAGTCATACGACAAGTGGGAGCAAAGGTCTCTTCATAATCTATGCCTTTTTGCTATGCATAACCCTTTGCAACAAGTCAAGCCTTATGGCAATCGATCTCACCATCCGGCTTGCGTTTCAACTTATAAACCCACTTCGACCAATGGCCTTTTTGCTAGGAGGTAAATCCCATAAAGTCCATGTGTCATTTTCTATAAGTGCATCGTCCACATATTCCGATTGTATGGCAGCCATCCAGTTTTCTGAATTCTGTGCTTCATCAAAAGATAGAGGCTCCTCAACATCATGTAAGCTAGACACAGCCAAAGCATAACAATCTGATGCATAAGATGCATGGCGAGAGCCGGAACGAGTACGACTAGACAAAGGTGCATCCAATTTACTGTCACGCAAAGTGTGCACCAACCATTTTGCCATACCTCTAGCCTGCTCATTTTCAGCCCTTTCCTCATCAAGTACATCATGTACATCTACATCAATAATAGGTTGATCTGTAACATTTTTAGAAACCCCCATACATTTGCCTCATTGGAACTTACATTCGTATTTCCACCACTGAAAAGAGGCAACAAAGTGTCATAAATGTCCTGTGAGCTTACATTACTGTCTCTAGTACATGACAACAAGGGTTGAACAGAATCTTCCACAAACACTACATCCCGTGAAACCAGAATTTGTTTTGTTTGCGGATGATACAACTTGTAACCTTTGCTTTCAGCACTATAACCAACAAAAATACATTTGACAGCCTTCTCATCCAATTTTTTGCGCTGTGTTTGTGGCACCAAAGCATATGCCAAACAACCAAAAACACGCATGTGCTCAATAGAAGGCTTTCTATCATGCCATGCTTCACATGGAGTAATAGACTGCAAAGCTTTCGTAGGACACATGTTTAGTACATAAGTGGCACACATGATGGCCTCAAGCCAAAAAGAATGCGGCAAAGATTTACTTTTTGAAGGAGTACGAGCGAAAGTGCAACGCGAGAGAGAGTGAGAGAGTCCTAACCGGCTATGCCACAAAGAAACGTTCGACTGCTCGGTTACATTGATAACATTTTTAGAGACATTTGATACATAAATCATGTAAAGTCCTCCGGACTTTACTCCATGTGCTACTGTCATAGAACCCTTGGAGATCTTCCACATGTTCTGTCCAAAAGTGGTGACGTAGTCAGCATCATCAAGTAAACCTGTGCTAATCAAGCTCTTTGTAATTGCGGGAACATGTCTCACATTCTTCAGCGTGAAAGAAGAGCCATTCTGAAACTTCAATTGAACATCTCCAACACCTAAGATCTCACATGTCTGCCCATTGCCTAGCCGAACATGATCTTTAGTGGTCACATAAGAGTTAAACCACTCCTTGTTTGGAGACACATGGAGTAATGCCCCTGAGTCTATAATCCAGTCACTCAGTGCATTTCCATCAGATGCTATAAGAAGAGCTGAGTCCATTGTATTCTTCAAGAAGTAGATGTCTCCTGACACTAGACTGTCATCCTCTGCAACAGTGTTTGTCACATTTATTTCTTGAATCTTCACTGAGGACTGCTTCTTCTCACCATGGTCTTCAGCTTTCTCTTTGCCTTTTTCTGCTTTCCATTCTCTGCAGTCTCTTTTCATGTGACCCTTCTTGCCACAATGGTAGCATTCTATGTCACTCTTGCCTTTAGCACTGCGGGACTTGCTACTAGACTGATTCCTCATTCCACCTTTGTACTTTTCTTTAGTCCTTCCCCTTACAACTAAGGCTGTTCCTTTGCCTTTGTCCATTGTCTTTCTATTGGTTTCTTCAGTAAGCAGACTTCCTTCTACACCTGCTATGTTCAAACCATCTGGAGGTGCAGAATTACTCAAAGCTGTGCGAAAAGTGTCCCAACTTTCCGGCAATGTGATCAACAGGAACATAGCTCTTACAGGTTCATTAAACTTGACACCTTGAGCTGACAACTGACTATAGATTGTGTTGAATTCATTCAGATGATTGGACATAGGTGTCCCTTCTTTCATCTTCAAGTCAACAAGCTTCTTAAGCCAGTATACCTGTGAAGATGCACTCTGCTTCTCATAAAGATCACTCGGCTTTAACCATGCTTGATAAGCCAACATCTCGTCTGCTACATTGAAGTAAACGCTTTCTGCCAAAGTCAGCATAATGGTAGAAAGTGCCAATTCATCCATTTCGCTCCATTCATCTTCGTCCATATCTTTTGGTTTTATCCCTTTGAGCTTTATAGGTTTTATATGCTTCTTTTGTACCAACACGTGCCAAATCTGCTTCTTCCACAATGGGAAATTGGTTCCATCCAGCTTCTTGATATTGTAAAGAGCAGTGTCCTGTGATCCAGCCATAGCTACGGTTCACAGTGGTTTACTTTCCTAGGAAAAATTCGTCAGAGTTTCCCCTGTAAACTGACCTCTGAACCAATATCAACCTGTCAAATGAACCAAAAAAGCTTCAGATTCTGCATAAATTTCGGCAGAGTCTCCTTTGTAAAATGGCTCTGGTGTACTCAAAAGCATACCAAAAAACAGCTCAAAAAACATTGTCTCTCTGACACTGTAAGCTGCGGGTAAACCTGTCCTGCACCTGTACTGTCTCTGACTGTCTTGTCACTGTCCTGTAAGCATAGACTGCGACAATGCCTCAACGGCAGTAAAGCAAAGATGCAATCCCAACTGTCTAACTCACAGTCAATACATCCTAGCTGCCTATCTAAGGGTGCTCGAGGGATCGCTCCAAGACCTGTATCACCGAAAGGATCTCAACATTCAAGAATCCCCCAGCTCAGTAAAACCTCACTCGACCCTCAACAAAGGCTGCAGTAAATCTGACAGTACATAGACTTCCCACAAAGTCATACATCCACAAATTTCCCACTGTATGTTGTAACCGCTGCGGCGGTTGTTTGCTGCGTGACTCACAGCCAGCAAACCCTCGACAGACATACATCATCTCTGACAATACATCCCATGTGGAAGTACCTGCAATGTCAGGATGAAATCTGGAATATCAAGCAGCAAACACAAGCTACCTGATGAACTAGTGGATGTCGCCTACAGTCTGTGTGTAGATGCGCCCGTGTCGTATGTGACACGCCTCCAAGAACTGTGAGCCGTCCTTCGATGTGTAGACAGCCACAAATCAACACTCTGGGAGTGTCGATATCCTCAGCACCTGCAGTCGTAGGCTGAAAACCCCAAATTTGCAGAGTCAGATCTGCACCCGCCGAGACCACGTAGTCGAAAATGGCCTGCGCAGACCTTTGTCGAAGCCGAACGGTGGCCGAGATGACCTCAGAATATCGCCTGTCGAATTTCACTCCAATCTGTGCTTGTGACTCTAGCCTCCTGCAGTGCTGCCCCGAGCCTCGATCTGAGCTCTGATACCAGTTGAAGGAGTACGAGCGGAAGTGCGACGCGAGAGAGAGTGCGAGAAGAAGAGCACGACGATATGGTGAACTCGCTCTACTATAATGTGTAGAGTATAGTGAGTTCTTATTAGGTTTTAACAAAAGAATATGTGTACATACTTGGCGACCCGCCCACTTACCTGGGCGACCACATTGGGCTTTATACCCCAACACTTTTGACCATACATCGTGGCATTTCCGTAAGTGACCTATTTTTCCTCTCAGCAACACCATTTTGTTGAGGTGTATATGGCACTGTACATTGGTGTTTTATCCCACGACTAGCCAAAAATGCATTGAATTCATGAGACATATACTCCCCCCCTCGATCGGAACGGAGGGTGCCCATAGTACATTTTGAGACATTTTTAGCCATAGCCATAAATTTTTTGAAGCACATAAAAACTTCGGACTTCGCTAAAAGCGGAAATACCCATGCATGCATGAATTAATCATTAATTAAAGTCATGAAGTAAAGGTATGGGCCCACAAACATTCACTATGCAGAAGCTGCAACCTGCATGTAGCCCGAACTGAACCATCCTTTGGAAACTTAGAACGCTCCATCTTACCCAAAATACAGCCTTCACAAACATGTTTGATGGGTGCTTCAATAGGCGACAAATATGACTACAAGTCCAAGTCTAGCAAGTGCGGATAGAGACAAGAGATTCTTCTTGATCCCAGGTACATAAAGTGCATCAACAAGTGTGAAGGAACTGCCATTTGAAGCAGTAAGCACAATCTTTCCAACTCCCTGAACCGGATAAGACGCATTGTTGGCACAAGTGACTGAATTCCCATGAGGGACAGACTCGAGAGAAGTGAACAATTCACGATGTTAGGTAATGTGCTTTGTAGCACCACTTTCAAAATACCACACATGTGAATCTGTAGCAACTGACAAGCATGAACCATGGACAGCAGGATTGTAAGTGCACTATGCGCTAAAAGCCCATCCTGCATCAACATCAGCATTACAGTCTCCTTTTACAGAAGACTCAACAATGGTTGCATTTGTAGTGGAACCAGCATTTGCAATGGAACCACCCTCTTTCTTCTTAGCCTCTTTGGCCTTCAACTTAGGACACTGCTTGATCAAGTGATCATTAGCTTTACAATAATGGCAACACATCTTCTTTTTGCCCTTATAACCAGAATTGCCAGAGGAAGTGCTGCCAGCAGAAGCATTAGGAATAGAAGTTTTGCCACTCGCAGCAAAACCATAAGAAGTGGCTGCATTGTTGTTACCACCCTTTCTTTGAGAAGCAATAAAAGCCTATTCAACTGCACGCTGCCTAGTCCTGTTTTTTCTAGAAAGTGACTCTTGCAACAACAATGTGCATAATGCATCAAACTTGACAACTTCAGGATTTCCTTGGGTCATAAGTCTCCAAGTACTAGCAAAAGTCTGGTAAGAATCTGGAAAGGCATCAAGAACAATCTGCACAAGGGAACTGTCTGAAATGACTTCACCTACAGAAATAAGTTGCTCATTGATATCCTTGACACCAGCAAGGAAAGTGTCCATATCGTCTTCCTCATGCATAATCTTTGACTCCAGCTCTTTACGCAGCAAAGCAATTTTAGCCTCATTGTGACTTGCATAAAGACCAGCCAAAATATCCCAAGCCTGTTTTATAGATTTTACTGAACGGGGATATGAGGAACAATGGTGCGCTTCACAGACAACGCAATCAATGCATGAGCCTACGCATCCTTTACATCCCAACGATCTTGTTCTACCGTAGGCAAAACAACTCTAACAACAGCAATCCTTGCAGCAAGAGCTGCAACATCCTCAACATTGTCTGCATCCTCAGAACCAGGACATACATCAATTCCCTGCACAATATTCCAGACGCCCTTTGACACAAGAACGTGTTGCATCATATAAGCCCACATAGGGTAATTGTCCCCATCAAACCTGTCCTCGGCAGCAAACATCTTGAAGACATCTGTGTTGTCGTCAGCCATGGTAAATGTTGCACTTGATGTGAAAATTGCCCGAAAATAGGAGAAACGGAGTGGGAACAACACGTGCTATATAGCACAAACCGTAGATGACTGTAAGGCACCTATTATGCAAAAATTGGCACTAACAAAAATTTTGCACAAAATGACGAAATTGTCTGTGCAGACCTGTCTGTAGTGGAAACGGAGGCCGAAATGAGCCCGAATCAGAAATCTCGCTGCAATAGGAGAAAGTGAGCAGGGGTGTGTTGAAGCAGCTGGCGACTAAGCTCGGGAGGACGTAACCTGCTCTAATACAAATGTTGGAATTAGGGTTGCAGAGAAACGCACACAACTTGGAAAAGACAAAGGAAGCTCAAGGCACACAATAGAGAGTGTGTTACTTAGTGTGCAATAGAAAGATAGATAGCGCTATAGTGATGGGCGTATATACAATGCTCGAGGGAAAAAACCTCCTAAAGAGGAAAAAAATGCACTGGTGGTCCTATTGTGTTCACACACATCACTACCACATGTGTATAGTAACAAACATCTCCCGATGAGTGTAAATAGTGTATATGCTATCAAAAATTACATTAAAAAACAGTCTTTTTTGCTTATTTTTATTAATTTTTCTTGATATTAGGCTTAAAAATGGAGATATCCACCAAAAAGTGATAAAAAAATAGTGTTTTTCAATGGATTTGCTTAATTGTTGATTTCACAATTTTCTTTTTTAGTGCTTTTCTTTGATTTTTTCAAGAAACAGGTCAAAAATTAATAAAAAATAGCAAATGAGCTTAGATGGAGGAACTGGAAATACGCTAATGATCAGGAGGACAAGAGGAACATGCATAAAAATTTTCAATCAAAACGACAAATGGAAGCGGGAAGCCTAAATTAGGCCGCCGGGGCCTGTTTTTGCAACTTCTTGCAGAATAAGCTAATGGAGTCCGATTGAGGAAATTTTCGAGTCTAATGTAGATTTCACGGCCTAGCAAGATTAAGAGGGGAATCTGGGGAAAATTAGTTTGGGAAGTCCGAGTATAGATATCTTAGGTGGCCCAAAATCACCTCATTTCCACTAGTCACTCTTGAAAAAGAGAGCTCTCTACCTTCTTTGCGCGCAATTCCTAGAGTCCACAGTCACCCATTTTCAACGTCATTTCACACAAGACATGATGGGTAAGTTCTAAACTCATCAAAGAACATTTCTATGCAGCCGGGTAGCAGGTCTAGGCCCAAGAAAAAACCCTAGAATCCCAGCTGTGTAGGGATTCCTAGAACACAAAAACGTCCATAGCGGCCTATCAGCTCAACGGAATTGGACAAGACTTGAATTGTAGCATGCCCCTAGATAGTAAAACACTTCCATATCATTAGATGACCATTTGGAAGGGGTCGAAGGGGGTCCCCAAGTAAATAATCTAGGTTTTTGTCACATGCTAGAATTGAATTCTGACTCCACGATAGCTTATAGACAAGGTCTATACACAATATACCTAGATGGTTTCAAGAAAATAGTCAAGGCAATCTCTCTAGCAGCAAAAAAATCTCGAAGACTACAAGGCATCAAATTTGACATATGGAGTCAAAGTGACCCCAAATGAGCCCAAACTGAATGAGCAGCATCAGGACTATGTAGCGGACAAGTCCATGGCTTCAACAGTGACCAAAGAACTCTACACACCAAGTGGTAACAAAAACTAGTGATTTCATAGTCGACAAGAGCATGAAGTGATTTTGACATGACCAAATCTTACCAAACTCATTTTAGGACTTTGTTTTAGGTGTAATGAAGATGTGTAGGTCATGAAATCGTCTTTTCAAGCAAAAAAATTCAATTGTTGTGAATAATTCCGATTATTTACTTTTGTGCACAATTGGCTTGAAAATCATCATTTTGCTTCACCTATCACTTATACACATCTATCTCAGGCCACATGTCAATATGAGCCCAAAAGACCAAGTAACTCTCAGATTTTGTCAAAAAACGCACTAAAAGCTCTTCAATCCAAATCTTGAGTTTTTTATCACATTTTTTGATCCAAAACCGCCCATATTTCACACAGAGGGTCTTTAGCGTGTTTAGAACCAATTTGCAAGAAAAAATGTCCAATTTGATGAAAATGTTAATAATCACGATTATTTATATTTTTGCTAGAATGAGTTCAAATTTAATCTTTGACCTTATGGGATCAAAGCAATGTAATGTCAATGCCATGTCGATGCCAATGCCATGTAATGCTATGTATTGCAATGCAATGTTGATGCTATGATGCTATGATGCTATGAAATTTTTTGGATTGTTCGTTTTCATGCCGTCGTAATGCCAAAATTTTTCAGATTTGGTGGCGTATGAAATTGACAAGTTCAATTGTTAATTGGTGAATGTGCATTCTAATTGAGTGTGTGCATGCCTAATTTTAGGTGTGTATACACTATTTTGCCCTTAATTGTGCACCTAAAAATCAATGTGTGCTTAATGATTTTTCAGTTGTGTTGTGGTCATGCCGAACTAGAGATTTGTGAAATCACATTACAATTTCGACAAGATTTACCCTTTTGTGTGCGCACCTAAAGATTGGTAAAAACTGTCAATTATTAGTGTGTGTGTGTGTGTGTGTGTGTGTGTGCGCGCGCCTAAAAAGTGCTTAATGTGCATGATTAATTAAATTTTTGATTGCATATTTGATGTGTGTAATGGTTAATTACTGCGTTTTTTAGCTCAAAACAGGGATCTACACACTCCAATTGCGTCAAATTTTACCCTAATTTTGCTGATTTAATTGCCTAGTTAGGATTTTATTGATCAAATTATATGGCAATTGAATTGGTGTGCTTTTTGTGACTTTATTTGGCTACACTAATCCTTTATGTGGAGAATTTTCAAAAAAAAGACCATTTTTGCATTAATTTCACGTAATTCCGTAAAAATTTGATATTGTGTGATCTTTACGAGCTATTTTAAATCCGTGTTTACGGCTTGATTTTGAGCACATTTAGGCTTTCGTTCGTGAAATTTTGAGCGTTTTTCTATTTCTGGGGTTCGAGTCAATGATTTTGTCGAATTTGGTATTTTTGGTAAAAACTACTATTTTTGGTGTGCTTATGCGTGTTGAACGTGTTTGATTGTAATTGTCGATGATTTTCTAAGATTTCTAGAAATTTCCAAAAAAAAATTGGATTTTTCTTGCGATTTTTTGAATTTTCGATGATTTTTAGTGTTTCGGCTAATTTTCGAACTAAATTCGGTTTTCTTCCAATTCTCGAGCGTGCCTTTCGACGCATGAACTTTCCTTGTTGGATAGATCTTTATAGTCTCTTGGGATAGTTTTCTACGACATTAAAATAATCTTCTTCTTTCTTTCTTCTTCTTCTTCTGTTGCAGCCCGCTGCTCTTTCTCGCTTCGTAGCGTGTGAACCCACCCCATCACACACTTCAACTCCCTCTCTCTCTAGCTTCCCCTCTCTCCCCTTCTCCCCAAGCGATAATCAACTTTCTCTCTCTCTAACTTCCCCTCTCTCCCCCCTCTCCTCAAGCGATAATCACCTCTCTCTCTCTCTCTAACTTCCCCTCTCTCTCCCCTCTCCCCAAACGATAATCAACACTCTCTCTCATTCCCCTCACTCTCTCTCCTGTGTGACCCAGTGACCCACCTCTCTCTCGCTCCTTGTCGTACTCACACACACACACACTCACACTCACTCCCTCTGTCGGGTACTACACGCCTTCAAGTACTCTCTCTCTCTCTCTTTGGCGTACTCTCTCTCTCCCCTGGCCGTGACGCCAGTGACCCCATCCTCTCTCTCCCTTTCTTACTGGTTCGCACGCTATCAGCCAGCCTCTCTCTTCTCGCCATTTGGCAAGACAAACACACACACTTTCCCACTCACGCACACGCTCTGTTGCGCGCCACAGGCTGTTGCAGCCCCACCTTTTCCCGTGCTGTCCCAGGTCAACCCGCCCCACGCCCCCACTTTCAGCACTATTAACGCCGCTAGCCACGTAATTTTTTTATTTTATTTTTTCTTAGTCAAAACAGGACTAAAAAAACCTTTTAAATCACATAAAAACGAAAAGAAAAAAGACTAAAATCCATTAAAAAACAAAAAGAGGTTTAAAAAGATTACAAAAGCAAATTTTTAAAAAAGCCAAAAATCACAAAATAAAAAAGAAAAAAAAGGTTTTAAAAATTATAAAAAAAAGAAGAAAACACATAAAAACTTTTTTTAAAAAAAATTCCACAAAAACTCATATAAAAAATCAAAACTTTTCCAAAAAATCATAAAAATACCAAAAATTTTAGAAAAAATCAAAATTCACAAAAAATTAAGAAAAATAAAAAGAAAGTCGTCGAAAGAGCTCGAAAGAGGCAAAAAAACAAAAAACACACTGTTGGAAAAAATTACATACCGCAAAGCGAACCAGATCAGCAGAAGGACAACTGAAAACAACCAACTCAAAGTTGTTTAAGGGGCAGGCAAATTTCTAAACTTTGCATGCTAGAAATTGGCAAGTGCAAGTAATTTCACTGAAAATTAGCTTCCATTTGGACGAACAGTGGCACAAATCACAGTGGATTGCAGATTAGGCTATACAAAGCCCAAAATTTCATCACTTCAAAAGCGAAGAGCAGTCAACTACAAAAGTGTTTGGCTAAAGCAGTTTAATAAAAACCAAGCACTTTAATCAAAACCAAGCAGGAGAAATTCTGCTAATCAATACCAAAATTTGCTAGGAAACAGTTTTTACAACGCAAGTCGACATGGACTCAAATCGAGAGACGGGAATTCAAGTACAGCAGAGCAAGCCAGTAGCAGTGGCAACATCGGTACAAATGCAACAAAGCAGATTTTACAGCTATATGGCTACAATGGAGATAAAGTCTTATATGTAGATTGAGAAGGCCATAGGTATCTTATGAGTAGCAAAAGCAACACAGGAGCCACGATCCTATTGATTAGAGTAAAGCCCGATTTAGAGAACTCCCAGATGTTCACGACGTCACATGTAAGTGTTTTTGTGGCAATCGAACATGGCGGACGAGTTTCCTTAGCTTTGTGGATTGCCTAATGAGAATGCATGGACTTTTATTGAGAAATTGGAAGTTAATTGCTTACTGCAAAATATACTAGATCAAGCTATATTGTTGCAGTTGTTGCAATACAGTTTACAGGATGAGGCAAAAGTTCGGTTACAAAATTATGTAGAGGCGGTACAGGCACAAACTCCAGGGGTGGTTTAGGACTACAATCATGTAAAGCAAGCTTTTTTGGCACAGTACAAATCCATTGAAGTACTTGATGAAGTTTAGCATGAAATTTTGGGATATACTCAGAAGGCTAATCAAAGTGTGGATGATTTTGTCATGCAATCTACCCGTTTATGGGATAAATGGGCCCGAGATTTGGGAAATGAAATCCCTCCAACCATGTTAAAGAAGGACCGTTTCGTGGCAAACCTAAAGGAAAGTTTGAAGCTCAAAGTTGACCTGAAAAGGCCTGCTACTTTTGAGGAAGCAATTACTATAGCCAGGGAGAAAGAGTGCAAAGCTCAAAGACTCAATGAGTATGGGAAATCCGTCCATGTGCAAGATAATGGTGGACAAAATGAGGAAAATCAAGCACAGACTGAAGCCCCCAACCTGCTCAAAGGGTTGCAAACACTCAATAGTTACAACAAAATATACAAGACATGATGACCATGATGCAAGAATTACGGCTCAGTGTTCTTGGGGGTGGTTGTGGTCGTGGTCGTGGTAGAGGAATGGCCCAGCCATATGAAGCTCAGCCTAATGCTAATGTGGGTCATGGACAAGGTGTCTTTGAGCCACAAATGAGGTTCATCCCTACCTGTTATAATTGTGGTGAACTTGGCCATATCAGTACTTATTGTCCAAAGCCAACAAGGATGGAAGGTGATATGTTTCTACTTTCTCGGCAGATTCCTAACAAGGATAATGATTATGCAGTGGATATACGGGGAGATCAAGATGTTAAACAAGAAAATCAGACCTCAACCTCTAGTGGTCATGTGGGTACTGTGCGGTTTGAAAAGAAAGAAGCAGATATGATGCTCGTAGGCAAAAGAGAGAGGGAAGGCTATGCTGCTCTAGGTCCCAGTAAGAAGAAAGGGAAAGAGAAAGAGAGTGAAGATGCACAAGTTAAGAGGAAGAGAAGACCTTGTAGACTATTTGAAGTAGCAGAATTACCTTTGGGAGAAGGCCAAACAACTTACAATTTAAAGGAAGACCTGATTCCGAGGAAAGTAGATTGTACTTTTGGACAGTTGATGAGTATGGTGCCCAAACTTAAGCGGCAGTGGAAGTCATTAGTGAATCTAGAGAAAGAGCCAAAGCACGGACAAGTCAGAGTGTTGACTGTGGGAAATTTACCCAACATTTGTCCTGTGGTAAACGCTTGGCACAAAGGTGTGGGCATGGGAGAGGCCTACATTGATGGAGGTGCTCAAGTTTGTGTGATCACGCAGTCATGTGTCAAGAGATTGGGTCTCATTACATGTGGATAATCTTTGGATGAGCACAAAGTAATTAGATCATGCCAAAAAGCTTGCTAACTAGCCTCATGTATATATGTGTACATAGTGCTTTAAGTCTTGGGAGTGACCATGTAAAAATTCATGTACAAAGTTTTGGTTTTTCTGGGCTTGTGTACTAGTGTTTCGGGTTGTTCAAGTTCCCAAAACATGGTTTTCAATAAGTATTTTTAGTCATGCTTTATAGCTCGTAAATCGGACTTGTACATCATGAGATATGTGCATCTGAAGTGGGCGGACTCGACTTAGAAAGTGTTTGTAGATGCATGAGACAAAGGCAACTGGACCAACTTGATGATCTAAAATTATAAATGCTAAGATTTTAAATTTCTAGAGATAGCCAAAGTAACGGGCTCTGAGCCGTGCTTTACGGCGTCACATTTGGTGCCCTCAGCGATAATGTGCAATGACATGAAGATGAGGAGAAAACATTACCTTGGTGTATGTATGGTAGAGTCTTCTCCTCCCTTTGGGGATTATTGAAGAAGCTTATTGACGTAGTTGGTTCTCTCCCTCTTTATCTTCACTTGAAGACCACCAATTGCGTTACTTGGAATGAGACATGGGATATTCAAGCTATGGAAATCTTGAGGGTTAGAAAAGGGGAAAGAGAGAGTGTAATGAGAAGAACAAGATCAAGTTATGGCAAGCTTGATTATGGTTTTTGTCATGGCTTCTCATGCATGGAAAGGAGGTGTGTGTGAAAGTGTCTTAGCTATGGCTTTCACAAGCTTTCTCTACAACTTATTGTCAAGTTTGCACCTTGAAAAATGAAGTAGAGAAGTATTGAATGAGAGGAAAAGCCCTCTTTATATGCACATTTTTTATGAATGCCTCAACTTATCTTGATAGATTTTCTTTATCATAAGTTCCTTTTACTTATTTTGATAATTTATCTACCTTTTCAAAACTTTTCCAACAAGTTACTTATTGATCTTATCCTTATCTTACCTTTGCCCCATGTTGTAAATCTAAAGTTTCGTGACTAAACTAGAATGCTTTGATTTAACCCAAATTTACTCGAACTATCCTCGAATCTTTATTACTATTTGTGTGTGTGTGTGTGTGTGTGTGTGTGTGTGTGTGTGTGTGTGTGTGTGTGTGTGTGTTGAGTTGAGTTGATGACTAAGATGCGTTGGTCAAGAGTAAGGGCTAGAAGGAGGCCCCTACAAAAAGTCCCCAACAAAAATAAAGAGTTTTTTTCAACTCGGAACAACAAAGAAAGGTGGTAAATCTTTAACCGCAAGCTACACCTGTAATTTCTAAGTAACGCTAATTCATTCTTCGCTAGCTAGCTCATCTATACAAGGTGAAATCTATCATCATCTTTTATAGTGAGCTTACCTCCATCTTTCCCTTTTCTTTCCACCTTCTTGCCAAGAACTTCTTAGGTTTATCTCTTTTAATATTTTAGGGTGTCTCTTTGCGCATCACCTTACTTTATGGATCGATGGTAGGAGCTAGTTTTATATATGGCCATTTTTTATCTTCAACAAGCAAGTGAATCTTTAAGGAGATATTCTGTGGAGTGATATGAGCGCTTGCTCTTCCCTTACTTGGAAACTTCAATATAACAAACCAAATGGTGGACGTTTTGAGGCGTAACAAGGGTGACACTTTGGGATGGGGATCACTTTTGCAACAATGTTCGTCTGGCTATGGTTATCGAAGCTATGGGTTTGGGTCCTCCATATTATTTTGTGCTGAGGAAAATGCATCATGGGTTCTCTTAATGAGTCTTTTTCCTTGCACAATTCCTTCCTCACCATTAGATATGCCTTTATCCCCATTTTGGCTTGCCTCTTAGAGGTCCTTTTGACATATCACCTCATTCTAATGAGGTGGGTGTTATGATAACACACCAAATTATTCCAATAAATAAGTTACCCAATATGTGCCTTGCTTGTGATAATTGCTTTTGTTATCATGTGATGGATGGGCTTATTGACATGTAGAAAAATATCTATCTTTGTTATATGTCTTAACAAGTTTATTGTATATTAAGATCTTGGTTCTTATCTTGAGTCCTTCTTTCTCTGATTTCTCTTTATGTATGCAATTACTTTGTTCTTAGTTTCCTATATCTAGTATTATGTAGAAGTCCTTGGGCGAACTACATATACAACTAAATTTATTTATTTATTTTGTAATTTCATACTCCAACGACCCGAGTTACAAGATTCAAAGAATAACACTAATCTTGCTATTATTTATAAAAACAATCGTATTTTAATAGGTTGCACTATTTGAGTGTCACAAAAGTTTAGTAAGATAGAGCTTGTATTTTTTTTATCACATGAGTTAGCAGGGCTCAGTTTGATTACAAAAATTCTCACCAAAAAAGATGACAAAACTGCGAAATAAGGTGTTCCCAATCTTCACAGGAAGCATTTTCAGTGGGAAGATACACCTCTTTACAAAGAAAGAGTACTTGTCTTGCTTAGTGTATAACTGAACTTTTTTTAAAAATCCCCAAAACATGGCATACATGTTGTCCTTTATCTTCTTGAGTGTTTGAAAATACAAGATTGTCATCAAGGAAGTCCACAACAAAATCACCTAGCTCTTTTTTGAAAGGTCAGTCATGAGACGATTAAAGGTGATACGGGCATTACCCGAGCCAGAAGCAAGACTATGAACTCATAATACCCACACCTTGCATTAAAAGCTATTTTAGGGGTATCTTCATTTTTAAAAAAATCACAACTTGGTAGTAGCCTAATCTGTGATCAATCTTGGAGAAATATATGGCATCATCTTCTTCTAGTTGAGTAGACACATCATCGCACATGCCTAGAAATGGACGTGGTTGCACAGATTTGAGTAGGGTCTTAAGATCCTTGTCATGCCAAAAATCCTCTACGAGTGCTGCAGCAAGTGGCATCTGATTTGGTACAGGGACAACTTGAGGTGTTGGTGGTGATGAAGCCCATAATTTGAAGTGTTAGCTACGGGTGAGTCCCGGGCAGCTCTATCTCTTGGGAGTTTACGTGGCATATTTTATGGATGAGGCAAAAAAGACCACTTTCTCTTAGCGATAGGTTCACAAATACTCAAGAGTAGATTTAAAATTCTGTAAAAGGCAAAGATTTCAAAAGATGGGTTCTCTTTATCTTGTCCAAAATTATATTCGGGGAGTAATTAACAGTCAAAGCATACACTTCTTTAAAATTTTCTAAACGCTAAATTCTTCCTTTTTTTGAGAGGGATGTCCTTAATACCCTAGGGCTAATAGTGAAGAAAAATACAATATTCTAAACTTGGATAAAATTTGATAGGAGGAGTTTTTGTCATTTCTTTTTGTGATATATATTGATATCTTTTAGATTCTAAGCCAGTGATTCCTTCTTGGGCTTATTTAAGTTGATGACATACTTGAATAGACCTTTCTTAAGTCTCTTGACCGATTGATTAACCTTAACTACTCTTAGAGGAGCTTTGTCCATTTTGCCTTGTATCTTGTTCCCTTTAATTGTATGCTAATGTCACATTCCCTTGATTGCAATAACTTGAATTTTATTTTGCTCAACCATTCCATCCTTAGGATCTCTTTATACACACACACACATATAATTTTTCCATCTTGCGTACACAAAATTGAATGAGAACTCCAATGACCTTTAAGTTGAAAGGATGGTTTATGCATTCCTTGTCTGTGAAAACAGTGGACCTACTAGCCACTATTATTCTCAACTCCTTACCCATGGAATGAGCCTCAAATTGCAATCTCTTAGTGAGAAAATTAGATTTGAACTTACCTTGCTAAGTTTCTTTTTTGTGTTTCTTTGTTCCTTAAAAATATTAATTTCCAAAACAATCTTATTAACTCTAATTTTGTGACACAATTATGTTACAAAAGCTCACTAGTTTGAGTACTTTCAAGGAAGCCTTTCTTGCTCTATTTTGCACTAAAACATGTTCACCATTTGCGTTTTAAAAAGAAACAGTCCCTTTTGCAGGGAAGATAAGGTGGAAAAAATGTTATAGCATGGTCTCCTTTTCTCTTGTAGAGTTTCTACTTCTATTTACTCTTGCACAATTCCAGAAACTCCTTCTCAAGAGTTCCTTGTCATTTTCTATTTTCGTTTGCTCTTGCACAATGTTTTTGAGAACTTCTCCTTCTTGAGAGTTCCATGCCATTTTCTTTCCATACCTCACTCTCTTTCTACAAAAGCTCTACTAAAATCTCTCTCTGGTCAAGGATAGATATTGTGCTCTGATACCACTTGTGAGGGCCATGCCAGGGATCGCCAGCTGCACCATCTCCAAATGGATACACCGCTATTCCTGATATCCCTCTTGCTTGAGACCAACACCAAGACAGGACTCCTCCTGCTCTTCAATGCTAAGTCAAAGGGGTGATAACAATCCATTTTTTCTACTCAGATTCTTTAAGCCCGCAAAATACTTTCTTACTAGATCAACCTTTCAATTCAAAGTCATTAAAGTAAGTTGAAAAACTTTCCAGGGTCAACCTGTGAGAGTTCTCCAATTCATCGTTGGTTCACGATCATCGATGCTTTTGTCTCGGTTAGGACTGAGTAAATTCGTAATGTGTTCCCCTAAGCTAAGGTCTATTATCAAGTACTCATATTCCGCATTCCCAATTTTGATCCCTGCTCCGTAGATCGGAATCTCTTTCTTTGTTCTTGACTTAACTTAATGGACAACATAAAATTGATTCAACGTTTTGGCCAACAAGTTTACTCTTCGGAGTCCACCCTCCCACCGAACCATTTGGTAAATACATATATCTGAGATAAAACTATGATACTAGGAAAACAAGATTCCAATCAAGTCAACTAGAGAATACATTTCAAGAATTTGAAAGCAGCATACAAAGTGTTGTATACCCTTGCGAGTGTGAATTTATCCGGTCATTCCTACCTTTTCACTTTTTACAATATTTTAATTTCTTTTTCCTTTAGAATAATTAAAGTTATCTAGTTATCTTTCAAGCATATACATATACTTCTCCAGGCATTTCCCTATCTGAGCTCATCCTAGGACTCCGGTATCCTATTTTTTCGTCGGGGGGGGGGGGGGGGGGGGGGGGGGGGGGGGGGGGGGGGGGGGACTATCACGTGAGGGCAGAAAAAGGGGTTATTAATTTTCATTTTTTCTTACATTTTAACATACAGAAGGGTATCATAAAATGGAAGTGGAAAACAAAATCATAGATTAAATAAGAAAATGGTGTATTTTTTTAAAAAAATTGAAATCACAAATAAGGAGTTTAAAAAATAATACTTGAGCGCACCTGATATAGATCATTTAGACTCCCCCCCCCTCCCCCCCGAAGTTTTTTCCGCCACATGTGGAAGCATCGCATTTACACAATTTCCAATTCTTATTTATTTTATTTTATTGGGAAAGGATTATCAAATTAATCTACTCTATGTTCCTTTTAGATAAATAATTCAAGAAGTGGACAATTGCGTGATAGCCCATTTAGGTTCCTAGCCTTTCCAAGGTTCTATTTTACCAAACAACTAGAAGAATGTCTCAATTAAATCACATCTTCCTCCTTTATCCGATCCCTTCTTGGATCCATTTTACTTCCTCCTTTTCCCTTTGGTATTTGGCCTACCCAGACCATGCTGATTTTCAGACACATCCACAGATCCTCCCATCCAATCGGGAGTCATTCCCATCATCCAATCCCAATTCTACGGCCTTGAATGAAGCCTAGCTCAAAATTTAGATCAAGAATTATCAGTCCTAGCCAGAAAGAACCATCCCATTGCATCCCATAGGTAAACACCTGCACTGACCTTTTTCTAAACATTTGAGAAAAAATTGATACTTAAAATTTCTATGTTATGCTAGGGCTATCCGTGTCAAATATTCTCTATAAAGTTTTAATCTTATTTGAAATTTGCATTAGGTTCATTGAGTTATAATCCCTTAGTTCCTATTTCCTTTTATTGTCTACTCAAAAAATACCTTAAGAAAACAATGAGTCTCTTGGGAGTTTAAGGTTTTGTCTCTACGTAAGTTTCAAGTTAACCCCGTCTTGGGCGAATCTCATTTGTTTTCTTTGCATAATTTGTCATCCATAGAGCATCTTTTATGGAAGCAATGGGAATTTTATGCTCAATTAACACGGTCGTCACTTCCATGAAGCTATCCCCTTACACTCTCTCCCTCCCCCTTCGTAATTGCAAAACAAACTTGAAAGTAGACAAAATTGAAATAAACAATGCATATACTCTCTACATTGACCCTTGCTTTGGTGCAAAACATGAGTTGTAAACACAAAACTTTAGAATGCATCAACTTGTAAATTTAAGGCAAGTAATCTTAAAACTTCCTTTGATTGATTATCCAAGAATTAGATGATTGTTTATGCAAGAGTAGAATCCTTCGATGAATGGTAGTCTAAGAGTAAAATATGAATTTTTTAATTTATTTTTTTACAAAACTCACAATGGTGAGTAAATTATAATGGCAATCATAAAAAATTACAAACTCTTGCCATGCTCGTGCCGAGCCATGACATCTCTAAAAGGTCACTAATGCATCGGCTAAAAGGGGATCCACCCCGTGTAAAATGTAGGATCCTTATCTATGAGAGTTAATTGCTTCAGTGCAAATTAACATGTTCCATTCCTTAGAGTTCTTACGTTTCCCAAAGGCTAGGATCGCCCCCTGCCTTTTTGTATTGTCGCTATGAACATGACTATTTTCATGGTGTTGTCAAATATTCGATCGTTCTTAGCCTTCTAGACCTATTTGAAGTAGCAAAATTTAACAATTTTTGTTGCAATAAGAAGCTCCTGGATTTTAAGAACCTTCCATCCCAAAAACAGATCGTTCTTATAGAAGCCTATCTTCTAGGTCGTTTGTATCCATTTGCATATCTTACCCGCAAGGCCGCTAATCGCAGGGCATTCCTTGAAAAGGTGGGAGAGGTCTTCGCTAGCCATTTTGCATTGAGAGCATTGATCCTGGACAATTCCCTTGGCTAGAGCCTTCATCCTAGTCGACAAGACTCCCCACAATACCTTCCAGAGAAAGACCTTCATATTGAGCGGCCACTATGGGCACCAAACATTCTTGGTGACTTCCTCCCATCTCGACTCTGGACAATTGTTCTACTGTTTGTTCAATAGAAAGAACCAATCAATCGAATCCATAAGTGTGTGGTACACTTCTTTGGTTTGAGGATTAAATAAGTATCTGTCCTTATGCCATCGCATCGCCATGCTTTCCACTCAAACTCACAACTAGGTAAGCACCAGGTGCTATTCATCCATTTTAGGACTCTAATGATCAATAGTCTTTCAGTCCCATCAAGTTTGTAATGGAGAACCATTTGGTATGTTTTTTTCCATCGGTTATCGTAATCCATAGTTGGTCCAGACATCGGATACCTTTGTTATTGATCTTTCTAGTAGCTTCCCTCTAAAATGGGTTTAGAGAGATGCTTCTCACCTTAGACATCCACAAGGACCAATGCGATGCAGAGTTATGAAAATACCTTGGAAGTTCTCCCCATTCAAAAGTATCCGCTTCTCTTTTCCATTTCCTAATGAGCTCACCCGTCGTACCCCTGAGCTTCAAGCTAGTCCACTGAGGGGTAGATAGTTTGTCGTGTACCTCGATCCCTTACCACCTTGCAAGTAGAGCTTGGCATTGTCCATCATGGCATTGGCCATTGTAGCCCAAGATTGGTCTTGCTTCGAGAGTGTGGCCAAAACTTAGCACACTGGCCCTCCACGTGGATACTAGGGTTAATAATCTCAAGAATGCCTTGCTCGATCGGTCTCGTAACTGCTCCAGCTAGCCCATTGCCATGGCTTCTACTCTTTGGTGTTGTTCCTCATAGAAATACTTTACTAGTTTAAGTAAATCTTTCCAACTGCATTTGGCAAGCTTCAACAACAGACTGTTGAAAGCTTTATATGGGAGCATGAATGTGTTGACCAATTTTACTATGCTCGAGAAGGGAAGAAGCACATACTCCCATCTATGCATCTTGCTTCTTATCTCATGTGGTTTATATCTATCCCTAGTGGGGCTCCAAGGTACCAGAATATCTTACCTCTTGATAGTATGTCACCGGACCACATTAATGGATCGATGAGTCGCTCTGACACACACACACACACACACACACACACAGATCAATCTTGATTTTTTGATCCTACACTTCGACCTAATACTATGGCATACCTTTGCACAATCTCCAAAGCCTTTCTAATCAGCCAAGGGCAAGCTTTGATGAGGAAGAGTAATGAATCATCTGCAAAATCTTAGCTAGAAGTTGGTTGTTGTTAGGCAGAGACAACCCTTTAATCTCCCCTCTCGCAGCACTATCCTCGAGTAAGGTGCAGAGATCCGTAAGAAATGTAAAATTCTTGAGATGGACATGCTAGTGTCATGCAAAATGCTCATGCAATGGAGTATGAATGATTAACAAATTCTTCTTTAAGATGGGATTTAAGTTTACCTCTACTTTCGTGGAGAGAATTAATCACGTAGATAGGAGAGGCTTAAAGATTTGGGATTTTCCAATTGACAAGAGGAGAGATAACCTTACTTGGAATGATAAACTCTTTTGATTATTATAAAATTACCCTTCAAAACTCAACTTTCTCTTGAGAGAATTAAATATTAACTTAATTATATCTCTAAAAATCTTACGCACATACTTTATAGAGAGAGAAGAAAAAAGATTTTATTTCTTCATTTAACTTGATTGCATAATCAAAGAAAAATTGTGAGCCTTCATGAGAGCATTTCTTTTGAAGAAATTATAATGTATCTTTTGTAAATTAAGGTTAGTTCCAAAAATTCTAGTACTTAATTATCTTTGATTTATCTTTATTAAGTAATTTAGGTAAAACAAAAAGAGTAACTTGAAAGTCGAGAAGAAATTTTTGGGGAGGTTTAGGGGTAAGTATAGATATTAGTCACCATTCATCATGTATACTATTCAAATAAGTATGATCTCTAGGCACCTATGGATAAAGAGAGTGCTTTCTACTCTCTAGGCCATATTAGCTTGGTACTCTAAAGAACTTGGGATAATGGAACTTGAAATAACATCGTAGTTATTGGTTAGCAACGTTGTTAGTTGACAAAAAATAATAATAATAATAGGTTCTTCTAAGTAAGAAAAAAGCTTGCTTATGGAAACATGAGAGCTTAAGCATAAATTAACTTAGATTGAAAAGTAACCCAATTTTTAAAATGTGCAATATCATGAAGATGAGGAGAAAACATTACCTTGGTGCATGTATGGTAGAGTCTTTTCCTCGCTTTGGGGATTATTGAAGAAGCTTGTTGACGTAGTTAGTTCTCTCCCTCTTCATCTTCACTTGAAGACCACCATTTGCGCTACTTGGAATGAGAGAAAGGAATAAAGCAAAGGAGATTCAAGGTATGGAAAGCTTGAGGGTTTGAAGAGAGGAGAGGGAGACACTACAACAAAAAAAGGTGTCATCGACGCAGATATCGACGCAGCGCGTCGCTATGTGCGTCGCTGTGAACCTGTCGCTATTTGCGACGCTGATTGCCACGCAGGTAGTGATGCAGATTGAAGGAGTACGAGCGGAAGTGCAATGCGAGAGAGAGTGCAAGAAGAAGAGCACAACGATATGGTGAACTCACTCTACTGTAATGTGTAGAGCATAGTAAGTTCTTATTAGGTTTTTACAAAAGAATATGTGTACATACCTGGTGGCCCGCCCACTTACCTGGGAGACCACATTGGGCTTTATACCCCAACAACCTCCCACTTAAAGTCCAATGTGGTACTTTAAGTGTGAGAGAAGCTACTATACAAGCTAATATACAAGAGATGTAGAGAAGTGATGTACTACCCTACACCTAACTGCTTGCGAAAATGCGCAAAGCTCTCTGAGGGAAGTCCTTTTGTAAGTAGATCGGCAGGATTTTCTGTGGTGTGAACTTTGACAAGCTGAAGTTGCTTATCCTCGAGCATTTCCCTGATGAAATGATACTTCACATCCACATGCTTTGTCTTTGAGTGAGAAACTGGATTGCGAGCCAATTGTATAGCACTTTGACTATCACAATATAACACAGGAATCTCTTCTTTGATTCCCAAATCTGTTACTAGTCGATTAAGCCAAATTGATTCTTTGCATGCCTCTGATGCTGCAACATATTCAGCCTCTGTAGTAGACTGAGTAACACAATCTTGTAATCTAGAACACCATGATATTGCTCCACCAGCCAATGTAAAGACATACCCTGACGTAGACCTTCGGTTGTCTAAGTCACCTGCATAATCTGAGTCTGTAAAACCCTTTACACTTAGCTCCTGACTCCCATAGCATATACGCATACTCTTTGTAGCTTTCAGGTATCTCAATATTCCTTTCACTGCCTCCCAATGTTTCTTGCCTGGGTTTGACATGTATCGACTTACTACTCCCACTGCAAATGCAATGTCTGGGCGAGTAGCAATCATTGCATACATCAAACTACCCACTGCAGAAGCATATGGAATCTTATCCATTTCAGCCTGTTCTTCCTCAGACACAGGACAATCTTGTTTGCTAAGTTTCACATATGGTGGCAATGGAACACTCAATGCCTTTCCCTTCTCCATATTGAAACGTTGCAAAACCTTGTCAATATACTTTGTTTGAGATAACCAAATCAACTTCTTTGATCTGTCTCTCTCAATGCGCATACCAAGTATATGACTTGCCTCACCCATGTCTTTCATGTCAAACAATTTTTCCATCTTTGACTTCAAAGCTGAAATTTCTTCCAAGTGCTTGCCAGCAATCAACATGTCATCCACATACAAAATAAGGATCAGCCAACTACCATCCTTAGCCTTCTTTGTATATAGACGGTGATCGAACTCACTACGTTTGTAGCCTTGAGAAAGCATAAACTTGTGGAATTTATGGTACCATGCCCTCGGTGATTGTTTTAAGCCATAAAGACTCTTTAACAACTGGCATACCCAATCTTCCTTGCCTTTCTCAACAAACCCTTCTGGCTGCTGCATGTAAATTTCCACATCTAAATCACCATGCAAGAACGCTGCCTTGACATCCATTTGGTGCAACACCAAATCTCATATGGCAACCAATGCAAGAAAGCATCTCAATGTAGTCATCTTGACCACCGGAGAGAAGACTTCATCAAAGTCAATGCCTTGTTCTTGCTTAAAGCCCTTGGAAACAAGCCTTGCTTTGTACTTTGGCTGACTATCATGAGCGGTGATCTTATACCTGTAAACCCATTTACAAAGTAGAGCCTTTTTGCCCTGTGGTAATTTAACTAGCTTCCATGTCTTGTTTTTATGCAGAGCTGTCATCTCTGACTGCATGGCCAATTGCCAATTCTCGGAGTCCTTCCTTTGCACTGCTTCCTTGTAACATGAAGGCTCATTACAATCAGTGAACATGACATAGTTCATAGATGGAACAAACCTATCAGGAGGTCGCGTGACATGTCCAGATCTACACACAATAGGTGGCTCAGGCTCAGCCACAACCTGTGGTTCCACTCTATCATGTCCTTGCTCCTCTTGAGCCCTGACATTTTGTCTTGCACGTGCAGGTCCATCTTCTTGGAAGACAACTCTTCTAATCTCCTCAACCCTCTCTGGTTTAGAATGATATTTGGCTTCATTAAAGTGAACATCATTTCTACGGATAACCTTTCTGGATTCGGGATCCCAAAGTCTGTACCCCATCTCACCAGAATTACCATAGCCTAGAAAGATGCACTTTCTACTCTTTGGCTCAAGTTTGTTCCTAAATTCCTTTGCAACGTGAGTATATGCCTCACAGCCAAAGACTCTGAGATGCTTGTATGAGGGCACCTTGCCTTACCATACCATCTCTGCCACTAAATCCTTCCGCAAAACCTTGCTAGAAGATCTATTTATAAGATGAACAGCTGTTGATACAGCTTTATCCCAAAACCCATTTGGCAGCTGTGCATTAGACAACATACTTCTGACCTTCTCTTGTATGGTCCTATTCATCCTCTCAGCAACACCATTTTGAGGAGGATTGTAAGGAGCAGTAAGTTCACGTTTTATACCTTTTGACTCACAAAAGTCCTGAAAGGCCTTTGAAACATACTCTCCACCATTGTCAGTACGTAAGCATTTAAGCTTCTTGCCACTCTGATTCTCCACAAGTGTCACAAACGTTTTGAAAACACTAAACGCTTCATCCTTGTGCTTGAGAAAGTAAACCCATACTTTCCTCGAGTAATCATCTATAAATGTCATAAAGTAAGAAGCTACCCCTAGAGATAGGTTAGGCATAGGTCCACACAAATCACTATGAACAAGTGCCAACTGTGTATCTCTTCTACTGCTTCTATGCTTATGTGGCTGCTGTGTTTGCTTACCATACAGACAATATTCACAGAATTCAAAATCATTAAATGACAAGCCAGGCAAATAACCAGAACGAGACAAGATTTCCATTCCCTTCTTGGACATATGTCCTAACCGGCTATGCCACAAAGAAACGTTCGGCTACTCGGTTACATTGATTACATTTTTAAAGACATTTGATACATAAATCATGTAAAGTCCTCCAGACTTTACTCCATGTGCTACTGTCATAGAACCCTTGGATATCTTCCACATGTTCCGTCCAAAAGTGGTGACGTTGTCAGGAGTTTTTTGGAGCAAGGGATTGCGCATATGTACATACCCATGCATGGTGCATCAAATAAAGTATTGCCCATTTTCCAGAGCCAGGTGGTTACGTGGGGCCCACATTGTGTACAGGTAGGACACCATGTACATAGTGCATCGATTTTCATCGTTACTAGTACCATTGTGTTTTTCTACAATAAGGAGGAGTTGGTAGCGCGTAAAACTTCTCGAGGAAGCTATCCGCGGGCCGACGACGTGAGGTCAGCAGGTGCGTCAGATGGCATCTAGTGGCGTCAGGAGGGCGAACGAGGTCAATATTTGCACGCAGATGAGGACGGACACAACGTGGGTGTTTGCTTGTGAGAATTATGCAGAAAGGTCATCATGAGGACCTTTTTTTGGGGCCACTTCACGTGGTGGCGAGATGCATTATTGGAAAAAAGCTGAGTGCCAGGTGTGCGAATGATGCAAAAAGGTGACAACTATGCACTGCGAGGTCAGTTTTTGGCCTGTTCGGGGTCCGTTTGAGGTCATCTAAAAGGCCAAGGGTGCCCAACTAAAAAAGCTAAGTGTGGGAACTGAAAAAAGAGAGAGAAGACCAGAAAAAACGTGGAGAAGAGAGGAGGAACAGCCGCAGCTGTGTTTTTGCTCATTTTGGAGCCTGTTTTGGCCGAAAACTGCTCATCCGAGGTCGGATTTGAGCACTTTGACATTGTAGACTGGGGTTTTGGGCCGTTCCGGACGCGATGGCGCTGTCCATTTTGCCAAATTCCTCACTCTTTTCCTGCTGTTTTTCTGTGTAAGTTTCTCCTATGAGCGAAGTTTCTGCTCCAGTTTGTGATTGTATCTGGCTTATTTTACCCATATTGTGTGAGCTGTTTGCCCCATTGGTGTTGGCCCAAGCTCATTTGTATCTAAACATCAGAAATTCTCCTCTTTTGAGCTGAGTTTTTTGGGTGTGTGTGTGTGTGTGTGTGTGTGTGTCTGTGTGGAGTGGGCAAGTGGATAGTCTCTCTCCTCTCACTCCAGAGGTGTGTTCCCTGTCTCGGCCAGGTGTGTTGTGTAAGCCGAGTGGTGCCCCATAGTGTGTGTGTGTATCTTCCCAAGAGTGTGTGTCGGGTCGTTATAGAGGCGCTGTGTGTGTTTTCATCCCGCTCACATTCTTTTGGTGCCCCCACGGAGGATCTTCTTCGAGTACCTTCTGCTTCGAGCTTCGAGCTTCGAGCTTCGGGATTACAGGTTGCAGGTTGCAGATTACAGATTACAGGTTACAGGTACAGGTGCAGGTGATTAACACAGGTACAGGTAGCTGGAGTACAGTGATATACTAGCAGTGATGTCACTTGCAGTTGTTGTGGGCATGCATCACTTGGCGCCTATTTGAGCGCATTGTCTGCTGGATTGTACGTTACTTGTGGAAACTGCCATTGTACGCATTTGTGGAGCCATATATGGTTTTATTTGGCAGTCCCAGCCATTTCTGAGACTTGGTCTGGAAGATAGTCATTTCTGAGACTTGACTATACGCGATTTGCATTAGCCTTCGTGTGAGGGTCGATAGCGTGAGGTTTTATTGAGCTGGGGGATTCTCAAATGTGGAGATCCTTTCGGTGATACAGGTAGCTGGAGCACCCTTTTTGTGACCTCGCCATAGGCTATGTACTAGTGAGTCCTACTTGATGCTCGGGTTCTATTGTTGACAGTTTATGCATACATAGACAGTCTATATTTTGGGTTCCTACTGCTCTACTTCTGGGGAAACTCTGTCGAAATTTTCCCAAGTTATGATGGCTGGTTTTTTGGTATTTTGAGCCATTTATGCTGTTATGCTGCTGAAATTTTGGCAAAATCAGAGGTTGAGTCAGGTGTGCCTTCTTGGGAGCTTCATGGTTGGCTTTAATGGATGATCAAAATGGCCCTCAGTTCACTCCTTTTCATTTAACGCAAAGAATTCAGATTAATGTTCATGTGTCCAGGAAGATCTTTTTCCAGCAGCGCATAGTCTTTATGTTTGGGCCAAGAAGATTGAGAGAGATCCTGGAATGTCCTTTGCCTGTTGTCATTCCGATGATCAACTATGAAAACTCATTTGATGTGCATGTGTTTGTCCTTATCTAAAGTTGAGCTCCATTGAAGTTTCTGGGGATTGGGTAGTGAAAAGTTTTGGGTTCTTGCACGTGTGTTCGAAGGGGTTCTCAAAGCATCATAATTTGGGTAGCCATGGCTTTCTCTTATCCCGAGTTTCATGGAAGAAGTGATGAAGATGTGGAAGAATTTTTGGAAAAGATGGAGGTTGCCTGCATTAGCAACCAGATTCATGACCCTACGCAAATGTTACGCCTTCTCCAAATTTGTTTGAAGAGTGATGCACGAGCTTGGTCCAAAGCATTTGAAGAGGAGTTGCGTATGGCTGATCCACCTATAAGATTGAGTTGGGACAATCTAAGGCATGGATTGGAAGTGGAGTTTGTGAAGATAGAAGACCTGACAAAGTGTGGCAAGAAGTACAGGCTTTGGTGCAAAAGGAAGGTGAGCCAGTAGATGCGTACATACGTAAGTTTTCATTGGCATGGGAGCGAATGTGCAAGGCTTTAGCACCACAAGTACCCCCGCCTGACATGATGAAGAAGGACAGGTTCTTGGCTGGTCTTTGGGAGAATATACGTTGGAGAGTGGAGCTAAAGAAGCCTAGGACATATGAAGATGCACTAGAGGTAGCAAGGAACAAAGAGTGGAAGCTGAGGAAAATGAGCCAGTTAGGGGTGGAGTCTTTGCCCATGAGGTCTGAATTTCAGCCTATAGAGTCTTTACAAGGGCGCATGTCAGTGGTTCATCATGAACCAGTGGTTTCTGTTACTCCTCAGGTTATGCCAGCAATGGTCACTACAGCAGTGCAAGATGATGGGCTAAGGCAAGACATGAGGCAAATGGTAGATTTGATGAAGAATCTCAGCCTAAACATGCTAGGTCAAGTGGGAAATAATCGAGGTCGAGGGAGGTTTGCAAATCAGCAAGGAGGTGAAGAAAGGCCTAGGAATGGTGTTGGACAAAGCAATGGTAGGTTTTGGAGGCAGACGCCCACATGTTATAATTGTGGAGAGTTGGGTCACATCAGCCCGCAATGTGATAAGCCACCAAGGATGGGGGGAGACATGTATCCATTGCCAAGACAGGTGCTAACTAGGTCAAATGATTATGGCATCGAAATTAAGGGAGACGAAGGAACCAGTGGACTGACCCAGGAGGAAAAGGGAAGACAAAAGTGCTAAGTGTAGTCACCTTGGAGAAGGCATCAAAGCTAGAGGATACATTAGTGATGCCTATTGGGAAGAGGACCACAGAGGATAAGGAAGGAAGAAGTGCCTCCAGGTCCTAGTAAGAAGAAAGGAAAGAGCCATGAAGGCGAGGATGTCAAGGCCAAGAGGAAAAGGAGAGCTCGTCGAAAGTTTCATGTTTCAGATTTTCCACTAGGGGATGGGCAATTAAGCTATGACTTGAAGGAGGATCTGACGAGCAGGAAGGCAGATGTTACTTTTGGGCAGCTTATAGAAATGGTGCCTAAACTAAAGCGACAGTGGAAGAGGATGGTTAACCCAATGGAGAAAGAGCCAGAGAGAGGTTCAGTAAAGGTGTTGGCAATGGATGAGCTACCAGACATTTGTCCAATAGTAGATGTGTGGCATAAAAGGAAAAATTTGGGACAAGGTTATGTGGATGGCGGAGCCCAAATATGCGTCATAACACACTCATGCGTTGAGAAGATGGGTCTCACAGTGGCTGGGGTGTCAAAGTTTCGGATCAGATTGGCAAACCATCAAAAAGTAAAATGCTTGGGTGTTGTAAAGAGCTTAGAAGTGGAGGCATATGATGCAAAGGTAGTGGTTGATTTTCATGTGATGCCAGTAGGGTTGGGAGCATATCCTATTATACTGGGCAGACCATGGTTACGTGCAGTGGGAGCTGTTCAAGATTGGCGACGTGGTACGATTAGCCTCTATGGAAAGACAGGTACCAAGAAGCTTTATAATATGGACACAAGGAAACGATTAGAGGAGATTTATGAAGATGAGGATGAGTCTAGTGATGAAGACTCTTCCACGGTGACAGATGAGGACAGTGATAGCACTACCAGCAGTGATGAGGATGCTGATGTTGCATTCTTTTGATGGACAAAGAAATCCAAGAGTTTGGTTTAAACCCTTAAACGCAGCCACTAAGAAGAACCCATATCCTCTTCCATTCATCGATCAGATCTTGGATTCAGTGGCAGGTTATGAGAGGTACAGTGTGTGTGATGGTTTTTCAGGCTATTTTCAATTGAAGATTGCTCTTAAAGACCGCACAAATACAACTTTTATTACGCCATGGGGCTGCTATTGCTACACAGTATTGCCATTTGGGTTGTCAAATGGACCTTCCTTTTATCAAGAGAGAGCAAATTGGGTGTTGGAACCATTCATTGGTAGTTGTGTTAAAGCTTTTATGGATGACTTCTGTGTCTATAGCAGTAGGGCTGATCACCATGAGAAGCTGCAGATGGTATTCGCTCGATATGATGAATGTGGAGGACAACTAAATCCAAAGAAATGTCATCTAGCACAGCCAAGGGTGAAGCTATTGGGCCATATGGTGTCAGAAAATGGCATTGAGGCTGATCCAGATAAGGTGAAGTCTATTATTCTTCTTCCATCACCTATGAGTACGAAGCAATTGGCAACCTTTATACACAAAGTGAAGTACATGGCACGGTTTATTCCATTGTCTTCGCAGCTTCTTTATCCATTACAGCAAGTGGCAAAGCATGATCCATTGCAATGGGATGACAAATGTGAAGAAGTGTTTCAAGAGGTGAAAGAGGTGTTAGGGGGGTTGTCAGCCATGCAGGCTCCTGATTGGGAGAAAGTTTTATATGTAAATCCATCAGTAGGGGATGATGCCATTGGAGCCATGCTATTGCAAAAGGGGAAGGGCAGCCATTATATGAGGCCAGTGTATTGTGCAAGCCGAGTGAAGTTGGTAGCAGAGAGAAAGTTATCGGAAGTAGAGCTAGTGATGGCCAGTGTAATATTTGCTTGTCGACGATTTCGTCATTACTTGCTACCACGGCCTTTTGTTTTCTTGACGAGTTATGCCTTTTTGCCACAGTTAATTAATGGTATTAACATGTCAAATGTGGTGAAGAAATGGGTAATTGAGCTGCAAGAGTTTGAGTTCTCTTTTCTAGTGGAAGATAGTACAAGGGCTACCCTAGCTGATTTGTTGACCTACAAGGAGAATCCCCTTATTGTTAAGGAAGAGGTGGTGAGAAAGGTAGTTGAAGAAGTGCCACAGATCAGCAATGCACATGTGTTGTTCTTTGATGGTTCATACAGAAAGAGCCACGATGCAGCTTCAGGGGGTATAGCACTTTATGATCCAGAGGGGAAGCTAGTATGCAAGAGAGGGTTCAAATTGGATGCTCATAGTAACAATGAGGCTGAATATGCTACATTGGAAGCCGGATTACACATTTGTTTGAAGCATGGGGTTCGAAGGTTGAGCATAAAAGGTGATGCCTTGTTAGTGGTGAAGCAAGTGTTGGGTGTGTGGAAGAGCAAGAACACCTCATTGAAGGAAATGTGCTTCAGAATTAAAGGCCTGTTAAAAAAGTTTGAAGCATGGAGTATCAGACACATTGAACGTGCTCTAAATGGAGAGGCACATGAAGCAGCTCAAGGCATGATTGGGGAGCTATTTGTGTTGAGGACCACTTTACCTCTTTATCATGGCCGGGAAAGTTTGGCTCAAGAAGAGGAGTTTTTGCTAACAGGAATCATTCCAAAGGAGATTCAGAAGTCTAAGAAGTATGGCTTTGTGCGTAGAGCATACAGGTACAAATTGATTGGTGATGTCTTATACATGAAAGGGGCTGATCTCGTGTTGAGACGTGTACCTTGGCGGGAGGAGCTTTACAGAGTGTTGGAAGAGAATCACGAAGGCGCATGTGGTGGCCATTTTGCTCTAAAGATCACCTTGCATAAGATTTTGCAAGAGGGGTATGTATGGCCTAGTTTGCACAAGGATGTTCACCATTGGTGTAGGTCTTGCAATAGGTGTCAAGCATTTGGGAAGAGAGTGTTGAAGCCAGAGCTACGAAAAACCATTATGGCGTTTGATGTGTTTGAAAAGTGGGGAATTGATGCAATAGGCCCGTTACCTATCACAAGCAGGGGCAAAAGCTATATTTTGACGGCAGTGGACTATCTCTCTAGATGGGCAGAGGCTATAGCAGTAAAACAGATCACTGCAAATATGTTGCAGTTTGGGGTGCCACTGGAGTTACTTTCAGATAAGGGGCCTGGCTTTAGAGCTAAACTGCTAGATTTTTTATGTGCAAAGATGAAGATTAGGCACCAGCATACCACTCCTTATTACCCGCAGTGTAATGGCTTGAATGAAAGATTCAATGGTGAGTTGGTACAGATTCTTTCAAAAGTGACAGAGCACCAAGGAAAGAATTGGGATTTAGAATTGCCTAGTGCATTATGGGCTTACCGTACTTCGGTGAAGACAGGTACAGGGTTTACTCCATTTCATTTGGTGTATGGAAAGGAAGCACTATTGCCTGTGGAGGTAGAGTTTCCTGCGGTCAAGATGTTAGAGAAGTTGCTTGGGCCGCCTAGTGATGCATTCAAAGAGAGGCTCTTGCAGTTACAAGAGGTCCAGTTGGATAGGATGAGCGCATTGGAGCATTATGGGCAGATGCAGGATAAGGCTTTGACAAAGATAAATGAAAAGGTCAAAAGTAAGGGTATCAAGCAACATGACTTGGTTTTGCGCTACAACAGTAAGCTGGACAACACCTTCCAAAAGAAGTTTCAAATTAAGTGGGAAGGCCCTTTCAAGGTAGTAGAGTGTTTTCCAAATGGCACATATCAGCTGGCTAACCTGGATGGTGTTCTACATAAGTCAAGGGTAAATGGATTGCGTCTTAAATTGTATCATGCTAGATTGATGATGGTGGAACAAGATGAGTTGTCGGTGGAGCAAGAAATGTTGGTGAAGGATGAGGAGACTTGTGATGCAGCGAGTCTCATATCTCTCTTTGCTGTTGCTGATCATGAATGATCTAGCAGGCTAGGGGATGGGCAAATTATGTCAGGAGTTTTTTGGAGCAAGGGATTGCGCATATGTACATACCCATGCATGGTGCATCAAATAAAGTATTGCCCATTTTCCAGAGCCAGGTGGTTACGTGGGGCCCACATTGTGTACAGGTAGGACACCATGTACATAGTGCATCGATTTTCATCGTTACTAGTACCATTGTATTTTTCTACAATAAGGAGGAGTTGGTAGCGCGTAAAACTTCTCGAGGAAGCTATCCGCGGGCCGACGACGTGAGGTCAGCAGGTGCGTCAGATGGCATCTAGTGGCGTCAGGAGGGCGAACGAGGTCAATATTTGCACGCAGATGAGGACGGACACAACGTGGGTGTTTGCTTGTGAGAATTATGCAGAAAGGTCATCATGAGGACCTTTTTTTGGGGCCACTTCACGTGGTGGCGAGATGCATTATTGGAAAAAAGCTGAGTGCCAGGTGTGCGAATGATGCAAAAAGGTGACAACTATGCACTGCGAGGTCAGTTTTTGGCCTGTTCGGGGTCCGTTTGAGGTCATCTAAAAGGCCAAGGGTGCCCAACTAAAAAAGCTAAGTGTGGGAACTGAAAAAAGAGAGAGAAGACCAGAAAAAACGTGGAGAAGAGAGGAGGAACAGCCGCAGCTGTGTTTTTGCTCATTTTGGAGCCTGTTTTGGCCGAAAACTGCTCATCCGAGGTCGGATTTGAGCACTTTGACATTGTAGACTGGGGTTTTGGGCCGTTCCGGACGCGATGGCGCTGTCCATTTTGCCAAATTCCTCACTCTTTTCCTGCTGTTTTTCTGTGTAAGTTTCTCCTATGAGCGAAGTTTCTGCTCCAGTTTGTGATTGTATCTGGCTTATTTTACCCATATTGTGTGAGCTGTTTGCCCCATTGGTGTTGGCCCAAGCTCATTTGTATCTAAACACCAGAAATTCTCCTCTTTTGAGCTGAGTTTTTTGGGTGTGTGTGTGTGTGTGTGTGTGTGTGTGTGTCTGTGTGGAGTAGGCAAGTGGATAGTCTCTCTCCTCTCACTCCAGAGGTGTGTTCCCTGTCTCGGCCAGGTGTGTTGTGTAAGCCGAGTGGTGCCCCATAGTGTGTGTGTGTATCTTCCCAAGAGTGTGTGTCGGGTCGTTATAGAGGCGCTGTGTGTGTTTTCATCCCGCTCACAACGTAGCCAGCATCATCAAGTAAACCTGTGCTGATCAAGCTCTTTGTAATTGCGGGAACATGTCTCACATTATTCAGCGTGAAAGAAGAGCCATTCTGAAACTTCAATTAAACATCTCCAACACCTAAGATCTCACATGTCTGCCCATTGCCTAGCCGAACATGATCTTTGGTGGTCACATAAGAGGTAAACCACTCCTTGTTTGGAGACACATGAAGTGATGTCCCTGAGTCTATAATCCAGTCACTTAGTGCATTTCCATCAGATGCTGTAAGAAGAGCTGAGTCCATTGTATTTTTCAAGAAGAAGATGTCTCCTGACACTAGACTGTCATCCTCTGCAACAGTGTTTGTCACATTTATTTCTTGAATCTTCACTGAGGACTTGTTCTTCTCACCATGGTCTTCAGCTTTCTCTTTGCCTTTTTCTGCTTTCCATTCTCTGCAGTCTCTTTTCATGTGACCCTTCTTGCCATAATGGTAGCATTCTATGTCACTCTTGCCTTTAGCACTGCGAGACTTGCTACGAGACTGATTCCTCTTTCCACCTTTGTACTTTTATTTGGTCCTTCTCCTGACAACTAAGGCTGTTCCTTTGCCTTTGTCCATTGTCTTTCTATTGGTTTCTTCAGTAAGAAGACTTCCTTCTACACCTGCTATGTTCAAACCATCTGGAGGTGCAGAATTACTCAAAGCTGTGAGAAAAGTGTCCCCACTTTCCGGCAATGTGATCAACAGAAACATAGCTCTAACAGGTTCATCAAACTTGACACCTTGAGCTGACAACTGACTGTAGATTGTGTTGAATTCATTCAGATGATTCGACATAGGTGTCCCTTCTTTCATCTTCAAGTCAACAAGCTTCTTAAGCCAGTATACATGTGAAGCTACACTCTGCTTCTCATAAAGATCACTCAGCTTTAAACATGCTTGATAAGCTGACATCTCGTCTGCTACATTGAAGTAAACGCTTTCTGCCAAAGTCAGCATAATGGTAGAAAGTGCCAATTCATCCATTTCGCTCCATTCATCTTTGTCCATATCTTTTGGTTTTATCCCCTTGAGCTTTATAGGTTTTATCAGCTTCTTTTGTACCAACACGTGCCAAATCTACTTCTTCCACAATGGGAAATTGGTTCCATCCAGCTTCTTGATATTGTAAAGAGCAGTGTCCTGTGATCCAGCCATAGCTACGCTTCACAGTAGTTTACTTTCCTGGGAAAAATTCGACAGAGTTTCCCCGGTAAACTGACCTCTGAACCAATATCAACCTGTCAAATGAACCAAGAAAGCTTCAGATTCTACAGAAATTTCGGCACAGTCTCCTTTGTAAAATGGCTATGGTGTACTCAAAAAACAGACTAAAAACAACTCAAAAAACCACTGTCTCTCTAACACTATAAGCTGCAGTGGGTAAACTTGTCCTGCACCTGTACTGTCTCTCACTGTCCTGTAAGCATAGACTGCGACAATGCCTCAACGGAAGTAAAGCAAAGATGCAATCCCAACTGTCTAACTCACAGTCAATACATCCTAGTTGCCTATCTAAAGGTGCTTGAGGGATCGCTCCTAGATCTGTATCACCGAAAGGATCTCAACATTCGAGAATCCCACATCTCAATAAAACCTCACTCGACCCTCAACAAAGGCTGCAGTAAATTTGATAGTACATAGACTTCCCACAAAGTCATACATCCACAAATTTCCCAATGTATGTTGTAACCGCTGCAACGGTTGTTTGCTGCGTGACTCACAGCCAACAAACCCTCAACAGACATACATCATCTCTGACAATACATCCCATGTGGAAGTACCTGCAATGTAAGGATGAAATATGGAATATCAAGCAGCAAACACAAGCTACCTGATGAACTAGTGGATGTCGCCTACAATCTGTGTGTAGATGCGTCCGTGTCGTATGTGACACGCCTCCAAGAACTGTGAGCCGTCCTTTGTTGTGTAGACAGCCACAAATCAGCACTCTGGAAGTGCAGATATCCTTAGCACCTGCAGTCGTAGGCCGAAACCCCAAATTTGCAGAGTCGGATCTGCTGAGACCACGTAGTCAAAAATGGCCTGCGCAGAACTTTGTCGAAGCCGAACGGTGGCTGAGATGACCTCAGATTGAAATTCTGAGAACACCTAGCCCTATGGGCTATCTCACAGGATTTGGGGCCGTGTCTTCGCCTGTCGAATCTCACTCCAATCTGAGCAGGTGACTCTAGCTTCCTGCAGTGCTGCCCCGAGCCTCGATCTGAGCTCTGATACCAGTTGAAGGAGTACGAGCGGAAGTGCGACGCGAGAGAGAGTGCGAGAAGAAGAGCACGACGATATGGTGAACTCGCTCTACTGTAATGTGTAGAGCATAGTGAGTTCTTATTAGGTTTTTACAAAAGAATATGTGTACATACCTGGCGGCCCGCCCACTTATTACCTGGGCGACCACATTGGGCTTTATACCCCAACACAGATTGCCACACCCATAGTGACGCATATTGCCACGTTGATAGCGACACAGATTGCCACGCACATAGCGACGACCATAACAGAAAAAAAAATTCTTGGGCAGAGGGCAGGTAGCCTGGCCTGTGCCCGGTTAAAAGATGGACACAGCCACAGCCAGACTTCCTGCCCTCTCCCCAAGAGAGCGAGAAGTACCAAAATCAACCATGCTCCCACGCGCAGAAATTTCGGCAGAGTTCCCTTTGTTTTTACATAAACTTTTCAAAAAAAACCATATCATGTATACGCCTCCTACATGCTATCCATGTAGGATCTCACATGAGATTTAAGGCCAATGAAAGACAACCGTACCAACTGAAAAGCATAACCATAACTTAAAAGCATAACCATAACCATAACTTAAAAGCATAACCATAACTTAAAACCATAACCGGCCATAACCACTTTGATCAAAATCATAATGCAGATAACCATAACCATAAACAAAATTAACAATAACCATAAGCATAACCACAAAGGGAAACAATAACTTTCTATATAATGACAATGAAAATAATCATAACCATAAGGGAAACAATAACTGTCTGAACACTAATTGTCTGTACAAAAAAGAGACACAGAAGTGTGTCTGTGTCTCACAAAGCATATATATGAAATCTGGTCCACTAATGACTAGGCGTCGCAACTTGCACATAGGATAACTCACAAAATTAGTATTGATATTACTTCACATATACTGACTTAATTAAATCAACTCACACATATTAACGTCTCACCTCAAGCGATCAGCGAGACTGTAAGGCCTCCTAGTCTACAGGCTCTCCTGAAGCTTCAAGATCATTCAGTACTTCATAGATACCTCTGCGATATCCATCTGACTCCTCCTCGCGTGTCGGAGCTCGATGAATCGCAAGATTCTGCGTTTATACAAAAATCAAAGTAATAAGAATACATGATTCATCGCGTTTTTAAAAACGCCATAGTTAAGATTGGATTAGAAACTCACAAACTCATAGCGAAAGGTGTCGAAGCCTCCGCTGCCAAGATGAGATGTCCCCCTAGTCATCTGTCGTACCTGCACGGCCTCACGCTGCTGTTTAAACCGCGTGGCCACTGTCCCCTCATCCTCCCTGATCTGCAGCCACGTCTCGTGTGGGATGCCCGAAGGCTTCGGCGAGCCGGTCCTGAAAGCCTTCCGAGCTGCATCTCGTCGATGTTTCACGGTATCCAGTGCAACACCCTTGATCCACCTCCTCGGCACAACGGAAGAACGCGAAGCAGGCTGGTACTCTCTCATGATGGTCTCCACTATGTAATTGACTTTGTCCTTATCCTGATCACCCCAAGACGTCAGAAGGCTGGTCAAAAACTGCAGCTCCGCGAGCTGGCAAATCCGTTGTCGCATCTCAGTCCCGACTCTATCCATGTCAAAAGAACCATCTGCCCGTACAGTATAGAGCTTGGAGGCACTAGGATCGTGTGCCCCCCAAGGTGTCCGAGGTGTGCCAAGAGGTGTGTTGAGAGGTGTGCCTAGGTAGGACGGGGTCGTGAGCGAGGAGGGGTCGAAGCATCTGTGGACCCTCCTCCACAGAAACCACCACCTCCACCTTACGATCGCCGAGATCGGCGAGTGCGCCTGTGCTGCGGAGATGAGGACGTACCCGCCTCTGCCCCACCCCTAGATGTCGAAGCGGCCGTGATGGGAGAAGCAAGCGTCGTACCCATAGGCGTCCTGAACCCCGTAGGCGTCCCCCCCCCTAGGCGTCGGACCCTCGGGTGTGAAGCCCGGAGGCGTAGTACCCGTGCCTCTGGCTACCCAGTACTGAGAAGCCTCTGCCATCTGAGCAGGCGTCATCCATGTAACGAAGCCCATGAATGCATCTGAACTCATGGAAGAGGGATCTGGAATCTGGTCTGCCATACTAAAGTCATGCACAAAGAAAGTAAAATAAAGCGTCAGAACTGTTATAGAATTGACATTTCATTACTTATTGCAGCTGACAGGTGGAAAAGACTATACCTAGCTTGGCCTATGCAAATGTATTTGTATATCATGTACATTTTATTATTCAAGTGCTCTTTTATGAGCTTTGGCCAATTATGACCGACCGGCCAGTTTGTAACCAATTTGACCATTCAAGAAATCTATAAAACAAATACGTGCAAGAGGGAAATGGTCACTCTTGCACGGGGGGAGATTGCACCCAGTGTCTGCGTTGCTCTTCTCACCTCTCCTCTCTTCTCTCTCGCCGTGCCGGCGTAGCACTCCGCTCTAGGAGGTGCGCTTGCACGTTCTCGCTCGCTCTATCTCGCTCTCTATCTCTCTCTGTTTACATTATGTGCTATGAGGGTCGGCAGGTACGTAGATTTAGTCGTTTATGTCTTGTTATGTGCTATTTTCCAGTATGTTGCAGGGCAGCCATGCTTCCGGTTGTAGCAGTGGTATCAGAGCACAAGGCTACGCTCTTGGCTCTTGGTAATAAACAACCAGAGAGTTTACGACTTAGCATCTGAGCAAAATTGGATCTTTGCGATTTTGCACTAGAGATAAGTGCAACTACACATTTTTTTTCTCTATTCCACTTAGTTTTATGGTTTTTTTCTCTCTCTTGTAAAAAATAAATAAATAAATAAATCTTCAAAGATCTCAACATAATTTTTCATTAATCTATGATTAGTGTAAGATATCTGAATAGAAAGTAGAAATAACAATCTTTCATATTAAGAAAAGCCTGAACCTTTTTTGCTTAAACCTGATTTCTATTTATTATATATAAAAGAAGAGGTCGATGCTCGCTATTGTTCACTAGTGAGCTTGTTTCTAGCCGGTCAGAGTTTGTGGAAATGCAGTAAAATCTTTTGTGAGGCACGCATACATTGCCTGCTGCCCTTTGAGCATGAAGGGGGTGCTATAATGATTAGCAGAATGAAACACAGCCATTCCTTTCGATGTTTTGGGAAATACTACAGCGCCCAGCAGCGCGTCGTGACTCAACAGGGGTCGCTGAAAAAAAAAATCGAGCTCGCAATTCCATCAGCAGTTCTTCACCGGCTTAATATGGTCGAATGAGCTGCAACCCTGCGACTTATAAGCTTGCTAGATTTGGCACAGACAAACAAGGCCGGAGGATGGCGCTCACACAGAGGATGTCGGCGAAGGGTAGATGACTGAGTTAGTTAGTTCTGCATGCCAAACTCATGCTGGCCAACGATGCAAAAGACGGCTTTGTATCCCAATCAACACTAGTGTTGTTCTTGACGGCGCCGTTATCAAATCGCATGCATGGAAATTCAACTGCAGTGGCATAGCACTCTCGCCATGAAAGCACATGCAGGGCTCTCGATCTCTACTTCGTACGCTTCACTCTCTCTCCCTCATCTGTGGCTGACCGCGCATGAGCTGTAGCAACCACCCAATATTTTTCTCTCTTTCTCTTTCTCTCTCTAGCCGTCAATCGCCCTTAGTCTCTCTCCTTCTCTCCTAGCAACCGCCCGTTCCACTGCCTCTCTCTTTCTTGCCAAGACGACCACCCACTCTCCATGCAGCGGTTCTCTCTCCCTCTGCCAACCACTCGCGCACACGAACCTCGACAACTCTCTCTCTCTCTCTCTCTCTCTCTCTCTCTCTCTCTCTCTCTCTCTCTCTCTCTCTCTCTCTCTCTCTCTCTCTCTCTCTCTCTCTCTCTCTCTCTCTCTCTCTCTCTCTCCCCCTCCAACCACCATTGAAGAATCTCTCTCCCTCTCATTTGCAAGTGACAGCGCCCACACATTTTGTCATTCGTTACCATGCAACCAGCCACTGGAAATCGACAAACATATCCACCACTCTTTCTCTCTTTCCCACACTTGCCAACCACCTATTGTCTGCAGCACATCTTTGCCAACCCACACACACACACACTACAGCTTCCACCCCTTCATTTTCCTCTCCCTTTCGTTCGGGCATGCATGCATGCATGCTCTCTTCAGGTTTTTCCATAGCCATCCTTGTCGAGCTTTCGATCTTCTTCTGTGTCAACGTAGACGCTTCATAGGCAATAATTGCAACAATTTCAGGTGCTTCCATTAAGGCCTTGTAATAATCGACAGCATCCTCTCGGTGTGTGTACGGCCGTGCATACTTGTAGCAAGGGAGTAAGAAGCACTTCATCTCGATAGGAGGGAGCACAAGAAGAGAAGGCGAGGAAGAAGGACAGTTCACGCACGCATCAAAAGGGAGGAACTCGAGGAATCGCGCACCTTGCAAGAAGTGTCAGTAGAAGAGGCCCCTTGGTGCTGAGGAACGCTCTCTCTCTTTACCTTTCTTGATTGTGGCAATAATGTCGACCTCTATCAGATGAACACACTACAGACTTGTGGCGTCTCCAATATTAAATGTAGACCCCCATTCTTCCTTTCCCACCCGTCCCATCTTGGCACAAGCTAGGGTAGATGGTAGCCTTGGTCTCTACAATCTGCAATGAGTAAGCCGTTGTGATTATTTCTGCTTCCCTCATCTCTACACTTCGTGACGGAACAAATGACCGCACCACTCAAACTCTCAACAATCTACACAACTTTACCTACCCTAATTGTCATACAGGGTAAGAAATTGGTATGTGATGCATCCCACCTTACTACAAAGGATCAGGCTACTGACGCTGTTGAGGATTAGGCTATTGATACTAAACCAATATCCACGACTGTTGAAGGGACCCCATAGCCAAAATTGGAAACAAGCGCACAACATTGTTTGAGGTGGGAAGTGATTCAAGGAAACAAAAGGTTAAGGTAGAGCAGACTGCACATGCAGAAGCCCCAGCAATACGTTTGTGAACAAGAGCTTATAGGGTCACCTGCTGATTCGTGTACTGCGGCGGCTCTCAAGGCTACCTCGTGCAATAATGGTAGTGCCCAAGAATAGCGAGCTTAAGCAAGTGAAATAATCTTTTTAGTGTCATCATGTCAAGTTGTTCTACAACAATCTAGGACTCATTTTCAAAGAACCCGTGTTGTTGAGATCAAGACTGCGACAACTGGTGGATATTTCAAGATCGTAGGGTTCCTTTACTATGTGAAGATTGTATGCTTGATTATGTTCATGGAGGGTAGCATTTCAAATAAATAAATATTTTTGTTGGTTCACCTCAAAGGTACTTGAAGACCCTGAGTCTGCAACATCACGAAACAACCCTATCCAATGTCAAAACTAAACAGCATTTTGATATCTAAATTATTTGCATACACTGTTAGGGCAATATCACTATCTATCTAACCAGTTTTGACCCACATGATTTTGCTCACCATTTTCACATTTTAATTGTTTTCTTATTTTCCCTATTTGTTTCATTCTGAAGAGCTACGCAAACCTTAATGAACACTGCTTTCTTTTCAAGTTCATTATAAACATACAATTAATGATTATTCGACTGAGTATACTAACACTTTTATACAAGATAGGGCTACATCATCTTTACACAATCTAAGAAAAAAAAAGAAGAAGAAGAAAAAAGAAACCCCCCCCCCCCCCCCCCCCCCCCCCCCCCCCACACACACACACAATTTCAAACACTAATCATAGTCGACGACCTCGGTAAGTAGTCAACGTAATTTTTTCTTTTCTATCACGTTGTCCGATTCATATAATGAGTCTAGAAGAATGTCCTACTTACATCTTTTACTTTGGCCAACTGCAACAACTCGCAGCTTTGATCTTGCATTTTTGGTTAGTGGCACTAGTTGATCTATGCTATTAAATTAGACCTACAAAATTTTCTTTCGCTCGATTGTCTCACATTTGCCTCAGTTGTACACTAATCCCTTCTGTACTTGTCATTGCAAGTTCATGACTATTTTGGATCTGTTAATTATACTTTGGTGTCAGTTTTCTAGTTACAATTGTCTCCTCCTTGTACCTCTCTCCCCACGCACAAACGGGTACATATTTTCAGATGCAGTACATCATCCAGAGTCTAATGATTTACAAAAATCACACAACTACTCACATGAGCTGAGGTGCTTCCGCCCATGTATAACAATTTGTAAGTACTCTGCTACTCAACTAGACTCCAATGTGGTGTCACACAGGTAGTAAATGTTTTCTCTCTCTCTTTTTTTTTTAATGTCTTGTCTAGTCCATTGGTCACATGCACACAGATTCGCCGATTTAGGCAGTGTTCCAATGCTCATCCTGGTGGAGATTCGCCGATTTAGGCAACACCAGTTGTCTATATAGACCTATCGATTTAGGCAGCAGATTGACAAATTGTAGATTCACAATGGTAAATGTAGATCCGCTGATTTAGGCAGCATTAGTGCAGATTCGCCGATTTAGGCAGCACGTTTTATTGGTGTAGACTCGTCGGATGAGGCAACACCAATCACAAAATCATGCTGCAGTGGCTGGCCACCACTGTAACTGGTACGATTTTGTTACCCGGGTACAAAATGAAAAGTGATTTGGATTTGTATTTATAGTGTGGAATTGGAATTGGATTGGGATTTGGTACCTGGTGATTATTTAGCAGTGTTTATATGATGAGACTTGACATTATGAGAATTGATTATGATGAGTGTGACCAATGATATCCTGATTCATCAGGGTATGACATATGCTGCTTATTCTAGTGGTATGGGACACTAGAATAGGTAGTATGTGGATGACGGCAGGCATAACCAATGTGTATAATTTTATGGATTTTCTTTTACTAATTCATATAGATTTATAATCATTGTTTTTGACAAGTATTGTTTGCAGATTTTCAACTTCGCAACTGAGGACAGTTGCTTTCCAACGGAGAGGTATGTTATAGAATTGACATTTCATTACTTATTGCAGCTGACAGGTGGAAAAGACTATACCCAGCTTGGCCTATGAAAATGTATTTGTATATCATGTACATTTTATTATTCAAGTGCTCTTTTATGAGCTTTGGCCAATTATGACCGGCCGGCCAGTTTGTAACCAATTTGACCATTCAAGAAATCTATAAAACAAATACGTGCAAGAGAGAAATGGTCACTCTTGCACGGGGGGAGATTGCACCCAGTGTCTGCGTTACTCTTCTCACCTCTCCTCTCTTCTCTCTCGCCGTGTCGGCGTAGCACTCCGCTCTAGGAGGTGCGCTTGCACGTTCTCGCTCGCTCTATCTCGCTCTCTATCTCTCTCTGTTTACATATGTCGTGGTTATGTGCTATGCGGGTCGGCAGGTACGTAGATTTAGTCGTTTATGTCTTGTTATGTGCTATTTTCCAGTATGTTGCAGGGCAGCCATGCTTCCGGTTGTAGCAAATAATAATCACTTTATATCGTAAATTTTCTAATTGATTTTCATTATTTTTCCAAAGTTTATGTAGCACGTTCTCCATCACTTTTTTTGAAACTAGTTACACCTTTTCGTATGCCAATCCAAGCTGCATCCATTGGCTTAACAGTACCACCACACATCCCCTCCACCCACCTTTCTTTTTGTTTCGAAATACAACTGAAACTTGAAAGGTGCCTCCTTTTGGTATCGAACCTGGATCTTTCTGTGTCCACCCACTCCCCTCTACTTAGGTCTCTAGATAGAGTGCCCTAGCGGTGCATGTTCAAGGTCCAGCCTACAAAAGTTAGCACATTGCCCATCACTTTAAACCAATTTCACCGCTCGGTGTGAGAATCTAAGCTGCACCCTGTAATTTATCCCCTCCCCCCACCTTTTTGTTTTGTTTTTTGTGAAATTTGAAAGATGCCTCCTCTGGGTATCGAGCTTGGGTCTGTCTTCGTCCACACCTCTACTTAGGTCTCCGGACATATTGCCCTAGCGGTGCACGTTCTAGGTCCAGCCTACAGAAGTTAGCGATGACGGTGCAATCGGCAGAGATTCAGGCCTTCTGTAGATGTAGATAGGTTAGTGGACGAGTGCTGTTGGGTCTGTGAGGCTCAGATCCATGATGTATCTCTATCGCAGAATCAACTGCATGGTTCCGCCGTTTCTTACGACTGCTTTCCACATGGCCGCCTTCTCGCTAAAGCAGCCTCCGTGTCCATCTCAGGCGCTCGCTTTGGCATCTTCGTTTATTCTAGCAACAGAGTCAACACCCTCGCCCACAAGAGGAGAGGATGCTCTTGTTCACGCTGACTCAGACGGAGAAGAGGGGGGTTACCATGAATGGCCTGCTGAAGGGCTGAAGTCAACAAATCTAGAACAGAGGTTCACCCGGTCACCTACATTACCAGGTCTACTTGTGGCCAAGGAAGTTCACAAGGCTCTTCCGATGGTCTTAACAAAAGGTTTCCATGACAAGAAAGCAAGTTAGTTGTGAGGTGGCTTGAAGCTATCTCATAAGTTTAGCTTATACTGTTAGAAAGAGGCTTATATGTTGTAGAGGATCGTGTCTGGCCCTGTTCTAGATCTTTAACACCCTTGTGCTGGACCTAGCTTGAGAAGCCCACACCATCTTGATGAGTTTGAGATGAAGAGGGGATCGAGGCTGATCGCTGGACGCTCATATCATATGGACTCAGATGGAGAAGAGGGATGCACTCCACCATGAATGGCCTGCTGAAGGATTATAAAATCGACAAAGCTCTTGTCTAACTGATTTAGATGCAAAAGAGAGGATCTTGTCTAACTGACTCAGATGTGAAAGAGAGGATGCACCCCAAACTCTGTCACCTCTAACAGCCTGACATATGGACAAGGAAGTCGATGATGCTTTTTGCCTTAGTGGCAGATACAAATAAGAGGTCCATCACAGCGCTCTTACCATAGCCACTCAAGATGAAAGTGAGGACACCTGTTCACCAGCTTGATGGATGACCTGCAGAAGGCTAATGAAGTCAACATAGCCTTTGACATAGTGACTCAGGAGCACCCAAGTGTAATTCGCTACACCAGCTTGATAGAAACGCTGGGGAAGTCAGCAAGGCCCTCAGCGGAATGACTCGGATAGAGAACAGGGGATTCTCCTCAAACATGGTCACCTACACCACCAGGCCTACTTGTGGCTAAGGAGGTTGACAAGGCTCTTTCTATGGTCTTAACAAGTAAAGGTTTCCATGAAAATAAAGCAAGCTAGTGTGTACCTTATGCTAAAAGGAAGAGGCTTGGATCTTGTAGGTGAGCATGTTTGGGATGCATCCCCTGTTCTAGGTCTGACTCAACAGCATAGTTTGAAGACAGTTCCCGATCATCGCAGAGTTCTGCAGGCATATAGTTCTTTGCTGCTGTGGGCAGCCTACTGGCAAGTTTTTGCCCTTTATCATGAATCTGAACAGATCAAGTGAACCCACATTGCATTGCAGCTTGAATATGTATGAGCATAAGCTTTTGACTATTGAACACCCTCGTGCTCGGCATAGTCGAGAAGCTAACCCCATTGCCCAAACCATCTTGATGAAGTTGGAGATGAAGAGGGGATCCAGGCCGATCGCTGGACCCTCATTACCATATGGACTCTGATGGAAACAAGGGGATGCACCCCACTATGAACAGTCTGCTGAAGGCCCATGTAATTGACAAGGCTCTTGGCTAATGAGGATGCACCCCAAACATGGTCACCTCTAACAACCTGATATATGGACAAGGAAACGAGGCTCTTGCCATAGGGTGCTTCACAGCGCTCATGCCATAGCAAAACCAGGACTCCTGTTCATCAGCTTGATAGATGGCCTGCTAATGAAGTCAGCATGGTTCTTGACATAGTGACTCAGAAGGGCCTCAAGGGCAATCAATTACACCAGATTGATAGAAACACCGAGGAAGTCAGCAAGGTTCTTAGAATAATGACTCAGATAGAGAACAGAGGACTCATCCCAAACGTGGTCATGTACACTACCAGGCCTACTTGTGGCCAAGGAATTTTTTATGGTCACGGCTTCCATGAAAATAAAGTCAGCTAGTTTGTGAGGTGGCTCAAAAAGGAAGAGGCTTAGGTTTTGTAGGTGACTGTGTTGGGTGCATCATCTGTTCTAGATCTGATTCAACAGCGTAGCTTCGAGACAGTTCTGGATCATGGCTGGATTCTGGAGGCATATAGTTCTCCACTGCTGTATTTCACCTTGGGCAACTAACTGGCAAGTCTTCTCTCTGAATCTGAGTAGATCAAGTGAACCCAAATTGCATTGCAGCTTAGATATATGAGCAGGAGCTTCTTGAATATGCTTGGGGAGCAGCTCAAACTGCAACGCATTATAGGTGCATGACCTCCCTCCTGGCTACTGGATTGAAGAAGCCCCCTTTGGTCTGACGGTGATGTCGCTTTTTGAACACCAGAAGTTACCAAACCTAGATTACCAACTGTATTACATGTTGCACACGTTGTCTCCCTGTTATTGATATTTCGTCATCTACAAGAGGGGGACAAATGCAAGAAAGTAGGAAGAAATCACAATTACTCTAGTTGTATGACTCAAGTGACTTGGTGCTTGTCATTGTGTATTTGCTTAAATGTGAGTCTTTCAATATGGGCTTGACCCGCGTGACAAGGACCCAGGTTAATGTGGAGTTGGGTTCTGCCAGGTTGATAGGCAGTTGTGGCTACAAATATGATTGTAGCATAAGTGTTGAGGTTTCATTGATCTGAATGGCATGTATTTGTTGCTCATATTGTTGTGTAGATTTGGATGCGGGTATCACATGTCTCGTTGGGAGAATTTTGCATCATGTTTTGTCTTAGTTTTTAACATACCCATATGTTTCAAAACATTATCTTTTCATACTGGTATGCAAGTGTGTTTGGGATGAAGTATGTTAATACACATACATTGTGTAGAATTACTCAAATTTGGTTTGAAAACCTTCATATTATGTCACCTTTTGTGTGCATCTTTGTGTATTATTGTGACAACGTGTATGCATTTTATCGCCTTCTGTTCTATTGAGAAATAAGGTCCCTTGCATTGTACTTCCATACCCATATGTGTTTTGCTGTATCTATCTTGCCACCCCATCACGACCATTGCAGTTTATTTTCTGATTGTTGGGATCTGACAACAGTTCTAGGGTCTACCCAGCAGAAGGCCACTCTTGCAGCGTAAATACAAATTTAACCCACTTAGATGCATCATGCCTTGATTGCATACAAGTGCTTCTTCCCCTTGTTGATAATGGCACAGACTTCTACCATTGTTTTTGAAGAGACAACTGGACCTGGCTTAGCTCGTGTCAGAAAGGCCATTAAACACCTCTTATAGCCATAACTTATCCTTATCATTTGGAGAGGCAACACAGTGGTCATGTCATCTTTGGGGTCTTAGCGTGGTCAGCTTCTCACCGCATTCCTGAAACATTAGAAGGTATCACATGGAGCCGCATGGCTACTGCTAGTTGGTACTCATCATTGTGACACCCCGTGCACAACTAGCAACAAGCTGTTAAGAAAAAATCAGCAACCTGAATGGAAAGAAAGAAAGACCATGAACTCACGACCCTCGTTTCTTTGAACAGGTGAGCGCACACGTAGCCACACCCATAACAGTGCATACTAGAGGCAACTACAAATTACACATTCCATCAGAACTCACCCTTTCATTTAAGGTTTGGTGGCCATTTCCTGGTTTAGACAATGGCTTTGTCCTATACCACACATGACAATAAGTTTCTTATCTCACTCTGAATTGAAAAAGTGAGATGAGAAACTTACTGTATAGGACAATGGCTTTGTCCTATACCACACATGACAGTAAGTTTCTCATCTCACTCTGAATTGAAAAAGTGAGGATCATGCGCTACAGTTAGACAATAAATCAGACATCAAACAGCGCAATCTGAAGTAAGGGCTACTTCATTTAGGTAGAGATAAAAGGTTTGCAAACACCACTTGCGTGCACGTTTGCAAATGGCATCAGCTGGTGTGCAAAAGCAACAAACGACCTCTTTATAGAAGTTGCACAAAGATGAAATAACCTACACCAGATGACCAAACAACACAACAAACAATTATGCCAACACTGGTAATCATATGACACACAGCCACTAAGTTTTGTACCAAAATAATAAACATGTATAATCAAAATTTCTGTAGTCACAGGAGGCTGGAACGCTTGCAATTCGTTTTCATGTTTATTGGAAATGCAACAATTACAAAAGTCGGGTGACCCCATCCCAGACCCAAAATCATTCTTGGAGTCTTGAAGAATCATTTCATGCGAAAGCCTGTCTTCCAAATATGGTTAGTGTTCTCTGTCAATAATAGCTGTATTAAACCTGCAATACAGCTATCATTGACAAATTGTACAATCTGTGTCCATCTGTGGCTACGAATGTATGTACAACAAAGGTTGAAATGCGTCAACCAGTGCGTTAACTGCATGAAAGAGGTTAAAAGTGCCTGATTGAAATATTAGTCGGCTCTATGTGCACCTTCAAGCGGCTGCATCAAAATTACAATAAGACCTCGCTGAAGATGTTTGGCAGAAAAAAAAACTATGCCACCCCCCTCAGCTACGATCCACATTGCCATTCCACCAAAGGAACACCACCTTCCTGACTTCTTCTCCATAATGTCCAGCTTGCAGCATAGCTTTGATATATATCTCTGTCTTTTGAAGTGCCGTTTCCCTATGATGCATCAAAAAAAGCATTGGCACGGAGAAGCTAGGAGTCAGTCCTTACAGACGGCAAATCCTCCCTTTAAACTGTTAAATGCAACCCACATAAGCAGCATTCAGAAAGGACTGCTGTGGATCTGTTGCTAAAAATGAAGCTAACTGCTCCTCTGTCACATCACCATTCAAAGCTTCAGGAAAGCCTCCTTGCCAACAAGACCCTGCTTGTAGCCGCGATGTTGTTTCCATGCAAGGTACTGCTGCATCCCTACTATCATGATCCAGAAACCTCAACAATTCATCTGGATCAAAATACTCCCAGTCCTGCAGCTCGCCATCCGATGACAGGCATGCGGTGAGCTCATCCTCAAAAGGCAATACAGGCAAGCTCAAGCCAAAATCTAGAGAAGGCATATCCTGTTGACCATCTGCATTTGCAAATTCTGCAGATGATGGGTAACAAGAGGGTGGGAAAGCAGATTCTTCTACCGATTGCAGCTGCATTTCACAGCCCCAACCACTCGAGTTCAAAGGTGAGACTGTTGGCTTCGAATCTCTTTCGAAATTCAGAAACGACGTATCCATTTGACTATCAACAGTTGCACATTCTGCAGAAGATGGGTGCAAATTGGGCAGAGCAGCAGTTTTTCTCGTAAATGGCACCTGCATTTTGTTACCGCCCTCGAAATGGGATGGTAAAACTGTAGGCTTGGGCATGTCTACCTCTTCTTGAAAAGAAAGGCTGCCATGCCTTCCCTCCAGCCACTCTGGTACAGACATCTTGTCTGTTGCACCTGCATCTTCTTCTTTAGGACCAGATAAACTAGAAAGAGAACTAACCATGCCTGAAGAGGTAGGAGAGCTTGTTTGTATAGCTTCGAGCTTAGGTGCTGTCGACGCCAAAGATGGGAATGCATTAAAATCTGCTACTTCAGGCAAGTTGAGGCGCGCAGAAGACCCATATAAGATTCTTGCCGCTTGATCATACACAAGCGCAGCTTCTCTTGCTGTAGTAAAAGTCCCAAGCCATAGCCGCTCGCCGTGGTTCGGCTCACGTATTTCTGCCACCCACTTGCCCCAAACCCTCTGCCTGACTCCTCTGTAATTACAATAAGCATTGTCAGGGCCACCTTTTCCCTTCATGCATCCTTTCTTGGAGCCCTTCGCTGGTGCTTTTCGCACCTTGCGCAATGCCGCCGTACCTGTGGTAATGCCCTGCTCTTCTTTGTTCTGCTGGTTCTGATGTGCCCACCAAGCAAGGATCTCTTCAACAGTTTCGCATCCATGAGACCTCGGCCTGGATATTGCCCTGCGCCTCCTGTGTTTAACGATTCTCTCCGCCAGTATCATCCTTTCTGAGCTAGCTTTGTCACAAACCCTGACCAGCAGAAATGGAAGGTTTTCCCTGAACTGCAAATGTGTGTGTAAAGAAGTTGATGAGAGAGAGCAGCGGGGAAAGAGAGTCTAAAAGCTCGAATTTGCTCGATTGATGAAAGAGAAGAGATTGTTTCAACCTGAAGCCGCAATGCTTTCCGCCTCTTATATGTACTCTGGGCTACGCGTTATGCTATATGGGGGCGGGGCCGCGTGTGATGTATAGCGTGATCTTGACGGTCAACTTGGCGAGCACGCAGCTTCGGCAAGCCAGAAGCGCAGACTCCACTCTAGATCCTTGCGTTTGACGTGGCACGGTGGAATCCAGAGCCAGGCAGCCCCAGGCTGCTTCGCGGGAAGTTTCCGTAACGTTAGAAAAATCTTTTGAGAAACGTTTAACGCATGCCAATTGCCCATCACAAATACTTAGCAGCGGGCCTTCCTTAAATAACTACTTGTAGCCCAAAAGCAACTTTCCTAAAATAGACTTGCTAGCTAAAAGCAAGCTCTTCTTTTTGTTGCCAATAGGCTAAAGGGTGGGCCAGCTAAGAGGCGCTGGCCATAGCTCCCTCCCCCTTATCAGATTTGAGTCGAAGGAGGCGCAGAAGATGCGCGCTGAAGAGAGGATTTCATCGCAAAAATCTGAGCGCAATCTGCCTACAATTGCAGAATAATACATAGCGTAGCGCATTCTCCAATGCAAAATGAAGGTTAGAGACATGCAAGGCCCAGTAATAATCAGTTTTTCAGCAAATCAAAGAAAGACACATCACCAAGATTCCAAGCATATTCCAGTTCTTTGGCTCTATATTGGGAGGAGGTGCAGCTTTGTTCTGGTACCCGCCCCCCTTATTGGCCCCTTTACCCTAGTTTTACTTTCTGTTTTCTTTTTTTGGAAGGGGCGATTGTTTGAGAAAGTTCTACACATGAATACTACTCCATAATCTGTTCTTGAGACGAGCCCAAACAGCATACTGCTTGCCAGCCTGAGCCTTGAGCTATGGCAGTAATAACCTTGAGCTACAAACAAGAGGTGGAGAGAATGACAAACCTTGAGCAAGGGTGGAGAGCATGGAGAGAATGACAACCAAAGCAAGGGTTTTCCTCCAATGTGTAGCCATCATAGCGCTACACTCAGTAGACTGGCACAACAAATGTCAATGTGGTGAGCTCTAAACCTGGCTAGGGCATGGAGGCACCATACAACAACAACGGAAATCCACACATGCGCATGATGCTCACAACCAAACTCAATCTTACGTACTGAACCAAGCAAGCAAGGGGGATTCTACATGTGTACACACTCAATCTTACATCTACACAATCCCTACACAAAACATGCACGCGCACGCGCGCACACACACACACACACACACACACACACACACACACACACACACACACACTTATCAATGAAGCATGTAATGCACACATATGCACACCCACACACTCAAGAGAGTGAACACAAACACACACACACACACACACACAACATGTACATCCACTAGAAGGCATATGAAGAATCCCATCACCGTACAACCACACAAGCATACAGAAGTATGGGAGAGCTTGGAAGCATGAGAGCTCTTATTTATGTGATAGGGCAAAAGCCCTTTCACATCTTCCAAAATAGCCGTTATAGCTAAGGTTTGCATATGTATTATCTGGTCCAACACTGTAAGATCAAGCAGATGTGTTTGGAACTTGATAGCGCTCGGTCACTCCCCTTGATGTAGCCTAGAGCCTAATATGTATGACCTTGCTTACAAGCTTTACTAACTGCTTCAACATCTGCTCCAAACATCCAAAAATTATCTTCCCCATTATAAGATTCCTTTGACTCCTCATATCTTACTCTTCATATCTTATTCATGTAGCCGACCATTAGAAGTTACTCCGATGATTTAGCACAAGTTACCCTACAACTCAAGGAGTTGCTTCAAGAATACACAGATGCTTTCGTTAGGGATTGTCCTTCTTGATTATCACTTGATTGCACTATGTAACATGGCATGGATGTCATTCCAAGTAGTAAACCACTATGAAAACCACCGTATTGACCTAGTCATAAAGGAGCATTTGAGGTACAATGTCAGTTTGCTGACTACCTTCGTAAGAGCTTTATTCAATGCAGTTCTTTACCATGGGCTCCTTCAATTCTGTTGGTGAAGAAGAAAGGCAATACTATAAGTATTCGCTACCATGCATAGATAAATTGTTCACTCGTTTACTTAGACCATGCTATTTTACAAGAATGGGTAGATGAATTTTTCAATCAAATACTTAAGCATGCTAATATTATATATAATCTAATAGGCATAAGACTTGCAAAATTACCCAAAACTGCCTTTAGAACATGATTCATGCATTATGAGTTTTTGGTATGGATTTAGGCTTGACCAATGTTCTTACAACTTTAGTGACACTCATGGATAGTGTATTAAAACCATCCATGGGAAAGTTCGTTATGGTTTTCCTCGATGACACCCTGATATAACGTACTACAAGAGAAGGGCACTTGAAACATCTCATAAATTTGTTTGATTTATTACATTAAGACAAGCTTTATGCCAAGAAAATTTATGACAATTCTTACACAAGAATGATGATATGTTGTTAATCAATATGTCTTTGGTTGATTTCATTGAACCCGCGAGCGTATCCCATGAGCGTGAAAGAATCAAGGATTGAGTTATAGGGACAACATCACATTAATCATAAGGTACTAGTAAAGTGGAAAGACAGACCTAAGGAAGGTGCCGCTTGGAAAAACATTGGTATTCTTAAGAAGAAATTTTCCACCTTTGTTTTTGAGGACGAAAACTTTTTTTCAAGGGGGGAGTAATGTCAGGATATAAGTCCTAGGGAGCACAAATCTATGACAATATACAAAGGGACCCTATAGCTATTGATAGGGCTTTAAAGGGAGGACGGCATGAGGTCATCATCCCTTATCCTCTCAAGATCGAGGAAAGCCTTATATTAAACTAAAAAACAAGCAAGAATGGTCATTCCAAAACCTAGAGAGTCCAAGGTATATTAGAACATTCATGAGAAATTCGAATATCCCCAAGAGGGAAGGGACACATACTATGACTTTAAGAGGAGGTATTGTCATCAATGTTGGAAATATGGCTACAAGTATGCACAAGCAGATGAAGTAGAAGCTCAATAGCACACAACACAAGAAGTAGGATTATTGAGTGTGCTAATGCCAAAGATAAAGCGTGCCCTAGAGTGATGTGTGTAGCGGGGAACTCCTAGCGAGGGAAAGAAGAGCATCGATTGTCCAAAGTGTGCTCACACACATCCCTAGGGACCTTATGGTAGCAAATCCACCATGGGAGGATGCAAAACTAACTAATGAGCTGTGGGAACAAGCACAAAACAATGATGACAAAGACAAATGAATTTTGCCACCCTGATGATATGAGCTCCTCAATTTGATATATCTTAGATTGAAATGATGATATTGAAAGTGATTTATCATTGGCCACACTTATTGGAGGAGAGCATGAGGTCAAGTCTGATAGTGCTTGTGCCAAGTGTTAATGACTCGCAGGCCCTAAACTTGATGCCTATCCTTAAATTTAATGACTAATGAGCCAACCATTGAGAAAAACGACATCCAAATAATTTTGGCATTGGTGACACGTACAAAGCTGGCACTCAAAATTTGGGACGAGATAGGTAGTCTATGAAACTCAAAAGAATACTATATTAACACAATGACCAATTAGGTCTCCCCAACCTCAAAAAAATAAAAATTTTCAAAACATATTGAGTGTATAAGTGAAGGATGAGTTTAGGAAATGAAAAGACAGATGGAGATGGAAAGTCAAAAGACAAATGAAGGCGGAAAGTAAAAAGACCTTTGTGCCCATATAAATAGGTGTTTTTTTTTCTCTTTCATTTTTCCTTTAGCGTTTTCTTCTCTTCTCTTTAGTATTTTCTTTGCTCTCTCTCTCTCTCTCTCTCTCTCTCTCTCTCTCTTTTTCCCAAGTTGTATCCGTCCTTCTGAGCTAATATTGTTGCAAATCTATGTGCTTTGTCATTGCTTGTTGTTATGTGCTATAAACTAACGCATCATTTTTCTTGTTGTTGACAGGAATCTTCAAATTATGAATACCTTTTATTTTTTTTAAGCCATTAGAAATACGATTAAAATCTACAAACAACTTGCTACTCAAAAGATTCCTCTAAACGCCGTCCATTTGCTATCAAGGGACAAAACACAAGATGGAAAATAACCCATTGGCCATATAGTGGGAACACATTAAAATTGAAAGGAGAACATGGCTACTTTGGATACTGGGGCAGATGTAGCATAGCTACAAACGCCTTGTCGAAGAGACGAGGACCCATGGTTAGCACACACATGGAATGAAGTATATTGTGACTTTAAGATAAGATCCAAATCATAAGGGTGCTTGTTTTTAGATTGTTCCATTGCGTATAATTCAAGTTGCTAAGTCTAAACTCTAGGTGTGATGGGCTGAATAACTTTTTTTTTTTTTTTTGGCAAAACTCACAATTTGTGAATGAATTGTATTAATCTAACAAAGATCCTTTTTCAACTAAAAGAAATATGAAGCCTAGTGCCACTATTTCCACTATGTGGCATTCCATTCACCCATCCTTATTATTATTATTATTATTTTTAAGAGAGTAGAACTTAAGATTACAACTCACACATCTGACTCCGTGAGGTGGAGCATCTCAGCCAGATAAGATCGACCAACCCATCATATGGACCAGGGGGGAACAGCCCCTAAGGGCTTCATGTCACACGAGCTGTCAAGGAGGTTTGAACCCAAGACCTTAGACACAAGAGGCTCTTGCTCTATCAACTGAGATAGCACTCGTTGATCCATCCTTATTATTATTTTCTTGAAAGAGATAAAGAGAGAAAAGAGAATGTTTTTCTCTTACACTTTCGGTTGGTATTGAAAATTCGTGCAAGATCGATCAATTCATTGAACAAATTTATTAACAAGGTGAGGAGGCACTAAGGCCTGCTAGTTATGGAGAGTAAATCCAAATTGATTCTTACAGTCATATGACATTTTTGTTGTGTTATATAAAAATTTGTATCATCAATTAGGTCTCCTAATCTCCGAAAAATAAAAATTCTTTCAAAACATATTAAGTGCATAAGTGAAGGGTGAGTTTAGGAAATGAACAGACAGATGAAGGTGGAAAGTCAAAAGACAAATGAAGATGGAAAGTCAAAAGACCTTTTGTGTCCATATAAATAGGTGTTTCTTTACTCTTTCATTTTTTCTCTAGCATTTTCTTCTAAGTTCTCTTTAGCATTTCTCTCTCTCTCTCTCTCTCTCTCTCTCTCTCTCAATGTTGTATTAATCTTTCTTAGGTAATATTGTTGCAAATCTATGTGCTTCGTCATTGCCTGTCGTTATGTGCTATTGAGTGGAATCTTTTAATTAGGAGCACCTTTTAATTTTTTTGAAGCCATTAGGAATATCTTTTAATTTTTTTGTATCATCAATTAGATCTCCCCAATCTCAAAAAATTAAATAGTCTTTCAAAATAGAATACCTTTTAATTTATTTGTGTCATCAATTAGATCTCCCCAATCTCAAAAAAAATAAATAGTCTTTCAAAACATATTTATAAGTATGTAAGTGAAGGGTGAGTTCAGGAAATGAAAAGACAGATGAAGGAAGAAAGTCAAAAGACATATGAAGGTGAAAATTCAAAATACCTTTTGTGTCCATATAAAGAGGATATCAAATTCACATTGTATATTTGTGTTTTTCTTCTCATTTGTTTTCTCTTTATCATTTTCTTCTCTTTAAAGTGTCCTCTCTCTCTCTCTCTCTCTCTTGTACGTGTATACAAAGTTGTATTTGCACCTTTCGTGTTCTACTGATACTATTGCAAATCTACGTGCTTCGTCATTGCTCGTTACTGCATGCTATAGACTAGCACATCATTTTTGCTGTTATTGAGGAAATGTTTGAATTAAAAATAACTTTTACTTTTTTTGAAGCCATCAGGAATACCTTTTGATTATGTATACATAATTACAAATGGTTTATATATTATGAAGGGCTCCATTTGAATAATAAGGTGAAATGTGCACACTACACATTAGCATTTTAAAACAACATAAAATGAATAGAAAAAAATAAAACAATAAAATAAAAAAACACATTGACAAACTAAAAAGCCTACAAAAGGACAGTGGACAAAGTTGCAACTATATTGAGCAAGGGGATAAGGTTTTCTCCATTGAGAATCTCTTGGATTCTCACTCCAACAATGAGGCAGAATATGAAGCCTTAACTCTTGTGTTAGAGTGGTGTGTGACACAATGTATTCAATGGTGAAGTGTATTTGATGATGCCATGCTTTTAATAAAACAAATGCAAGGAACTTGGGCTTGTAAAAATAATAGATTGCTAGGCCAATTGTGCCAAGTTAAGGAACTTTTAGGGAAGTTTCAAGCTATACAATTACATCATGTGCCTCGAATAGAAAATTAAGAAGAAGATGCTCTAGCTAGAGAAAAACTACAAGATGTTCTAGTAGGGGCGATCAAGTTGAAGCTACCTCCCTTCCAAGGTAGTGACACTATGCTTGACATTATGAGTTTCTTGGACACATGGGAGTGTCCTAAAGACTTTACCAAAGGCCAAAAGTAGTGGCTTGTGCATAAGGCAACGAATTACCTCCTTATCAATAACGACCTCTATTGCAAGGATAATGATCAAATTCTTAGGCATGTACCTCTCTCTAGAGAGATCACCAAAATCATCTCCAGTTGCCATGATGGTGTTTGTGGAGGTCACTTTGCACTTGACATCGCTAGTAAGAAGATCCTACAAGCCGGGTTTGTGTGGCATAGTTTACAAAGAGATATATGTGCATTATTGGTATAAAACATGCAAGGAAAGTTAGAAGGCTAGGGATAGAAGACTCACCTATGAGCCAAAAACTCCTATAATCTCTTCTGGACCATTCAAGAAATGGGGAAATGATGCTATTGGGCCTTTCCAAGGACCCAATCAAGTAAACTGTACATCATAATGGATGTCGACTACACGATCAGGCGGGCTGAAGCAGTAGCTACCACCTGGATTATAACTAAAGAACTATCAAAGTTTGTATTTGAAAATATTTGTTGCCGTTTTGGAACTTCTCTTGAGATAAATTTTGATAGGGGACTAGGTTTTAGAGGAGACCTAGTAGGAGAGTGAATGGAAAAGATGAACATTTCACGACGACACTCAACTCCCTACTACCCACAATGCAACGATTTGGTGGAAAAGGTAAATGGTACGATCTGCAAAATTATCACCAAGCAGGTAAATCATCACACAAGTGATTGGGACAAGCATCTTATGGGGGCTCTTTGGGCATGTGCGCTCCTTGCCACACTGTCAAAGCAAGGGACTTGCCTAACACTGTGTGCGAGCCACAGACGGCTCCAAGCACACAACTAGCTTAACTAGTAAGCTCAAAAGAGGACAATGGTGTATCACTCACTGCTCTATGCTCCTGCCGTGGAGGATTCCTCGCCGCGAAGAAGAAGGAGACGCCGTTACGTTGCGCTCAACCGCTTCACCACCGTCGTGCTGCCGCAATGCTCGATCGCACTCTCTCTCTCTCTCTCTCACACATACACACACACACACAAGGAGGTGAAGAAGAAGAAGATGGAGATGGAGATGGAGCAAGAGAACTCTTCTATTGCACAAATGAGAGAATGAGTGAATTTTAGGTTTAGTTGGCTTTTATATGAGCTCACCCCATTTACACTTGGGCGCCCATACTTAGCCAACTAATCTCTTGAATGTCCTAGTTAGAGTGCGCCTCTCATCGGCGATCACTCTTACCCTTTTCCTATTGGACCGACAAGCCCGGTACCTGACTCTACCAAATAAATAATACAATGTCCACCGTAGGTTACAACGTCTGTCTGGTAGGTGATAGGGTGTCTGTGAGCCGTGAGGGTTAACATGCCCCCCTTCCTGATGTAGATTCCGTCCTCGGAAGCTATTGAGTTGAAGCTCGTTGGTCGAGGTGGAAGAGCATTTGAGATGAATGTCCTTAGCCTTCTTCAGTCACTGCAAAATTAAAAAACATTGCACAGTAATTGCATTCTTAAAGCGATTAAAAAGCATATGCAATTTTAGGCAGACAATTGATTGGTAACAGAATTTTAAACAATTTGTCAGCAATAAGCATTAAATTGCAGTGTAATCAAATGCATAAACAGATATAAAGGTAAAAAATTAAACAAGTCTGGGGTCGCTAATTTAATGGTCGAAAGGCACTAGAGATCGACTATTAATACCATGGGTAAGCTTCTTAATTTTCTCTGGTTAATTAAGTTGTTTAATCGCAAGAGCCACGTATTTCATGTTGGAGGGCTGACTAGAGGCTATACCTAGAGGACCTTGTAGTTAAGCTACGATAAAAGGAATTTCTCATGAAATCATCGCCTGACTGATTACCTTTGCTTTGACCCCCCAAAGTCTTTTCACAGTGATTCAATTTATGTGTGTGCTTATTTTGTATGCCTTGGGTTTTTTGCTTTTCAAGGAAAAGCGCCCACACTGGGAACCTCTAGGGCTCTAGTACCATAGGCAATACATGTGAGTGAAGTACCAAATCAAGCTGAGATTTCTCTTCCAGCTTAAGATTTTACATTGTGGCACTTTGATTTTTTGTGTGTTCATTTTCAGCATTTTAATTTTGTAACTTTGGGGGGTCATATAACACTGATACACCTCTCCAGGCTCATCACACTAGTAAACTCCTTTTATAATACTTCAGCTAAAGGTCAATAGGGTCAAGCCCACTAGAAAGCCCTAGTACATTTCACACAATGCTGCTTAAATCGGATTAAGAACCTAAGTAACCATTGATTATTAGGAAGGCATTCCCCATGGTATTAAGAGAAGATCTCTAACACCTAACTTGGTCAAACTAGCTTAGTCGGACTGCTTGATTTTTAAACCTAGACAAGTGATTATGACAAAAAATTACATTGAATTAAATGTTTGATACTAAGCAAATGCGGTGAATATTAGGCTACCAATCACAATTAAAGCAGACAATCATAGATGCAAAAAAGATAAGGGGCAATGCTAATGGACAAGAAACACCTGTTTGTGTCGATGGTCGCGCTTGATTTGAGGAGTGAGTCGAGATAAAGATTCCATGAAGGTCCAAATCCTATCAATAGCAACACGCTCCTGTACACACTAGGAAACAAAAGGAATACCTCAAGAAGGCACATTAGTGGGAAAAGGTACCAACACTTATTGAACACAACAAAAAACATAAGGAACCCTAACCTAATTATTTGCACTCCCCCTAGAGAGTCAAGGGAATAGGATATTGTAGAGGTTGGGGGGAAACCCTAAGGTTAAACCCCTATCCTCGTCGTCGAGATAAACAAAGTCATCATCCATGAGACCATATGTGCCATCCGTGTAGTCCTGTAAATTTTCTTCTTCATCATAGGTGCCCATGTTTACTAAGAAGGTCACTAGACGCCTATAGTCATCTTGGTCAAAAGGGTAGGCTTGTGCAATGGGAGAAACACTCTCTACTAAGTATGGATCAGACGTGGTCAAGAGACGTATCAGCCATTCTAACTCCTCAAAATTCCTCTCACATGCTAGCGTACCTATCAAATCCCATTCACATGCAAGCACTGGAAAGACCATGTGAAATATTTGTGAAAAGTAACGAGGGTACCTCTCTTCCAAGGCAGGGGTGGAGGACTCTAGCGTACTAGCCATATCTGTACACGCAAATAGATGATGGTTAGAGTGCAAATATTACAAGGGTCGTGTTCTTGTGCATAATTTGTTTTTATGATTTTGTGTTATGGCTCTTGCTCGTTTACTTTTTAATCTTGTTTTTGTGAGTATAAGGCTTTATATATACATTCCCTAAGATTGGAGATTAAGAGGTCAGGGAGAAAGGTTGAGAGGGAAGCAAGTGAATAATGGATGTCAATAAACACTCCCCCCTTCCTTGGGTAGATCATACCGTTTGAAATGATGTCGTCACCCTTTGAAACCAGTTGTTCCAAGTTGTTATAGGTGAAGATTTTTGCCAGTAGTATTCTATTACCTTAGGTGCCTCGTCGAGTTGCAAGGGTGGTAAGGTACTCTCCCAAGATCAAACTTGAAGTGGTTCATCAGGTGATTCTTGAACACTGGAAGGTGTGGATTCCTTTGTAGCTTCATGGAGGTCCACTATTGTAGGTGGAGGCTGTGTAGAAGCTTTTACCTATATGGATGTATTACATGAGGAGCTAGAAGCTTCATGGAACTCCCCCCTTCCTGAGCTAGGTGGAATAAATTGGTTTTGCCTTGGAGCCCAAACTAGCTCTGGACTAGGTGTGTAGCATTCTGTGATCTTTCCCTTCCCACGGTCTGCCATTGGCTTTAGCGTTACACTGTTTGACTCATATGGGTTTGTTGTTGATAGGGAAGGACACATTTTACGTTTAGGTACACAAATTTGCTCATTTCCATCATAGTAGCCTTGGGCTTCTAATAGTCGTTTTGGAATCCATCGTGATTTGGTCTTGACTCTCCTAGAGCGCGCTCTTGGTTTTCCAGGGAAATTTTTTCTTGGAATGGATGGGAGGGTTGAGGTAGTTGGAAGTAAGGCCTTGGGGACCCATTGATATGTACTCTTAGGTCGTGCAGGTTGAGTACTTGCAATATTACTGCTTGCTGCAACTACAAGTGTTGAAGTGTTAGGTTCATGGGTAGCCGGCAAAGACGAGTTAACCACCTTGGCTTGTGAATGTTGGCTATCCTTCAACTTTGCTAGAGTTTGCAACGTAGGTGACTTTGCTTGAATGATAGGGTTAAGAGTCGGTGGTCGCGTCATGACACTACCAGTATCCCAATCAATAGTGCATTTGGTTGCCAACATCCACCTGCGTCCCAGGTTTACGTTGCCTTCCATAGCTCCCGTGGGCATGACTAGAAACCTCTGCACTATGCTTCCATTGTCATAGACAATAGGGGTCTGAAGGACTCCAAGAATAGCAATTTTCTTTTTATTAATGCCCTTGACTTGCATCGTACTCGGGGATAGGGTCGGTTTCCCTAATTGACACCAAACTCCATAGGATAACAAATTGTGTTTAGCTCCCGTATCTAATAAGACATTGTATAGTACTTTCCCATAGGGGCTATTTAGCTCAATTGGGTATCGTAGGGGTGGCTCAGATTCTAATGAGTCGTCATCTGTGTCCTCGAAAAATGCTTGCGTGATTCCCAGATTAGCGTCTCGTTGATGTCTAAGACGTTGTTGTCATTCTCGAGCCTCAACTCTTGCTTGGATTTTTCTAAGCTCTGCTTGTTCCTTGGCAGCCCTCTTTTGATGGATGGCTTGCAACTCTTCCTGGCTTAGAGGATCATAATATCTTTTGAATTTACTCCCATTAAGGAATCCAATGGTTTCAACTCCATCTAGAGTCTCCACACGGATGGTACTGAGGCGGTCCGGGGCGGGCAACAAGAGAGGCGACCTCTAAACACCCCTCAAGGCTCCCGTGCTGCTCAATTGGGGCTGGGGCAACCACAAGCACAACACAACAACAAACCCACAGCCAAACCCAAACAAGATAGGGGCACCACCTAGTTATGGTATGCGAACTAGGACGCAAGAAAGATTTTGGCACAACCAAGAAGATGCACCACACAACGCACACAAATAACCTCACACCAAGACACACACAAACTGGACCAGAGAGATCTAGAGCAAAGGGAAGAGAGAGAGAAAAGGATCTTGCATAATACCGTATTTGTGACTTACAAATGGAGATGGTTCGTTATGATGCTATCGTAGAACTTGTATAAACTCACTCAATGCTTAGTGATTGCTAAACATTGCCAAAACACACACACACTGTCTTAGGGTGTGGGAGACCTCTCACCACAATACCCTCTTACAATGGACACAAAACTGGCAATGAAAAACACACTAAAACACTTTCTAAAATCAAGATCAACCGATAGAAACTCAAATACACAAGTCACCTTGAATTCTCCAAACCGTATTGCACAAATGGAAGGACGAAGATTTGAACGTCGAATCACGCCTTTGATGCACCAAACCTCAATTTATTGATGATGAAGGAGCATATACAATAGTGGTTTTGAGGTTTGTGGAACTCACGCTCTCTCACTTGCAATGTGTAGCTTGAAGGCTTCTCTCACACCAAGAGTGAAGCTCACAAGTGGTTGCTACACCTAAGTCTCTCCTCACGCATAGAGTGTTGGGGTGCTATGTGAGATGTTGGAGGTTGTTTTACAAGAAGGAGAGGGGCCTATTTATAGGTTGGAGACCCCTCATTAGGATTATTGGAAATCCTAATTTTACAAGCTAACAAATCAGGATTATGATTTTTTTGAATATCAAAACATTGTGGGCCTTCTTTGTCTGCTTGAGTCATGGGTGTGGGCTCAAAAGAGAGCATTATTGATGGTAGATAAGGTGAAAGTAAGTAAGGAGAGAGAGAGAGAGAGAGAGAGAGAGAGAGAGAAAGAGAGAGAAAGAGAGAGAGAGAGAGAGAGTTACTATACACATGCCTTGAGGTGAGGTGTCTTTTATGGTTAGGTCAATGGCTATTTCGTGTTAGTATGTTAGTGGTTAGTGTTAGTAATCACTAGAAAGTTAATGATATATTTACAATGGGTAGAATGGGTGGGATGGTTGGAGTAAGATGGTTGAATGAAGTGAGCAAATCCTTGTGATGGTGAAGCTTGAAGAAGTTTTGGACTTACTTGTGTAGGTTCTCAAAATGACCATCGATCTTCTTCTTCGTCTTCTCTTCTTCACGCCACTGCTGCCAAGGTTGATCATCGTGATGAAAATGGTAATTCCGTTGATGAGATCTTTTGATTTGCAGAGGTTAAGCATGGTACACATGCTGAATTTATGTATATATATAAGGAGTAAGATGGAATTGTACTTTGGAGATAATAGAGAGAGGCATAGAGATGGTGTATGTACATGGAGAGCTCATATGAGAGCTATGGGAGTAAGTGGGGAGGTTAATGGTGAAGAAAGTGAGAGAAACCATTGAAGGTGCAGGTTTGAGTGAGGGATTGAGAGAAATGTGTGTGTGTGTGTGTGTGTGTGTAGAAGTGTGGAAAGAGGTGAGAGAAGACTATGGGCTACTTGTGAAAAAAGTGGGCAGACTGGGGTCCACTCAAAAAATCATAGCTCACCGCTGGTAGCTCCAAAAATCATGAAAAAATTTGAGGTGATTATTTAGAGCGTGGGCTACATTTTCTCTTTTGACCACTGCTCCAAATTCGGAGTGGAGATAGGTGCCAAAATTCTCACCAAAAAGCCTGTTTTTATGCTTGCAAAAGTCTTTTAGTGGACCCCTCCTTTGTTGAATTTGTACAATGCATCCAAGAGTGAGCCCCTCCTTTGTCATATCATAATACAAAGCATCCAAGTTGCCCTTGACACATGCATGGAGGAGGATTATTGGTGAATAAAGAAATATATACATGGTGGGACTAGTGTATGGACTATTCATGGACTTTAGCTCAATGAGCACATGGTGTTAGAATAATGAGTAAAAATAATCATAAAAATATGGAGGAGTTATGGATATGGAAAGATATTGGAATCATATGATATGGTCCCTCTTTGAATTATTTTGGGTGAAAGAGGAAAAGGTATGCAAGTAAATAATATAATAAACTTGACCAATGAGTAGAAATCAATTTTTTGTTTTCACGAGGGTGAGGGTGAAAATGTGGGAGTGATTTGTATAAAGGAAAAATATAAGGTTAGAGTATGTACATATTGACAAAAAATATACTTATGGTGTAAGAGGATGAAAGAAGGTGTACATATGTTTAATAAAACACACACCTAAGTAGAAATAATAAAATACCAAAATAATTATAAAAAATCCCTATATTTAGGCCATATATACAATGAAATATTTACACACAAAGAGGCCATAATATACTTTTATTTTTTTATTTTTTTTGGCTCACCTAGCCCAGTGACTAGCTAGCTGAGGGTTTTTAAGAAGATATGGGAAAAGCCCCCTAACTCACGCACGCCTATGTACAGTGAAATGGTAGGGATAGCCACAGTGTTTGGGTGATTTTGGTAGGGTGAGGTAACTCACTGTGGCAATTACAAAGAGCCGAAAAACGGCTATCATTAGCCCTCCCCCTGGATGATGGTATATTCATGTACCATCATAGAGCATCTTTTCCAAAGAGAGTGCTTTAGAGTCCTTGACGAGATCTTCATTGTTTGGCCCCTCAGAATTTTGGCGGGAGTTACACTCATGCTTCATGTAACAATACTTACATGAGACAGCGGCCTTTGGACAGATCTTTGGTAGATCCTTTGGTAGAAGGCGACTCAAATAGGGCTTCAAGCGATACCCGTTTACCTTCCTTGAGTGCTCTTTACCATTCATGTCCATAAGCTGATAGTAACTAGAATTGAAAGCCTTCTTGACTATGTATGGCCCTTGCCATCTAGTTTCAAACTTGGCATCAAAACGATTGTCAAGTCGATTGTCATACCTTAGCACAAGCTCTCCTTCCTTGATGCCTTTGTCCTTCAGTTTCTTGTCGTGCGTTTCTTTCGCTTGTGTGGCTTTCCTCTTGTAGCACTCGTATGCTGCTTCTCTTTTCCACTCAAGCTCCACTAACGTAAGAAGTCGATCCATCCATACCTCTTGATCATCTTGTGCTCCTTTGCCATGAAGTCGCATTGTTGGAATGTTGAGCTCGATAGGCTGCAAAGCCTCTTGACCATAGACCAAGTGAAATGGTGTGAACTCCGTGGCTTCCCTATATGTGGTTCGATATGCCCACAAGGCACCATCCAAGAAGTCATCCCATAATTTTGTCTTGTTTTGCACCATCTTTCTAATGATTCCTGCAATGACACCATTAGCCTTCTCCACCAAACCATTTGACTGTGGGTAGTATGGTGTGCTATGACGATGTAGAATGTGAAGCTCTTCACAAACTTCTGTGAGCAAGCCCTTCCTAAACCCTGGACCATTATTAGAAACAATCTCCAAAGGTGTGCCAAATCTGCAACAAATGTGAGTGTACACAAACTTGCTAACTGTCCTCTCATTCACTCTTGCCACACTTTGAGCTTCCACCCACCTAGTCATATAGTCTACAGCCACTAGAATGTAGAGTTTACCATTTTTTGTCCTAGGCAGAGGACCCATAGCATCAATGCCCCACTTTTCAAAGGGTCCATTTGCAAGCACTATTTGCCTCGGGCCATGCACCAACCTTCTATTTCCATTTATCTGACAATTGTGACAGCTTTTACACCAATGTTGAACATCCACATGCAAGCTTGGCCAAACATACCCCGCAAGCAAAATCTTCTTCACAGTTGATTCTTGGGAAAAATGACCACCACATGCCTCTTCATGCAAACCTTTTAGAATGGCTGGAATTTCCTCGATAGTTGGTACTCTTCTGCACACTTGATCCTTCCCTTTTTGATAGAGGGAGCCTTCTAGGAAGAGATAGAAACTTGCCTTCTTCATGAGTCTCCTCTTCTGAGCCTTCGTGAAGTCTTGTGGAAACTCACCCTCCAAAATGTAGCCGATAATGGGAGCCAATGACTCCAATCCCTGGTATCTCGGTTGCTTGACAGCTGCTGCCACCATGATGACCTGCACTTCTCTCTCAACACATGTAACTGCTTGTTGTGCAAGTAAATCGGCATCTTCATTTTGTTTCCTCGGAATATGATATAGTTGCACTTCTTCAAACTGATTAAACATCTTACGAATGGCATGAACTTTTGTCCTTAAGCTTTCATTCTTGCATGCCCAAATGCCTAAAATCTGTTTAACAATGAGAAGTGCATCTCCCTTTACCATGAGACGTTTTATCCCTTGGCCAATGCACATCTTCAAACCATGAAGTAGTGTGTCGTATTCTGCTTCATTGTTGCTAGTTGAACCTGGTAGATTGACCTTCTCTTTCATGACCACCTCTCCACTTGGGTTGAGCAACACTAGCCCTCCCCCTGCTTTTCCTGTGGCTCGTCGAAAAGCTCCATCAAAGAACAAGGTAAAAGCATTGGGAATACTTTTTGGTGGTGGCAATGGTAGGGTCTTTACTTGAGGCACCTTAATTTCCTTCTCATGTACCCTATAAGTGAGAATCCCTGCCAATTGTGCACGCACACTATCTTCTACCTTGAAAGAGTATTGGAACTCTTGCAACTCCATAATCCACTTTGAGATCCTAGTACTAAGATTCATTTGAGATGACACCCAAGGGAACAAATTTTCTGCAGTGAGAATTACAAAAGGTTTTGGTAGTAAGTAGGATCTAAACTTTCTCACCGCAAACATGAGAGAAAGCATCATGAGTTCTGCTTCTGTGTAGTCTCTCTCCAAAGCATTCATGACCCTACTAGCAAAGTAGATGGGTCGCATCCTTGTACTGTGGGGATCTTGTTGTAGCAACACAGCACCAATTGTTTCCCTTCCAACACTAGAGCTAACAAAGAATGTGTACTCCCAACAAGGAGGCATGAGTGTTGGTAGCTCTGACAAAATGACTTTAATGTTACAAAAATACTCTTCAAGCTCATCAGACCATGCAAATTCTACTTGTTGTGTCAACTTTTGCAAAGGATGAAGCAACTCCGAGGCTAAGTGAATGAAGCGTGACATATACTTCACCTTCTGAATGAAAGAGATGACCTCCTTAAGACTCTTCGGTGATGGGAGCTCAATAACCTTTGAAGGATCCACCTCAATGCCTTTATAGGAAACCTTGTGACCAAGCAAGATCACTTCATCCTCAGCTATGTGACACTTGTCGGGGTTGAGTTGACCTCCCATGTCATAGAGCTTCTTTAAACCTTCTTCTACCCTTTGTAGATGCAATGATTTTGAGCTATAAATGCAAAAATCATCAATAAAAACCCTAATGGACTTTCCAAAGAATGCTTGAAACACCATGTTCATGAAGCGTTGGAAAGTTGCAGGAGCATTTGTCAGGCCAAATGGCATGACTCTAAAAGCATAACAACCCCAAGGAGTGATAAAGGTTGTTTTCAATTGATCTTCCAATGCGATACCTATTTGAAAGTAGCCCGAGTAGCCATCACACACAGTGTACTTCTCATGACCAGCTACCTCATTTAGTATCTCATCCTGAAATGGGAGGGGAAAGTGATCTCTTTTTGTTGCCTCATTGAGTGGACGGTAATCCACACACACCCTCCACTTTTCGTTTTTCTTAGGAGTGACAACAACAGGAGAGACCCACTATGAATTCTCCACTGGATAAATGAAACCTGCTGCTAGAAGCTTTCTTACCTCCTTGAGTAGAGGCTGCTCCTTTATAACTCCTAGCCTTCGTAGCTTCTGAGCTTTAGGTGTGGCCTCAGGCTTTAACTCAATCTTGTGTTGAACAACATCTACCCCACGCACGTCGGTGTAGTCTTTAGCGAAAAGCCTAGGAAACTTCCTTAGAACACATTTGAACTCCTCTCTTTCATCCTTTGTAAGTGTTGTTGATAGCATACCTTCCAGCATTCCTTCATCTTCCACCTTTTGGTTCTCTTGAGGACCTACCTCCTCCAAGCCTTGACAAGAGGTCTCTTGGTTGCTTGGCTTAAACCTTACCCCCATGACCTCGATGGAAGACTCCTCTTCAGTAATGCTGCCGCTACTTTCTTCTTCTGAAGTGCTATCGGTCCAACCTTCTTCCGTCTCACTTTGAGATGATTCTTCATGGAGCTCCTCTTGGCGTTGCTCCTTCATGTCAAAGACAACCTTCTTATGATTGTCATTCCTGCAAATTAATTTCCCACTCTCCCAATCCTGCAAAGCTCGCATTTTTATTAGCCATGGTCTTCCTAGGATAAATGGATAACCACTTCCCTTGGTCGACATAACATAAAAATCCACCGCTTTCTTAATGCCAAAGGCCTCTACAAAGACATTTTTACAAATGCCTACACACCTAGCCTTGCTATTGTTTGCCATTTTCACTTTGATTTCAGGTGTCTCATGGATGTGCATGCCTAGTCTTTGCATGAGTCCCTCTGTCATGATGCAAATTTGTGCACCCCCATCCACTAGACCTTTCCTAACCAATCTCCCTTTGATGTAACAGTCTAGCACCGGTGTAATGTCCTCATTCATTTCAGCTTGTGCAATTTTTACAACAGGCACACTCTCTTTTACCTTTCTCCTAGTGCTAACTGCCCTTGTTAAATCCCTCCTAACTTGTGGACATAATGCAAGAAATTGAGGCCATGAAATATCAGGACCCTTACCTCTCATGTCTTCCAACAAGTTGTACGGAGCCATACCATGTCCAAGAGGGAAGTCTTGGAGGTTGATACGACGTCGAGTCCTCTTGGTTTCCTTGGTTTCCTTTGCCTTCTTGCCTTGTCCATGGTCACTCTGTGATGTGACTCCTTTCTCTTTACCTTTTCGTCGGCCACGCTTAATGCCATTGGCTTCCATGTCAACCTCATTTGAATTTGTCACCTCTACCACATGCACATTTGGATCCGGCAAAGGTGGAACTCCTTCTACCCCTTGTGGAGGTGGTCTTGGTCCATTTGGCCTTTGTAGAAGCCTTGGTTGTTGACCAGCTCCTTCTCCTGCATTCATCACTGGGTAATTCAAGTTAGGTCTCCCTGGCTCTCCACGGGGCCAAGGACAATTATACATCCCATGTCCAGACTCTTCGCAATTCCAACATTGCAAGAATCTCCTAGGTCGTGGGTCTCGCTCTTCAGACTTCTTTGCTTGTCCCTTTGGACCTACGGCTTGTGCAAGGTGAATTGACAGGCTGCTTAAGGATTCATTTAACTTCTCAATCACTTCAACCGTTACCTCAGGAAGCTCCTTAGATGTTGATGCTTGTGACTTACCTTTGGGTCTAAGACCTTCTATTGGAACCTCCCCCCTTAAGCACTTGAGTTTCCTATATTTCTCAGCAGCCCTAGTTTCAGCTGCATCAAAGGTAGCAGGTGCACCCGCCTCAACTTTTACCTTAAGGTCAGGAAAGAGTCCGGCTATGAACCTCTCCTTCTTTAGAAATTCTGCACCATCACCAGGGTTAGCAACATTTCGTATCCATAGAGCCCAAAGACGTAGGAACTCTTGCTTGTACAAGTAGTAGTCATCTAAGTCTTTTTGCTTATGAGAAACAATGTCTTGCCATAGCTTTTGAGTGTTTTGGGGATCAAAGAAGTATCTCTTGACAGGATTGACAACTTCCATGTAATTCTCTTTAACTTCCTCAGGCAAAGAGTCAAACCAAGTGCTAGCATCTTTCCTAAGGACTACCTCAAACATTTCTACACGTTCTTGATCAGTTACTATCCTCTTGATACGACAAGACATCTTGAAATTTGCCAAAAATAATTCTGCATCCTCTCCAGGCTCTCCAAAAAAAAGAGGATATCCAGACATTTGGCGTTGATTCTCCATTGAATTGATTTCAAAGTGACGCGTTTTGTTTTTTCTTTCTTTAAAAGATCTACACAATAATATTCTCTAAATTGCAATCTATTCTACAACAAAATAAAAATATTCACATCAAATGACCTATGATAATCAATGAGAGGTAGGATGACAGGGTTTGGTGACGCGAGAATTTCTCCTACTCTTTGGGCACCAAACATGAACACCATACGTTGTTGAAAATGGATTTTTCTACTAATTGCAATGTTTATTCTAATGTGTGGAGTGAAATGAAAGGGGAAAACCTCTATTCTTGGGCCATTATCCATTGTCTATGCATGACCTTATGCTTAAAACAAAACAAAAATATAGACATCCAAACTAAGGTCGTACCTAATGAGAGGCAAAATAAAAGGATTTACTGATGCGTTTATCTCTGCCAACCTAAGAGGACCTAAAATTCTACGAATTACACGTTGAAATTGCAACTTAGTACTAACAATTATGTATACCTTTTGCCTTGCAATGGGAATGAAGGGATCATACAAATTCTCGTGATTCATGCAAGCTACTTGATTATGCTAAAGGTTGAGCCTACACAAAACATACACAAGCCTTTCCTCCGTGGGGGCACCAAAATTGAGGCGGTCCGGGGCGGGCAACAAGAGAGGCGGCCTCTAAACACCCCTCAAGGCTCCCGTGCTGCTCAATTGGGGCTGGGGCAACCACAAGCACAACACAACAACAAACCCACAGCCAAACCCAAACAAGATAGGGGCACCACCTAGTTATGGTATGCGAACTAGGACGCAAGAAAGATTTTGGCACAACCAAGAAGATGCACCACACAACGCACACAAACAACCTCACACCAAGACACACACAAACTGGACCAGAGAGATCTAGAGCAAAGGGAAGAGAGAGAGAAAAGGATCTTGCATAATACCGTATTTGTGACTTGCAAATGGAGATGGTTCGTTATGATGCTATCGTAGAACTTGTATAAACTCACTCAATGCTTAGTGATTGCTAAACATTGCCAAAACACACACACACTGTCTTAGGGTGTGGGAGACCTCTCACCACAATACCCTCTTACAATGGACACAAAACTGGCAATGAAAAACACACTAAAACACTTTCTAAAATCAAGATCAACCGATAAAAACTCAAATACACAAGTCACCTTGAATTCTCCAAACCGTATTGCACAAATGGAAGGACGAAGATTTGAACGTCGAATCACGCCTTTGATGCACCAAACCTCAATTTATTGATGATGAAGGAGCATATACAATAGTGGTTTTGAGGTTTGTGGAACTCACGCTCTCTCACTTGCAATGTGTAGCTTGAAGGCTTCTCTCACACCAAGAGTGAAGCTCACAAGTGGTTGCTACACCTAAGTCTCTCCTCACGCATAGAGTGTTGGGGTGCTATGTGAGATGTTGGAGGTTGTTTTACAAGAAGGAGAGGGGCCTATTTATAGGTTGGAGACCCCTCATTAGGATTATTGGAAATCCTAATTTACAAGCTAACAAATCAGGATTATGATTTTTTTGAATATCAAAACATTGTGGGCCTTCTTTGTCTGCTTGAGTCATGGGTGTGGGCTCAAAAGAGAGCATTATTGATGGTAGATAAGGTGAAAGTAAGTAAGGAGAGAGAGAGAGAGAGAGAGAGAGAGAGAGAGAGAGAGAGAGAGAAAGAGAGAGAGTTACTATACACATGCCTTGAGGTGAGGTGTCTTTTATGGTTAGGTCAATGGCTATTTCGTGTTAGTATGTTAGTGGTTAGTGTTAGTAATCACTAGAAAGTTAATGATATATTTACAATGGGTAGAATGGGTGGGATGGTTGGAGTAAGATGGTTGAATGAAGTGAGCAAATCCTTGTGATGGTGAAGCTTGAAGAAGTTTTGGACTTACTTGTGTAGGTTCTCAAAATGACCATCGATCTTCTTCTTCGTCTTCTCTTCTTCACGCCACTGCTGCCAAGGTTGATCATCGTGATGAAAATGGTAATTCCGTTGATGAGATCTTTTGATTTGCAGAGGTTAAGCATGGTACACATGCTGAATTTATGTATATATATAAGGAGTAAGATGGAATTGTACTTTGGAGATATTAGAGAGAGGCATAGAGATGGTGTATGTACATGGAGAGCTCATATGAGAGCTATGAGAGTAAGTGGGGAGGTTAATGGTGAAGAAAGTGAGAGAAACCATTGAAGGTGCAGGTTTGAGTGAGGGATTGAGAGAAATGTGTGTGTGTGTGTGTGTGTGTGTAGAAGTGTGGAAAGAGGTGAGAGAAGACTATGGGCTACTTGTGAAAAAAGTGGGCAGACTGGGGTCCACTCAAAAAATCATAGCTCACCGCTGGTAGCTCCAAAAATCATGAAAAAATTTGAGGTGATTATTCAGAGCGTGGGCTACATTTTCTCTTTTGACCACTGCTCCAAATTCGGAGTGGAGATAGGTGCCAAAATTCTCACCAAAAAGCCTGTTTTTATGCTTGCAAAAGTCTTTTAGTGGACCCCTCCTTTGTTGAATTTGTACAATGCATCCAAGAGTGAGCCCCTCCTTTGTCATATCATAATACAAAGCATCCAAGTTGCCCTTGACACATGCATGGAGGAGGATTATTGGTGAATAAAGAAATATATACATGGTGGGACTAGTGTATGGACTATTCATGGACTTTAGCTCAATGAGCACATGGTGTTAGAATAATGAGTAAAAATAATCATAAAAATATGGAGGAGTTATGGATATGGAAAGATATTGGAATCATATGATATGGTCCCTCTTTGAATTATTTTGGGTGAAAGAGGAAAAGGTATGCAAGTAAATAATATAATAAACTTGACCAATGAGTAGAAATCAATTTTTTGTTTTCACGAGGGTGAGGGTGAAAATGTGGGAGTGATTTGTATAAAGGAAAAATATAAGGTTAGAGTATGTACATATTGACAAAAAATATACTTATGGTGTAAGAGGATGAAAGAAGGTGTACATATGTTTAATAAAACACACACCTAAGTAGAAATAATAAAATACCAAAATAATTATAAAAAATCCCTATATTTAGGCCATATATACAATGAAATATTTACACACAAAGAGGCCATAATATACTTTTATTTTTTTATTTTTTTTGGCTCACCTAGCCCAGTGACTAGCTAGCTGAGGGTTTTTAAGAAGATATGGGAAAAGCCCCCTAACTCACGCACGCCTATGTACAGTGAAATGGTAGGGATAGCCACAGTGTTTGGGTGATTTTGGTAGGGTGAGGTAACTCACTGTGGCAATTACAAAGAGCCGAAAAACGGCTATCATTAGCCCTCCCCCTGGATGATGGTATATTCATGTACCATCATAGAGCATCTTTTCCAAAGAGAGTGCTTTAGAGTCCTTGACGAGATCTTCATTGTTTGGCCCCTCAGAATTTTGGCGGGAGTTACACTCATGCTTCATGTAACAATACTTACATGAGACAGCGGCCTTTGGACAGATCTTTGGTAGATCCTTTGGTAGAAGGCGACTCAAATAGGGCTTCAAGCGATACCCGTTTACCTTCCTTGAGTGCTCTTTACCATTCATGTCCATAAGCTGATAGTAACTAGAATTGAAAGCCTTCTTGACTATGTATGGCCCTTGCCATCTAGTTTCAAACTTGGCATCAAAACGATTGTCACGTCGATTGTCATACCTTAGCACAAGCTCTCCTTCCTTGATGCCTTTGTCCTTCAGTTTCTTGTCGTGCGTTTCTTTCGCTTGTGTGGCTTTCCTCTTGTAGCACTCGTATGCTGCTTCTCTTTTCCACTCAAGCTCCACTAACGTAAGAAGTCGATCCATCCATACCTCTTGATCATCTTGTGCTCCTTTGCCATGAAGTCGCATTGTTGGAATGTTGAGCTCGATAGGCTGCAAAGCCTCTTGACCATAGACCAAGTGAAATGGTGTGAACTCCGTGGCTTCCCTATATGTGGTTCGATATGCCCACAAGGCACCATCCAAGAAGTCATCCCATAATTTTGTCTTGTTTTGCACCATCTTTCTAATGATTCCTGCAATGACACCATTAGCCTTCTCCACCAAACCATTTGACTGTGGGTAGTATGGTGTGCTATGACGATGTAGAATGTGAAGCTCTTCACAAACTTCTGTGAGCAAGCCCTTCCTAAACCCTGGACCATTATCAGAAACAATCTCCAAAGGTGTGCCAAATCTGCAACAAATGTGAGTGTACACAAACTTGCTAACTGTCCTCTCATTCACTCTTGCCACACTTTGAGCTTCCACCCACCTAGTCATATAGTCTACAGCCACTAGAATGTAGAGTTTACCATTTTTTGTCCTAGGCAGAGGACCCATAGCATCAATGCCCCACTTTTCAAAGGGTCCATTTGCAAGCACTATTTGCCTCGGGCCATGCACCAACCTTCTATTTCCATTTATCTGACAATTGTGACAGCTTTTACACCAATGTTGAACATCCACATGCAAGCTTGGCCAAACATACCCCGCAAGCAAAATCTTCTTCACAGTTGATTCTTGGGAAAAATGACCACCACATGCCTCTTCATGCAAACCTTTTAGAATGGCTGGAATTTCCTCGATAGTTGGTACTCTTCTGCACACTTGATCCTTCCCTTTTTGATAGAGGGAGCCTTCTAGGAAGAGATAGAAACTTGCCTTCTTCATGAGTCTCCTCTTCTGAGCCTTCGTGAAGTCTTGTGGAAACTCACCCTCCAAAATGTAGCCGATAATGGGAGCCAATGACTCCAATCCCTGGTATCTCGGTTGCTTGACAGCTGCTGCCACCATGATGACCTGCACTTCTCTCTCAACACATGTAACTGCTTGTTGTGCAAGTAAATCGGCATCTTCATTTTGTTTCCTCGGAATATGATATAGTTGCACTTCTTCAAACTGATTAAACATCTTACGAATGGCATGAACTTTTGTCCTTAAGCTTTCATTCTTGCATGCACAAATGCCTAAAATCTGTTTAACAATGAGAAGTGCATCTCCCTTTACCATGAGACGTTTTATCCCTTGGCCAATGCACATCTTCAAACCATGAAGTAGTGTGTCGTATTCTGCTTCATTGTTGCTAGTTGAACCTGGTAGATTGACCTTCTCTTTCATGACCACCTCTCCACTTGGGTTGAGCAACACTAGCCCTCCCCCTGCTTTTCCTGTGGCTCGTCGAAAAGCTCCATCAAAGAACAAGGTAAAAGCATTGGGAATACTTTTTGGTGGTGGCAATGGTAGGGTCTTTACTTGAGGCACCTTAATTTCCTTCTCATGTACCCTATAAGTGAGAATCCCTGCCAATTGTGCACGCACACTATCTTCTACCTTGAAAGAGTATTGGAACTCTTGCAACTCCATAATCCACTTTGAGATCCTAGTACTAAGATTCATTTGAGATGACACCCAAGGGAACAAATTTTCTGCAGTGAGAATTACAAAAGGTTTTGGTAGTAAGTAGGATCTAAACTTTCTCACCGCAAACATGAGAGAAAGCATCATGAGTTCTGCTTCTGTGTAGTCTCTCTCCAAAGCATTCATGACCCTACTAGCAAAGTAGATGGGTCGCATCCTTGTACTGTGGGGATCTTGTTGTAGCAACACAGCACCAATTGTTTCCCTTCCAACACTAGAGCTAACAAAGAATGTGTACTCCCAACAAGGAGGCATGAGTGTTGGTAGCTCTGACAAAATGACTTTAATGTTACAAAAATACTCTTCAAGCTCATCAGACCATGCAAATTCTACTTGTTGTGTCAACTTTTGCAAAGGATGAAGCAACTCCGAGGCTAAGTGAATGAAGCGTGACATATACTTCACCTTCTGAATGAAAGAGATGACCTCCTTAAGACTCTTCGGTGATGGGAGCTCAATAACCTTTGAAGGATCCACCTCAATGCCTTTATAGGAAACCTTGTGACCAAGCAAGATCACTTCATCCTCAGCTATGTGACACTTGTCGGGGTTGAGTTGACCTCCCATGTCATAGAGCTTCTTTAAACCTTCTTCTACCCTTTGTAGATGCAATGATTTTGAGCTATAAATGCAAAAATCATCAATAAAAACCCTAATGGACTTTCCAAAGAATGCTTGAAACACCATGTTCATGAAGCGTTGGAAAGTTGCAGGAGCATTTGTCAGGCCAAATGGCATGACTCTAAAAGCATAACAACCCCAAGGAGTGATAAAGGTTGTTTTCAATTGATCTTCCAATGCGATACCTATTTGAAAGTAGCCTGAGTAGCCATCACACACAGTGTACTTCTCATGACCAGCTACCTCATTTAGTATCTCATCCTGAAATGGGAGGGGAAAGTGATCTCTTTTTGTTGCCTCATTGAGGGGATGGGATGTAGAGGCATCCTATCCTTTCTTTGTGGCTTCTTGAAGCGTTGGCATTCATTACATCCCTTTGCAAAAAGTGATGCATCCTTAAACAGAGTGGGCCACCAATAGCTTGACTGTAAGATCTTTCGGGCAGTCAACTTTCCTGAAAAGTGACCACCAGCTACGCCCATGTGTGCCTCTTGTAGAATATATAAATACTCATCCTCGCGGGCACAGTGTCTAAGAACATCATCTTTTCCTCTCTTATAGAGAGTTCCAGCCAATAAGCAATAGGGTTCGCATTCCTTGATTAATTTTCGAGCTATATCTTTTCGCAGCTCTTTGGGTGAAAAACCATTAACTAAGAAGTTAACAATCTTTTCACTCCATTCAGGCATTGTCTCAACACTGAACAAAGGAGTATCAGGCAATTCATCATCAACCCCCGTAGGAGATTCTCCATTAGGGATATGAGATAAATGATCCGCCATGACATGTTTCCTCCCAGGCCTCACAACAACATTGAAGTCAAACTCAAGAAGAATTAACAACCATAGTGTAATTCGACCTGTGGAACACGGCTTGTTTACCAAATATAGCAATGCTTGATGATCAACATAAAACACAAACTTGGTAGCAAGAAGGTAATAGCGAAATTTCTTTACTGCGTAAATCATAGCTAGACCTTCGCGCTCTGTAGTAGTGTAGTTCATCTCGGCATCATTTAATTGGCGACTTGCAAAGCTAATAGGGTAGTCCAATTTATGTTCTCCTGGTTGAGTTAGAACATACCCAATAGCAAAGTTTGATGCATCAATATGCACATGAAAAGGTACATTCCAATCAGGTGTTTGCAGGATTGGAGCACTTGTTAGGGCCTTCTTTAATAACTCATAAGATTGATGACATTCTTCCGTCCAGTGAAACTCGATAAGAAGCTTGTACAATGGATGCGCTATCTCGGCAAAGTTTAAAATAAACCTTCGATAATAACCAACATGGCCCATAAATCTTTGAACTCCTTTATAGTTCGTAGGTGGTGGCAAATCGGCAATGGCTTTAATCTTACTCACATCTGTGAATATCCCGTTCTTGGACACTATATGCCCTAGAATGACTCCATGCTTAACCCAAAATTGGCATTTGAAAGGGTTCAATGAGATGCGATAAAATCTACACCTTTCAAATATTTTTCGTAGATATAACAAATGCTTCTCCCAAGAAGAATAAACACAAAGGTCGTCTAGGAAAGCTTCACAAAACTCCCTTAGAAATTCTTTAAACGCAGTGTTTATTAATCGTTGGAATGTAGCATGGGCATTTGTTAAGCCAAAAGCCATAACACGAAATGCAAACACTCCAAAATCTGTGACAAAAGCAGTTTTAGGTTGGTCCTCTAATGCAATTGTGATTTGATTGTAACCAGATTACACATCTAAAAAGCTATAAGCTTCCTTGCCCGCAACTTTTTCAAGCACATGTTCTGAATATGGCAAGGGATAATGATCTCTCCTAGTGACTGCATTAACTTTCTTGAGGTCCACGCACACTCTTAGTTTCCCATTCTTTTTTGGCACAATGACTATTGGAGAAACCCATTCTGAGTGCTCAATAGGGTATATGAATCCACATTGGATAAGTTTTTCAATCTCCTCTTGTACAATTTTGGCGTACTTAGGATTCATTGGGTAGGGTCGTTGCTGGACGGGTTTAGCAATGTTGATCATGGGAATTGTATGTTGCACCACAGAAGGTGGAACGCCCTTCATGTCATGATATGTCCAAGAAAAGATATCCTTGTATTCCTTGAGGAGCTCCTTAAGTACAACCTCTTCAGTTTCGGTAAGGTCTTGAGCAATAAAGCCTGGTTTAGACTCCTCACCTGGTTCTGCTAATTCTATCTCTTTAACTACCGCTGGACCATCATAGACTCCACTGCTTCCATTGGTAGGTATTCGTTGGGCTTTGGCATACACAACCTTTTTCTCCCCCGTGGTATAAGATTTAAAATGTTCAGGAGCCGTATGTAAGTCAGCAAGCTCTTGTCCTGACAGAGACCTTTCTTTTAGTTCTGCCTCCTTTTGTTGTTGTGCTAACTCTCGGTTTTGACGTCTTCTTATAGTTCGACTCAATTTCGGCTCTGTAACCTCCAATTGAGTGAGGTCAATGGGTCGCGGGCTGCACCACATGACACTCTGGAGATGTTCACCCCAATTGTCTACTAGCTTTCGATGAGCATCACATGCCCCTAGATAGCTAAGCCATTCTGCAGTAGATCTTTCCTTGTTTATCCTAGCTCTCACATTTGCTCGATATCATCTTCTCTTATATGACCTTTGTTTCTTGTTAAGGTTTTGATTTTGGTAAATGTTTGAACTCGACTCGCCTGATAGGTCTTTGCTTGTATCTTCTTCACTCTCATATAAATTACCATAGACGCTCGTACTAGGCCTTGAGTGTTTAGTTTCTATACTTGGTTCACTCGATGTTTCCTCAGGTTCTGAATCCATTTCTCCCTGAGATTCCGTTTCTGATGTGTATTGGCCTGAAGCCTTTGAGGAATCATCAGTTTCACTCTCAGGTAGGTGTGCCTCTTTCTTATCATCGGATGTTACATGCTCTACACCTAACATGTTTACTGGTGCAATGTGTGGTATCTCTTCCCCATCTGGTGTTACCCAGGTTGTTCCTCTAGCTCCCCATGTATCTATAGTTTCCGCTAGGTGTACCCAATCGACATTGTCTGACTCAGCCATTCCGGGTAGGATATCCATATAAGGAGATTTCTCCCCAATATCCGTGTCTTCGATACACGTTGTGAGCGGGATGAAAACACACACAACGCCTCTATAACAACCCAACACACACTCTTGGAAGGATATACACACACACTATGGGGCACCACTCGGCTTAGACAACACACCTGGCCGAGACAGGGAACACACCTCTGGAGAGAGAGGAGAGAGACTATCCACTTGCCCACTCCACACGGACACACACACACACACACACACACACCCAAAAAACTCAGCTCAAAAGAGGAGAATTTCTGATGTTTAGATACAATTGAGCTTGGGCCAACACCAATGGGGCAAATAGCTCACACAATATGGGTAAAATAAGCCAGATACAATCACAAACTAGAGTAGAAACTTCGCTCATAGGAGAAACTTACACAGAAAAACAGCAGGAAAAGAGTGAGGAATTTGGCAAAATGGACAGCGCCATTGCGTCCGGAACGGCCCAAAACCCCAATCTACAATGTCAAAGTGCTCAAATCCGACCTCGGATGAGAGCAGTTTACGGCCAAAACAGGCTCCAAAAAACCCAAAAAAACACCTGTGGCTGTTCCTCCTCTCTTCTCCACGTTTTTTCTATTCTTCTCTCAGTTTTTTCAGTTCCCACACTTAGATTTATTAGTTGGGCACCCTTGGCCTTTTAGATGACCTCAAACGGACCCCGAACAGGCCAAAAACTGACCTCACAGTGCATAGTTGTCACCTTTTTTGCATCATCCGCACACCTGGCACTCATTTCTTTTCAATAATGCATCTCGCAACCACGTGAAGTGGCCCCAAAAAGTGGTCCTAACGATGACCTTTCTGCATAACTCTCACAAGAAAACACCACTTTGTGTCCGTATTCATCCACGTGCAAATATTGGCCCCGTTCGGCCTCCTGACGCCACTCGATGCCATCTGACGCACCTGCTTATCTCATGTCGTCGGCCCGCGGATAGCTTCCTCAAGAAGTTTTACGCGCTACCAACTCCTCCTTATTGTAGAAAAAACACAGTGGTACTGGTAATAGTGAAAATCGATGCACTATGTACACCCTATCCTACCTGTACACATGTGGGGCCCACGTAACCACCTGGCTCTGAAAAATGGGCAATTCTTTATTTGATGCACCATGCATGTATATGTACATATGCGCAATCCCTTGCTCCAAAAAACTCTTGACATAATTTGCCCATCCCCTAACCTGCTAGATCATTCATGATCAGCAGCAGCAAAGAGCGATATGAGACTCGCCGCATCACAGGTCTCCTCATCCTTCACCAACATTGCTTGCTCCACAGACAGTTCATCTTGCTCCACCATCATCAATCTAGCATGATACAATTTAAGACGCAATCCATTTACCCTTGACTTATGTAGAACACCATCCAGGTTAGCCAACTGATATGTGCCATTTGGAAAACACTCCACTACCTTGAAAGGGCCTTCCCACTTAATTTGAAACTTCTTTTGGAAGGTGTTGTCCAGCTTACTGTTGTAGCGCAAAACCAAGTCATGCTTCTTGATACCCTTACTTTTGACCTTTTCATTTATCTTTGCTAAAGCCATATCTTGCATCTGCCCATAATGTTCCAATGCACTCATCCTATCCAGCTGAACCTCTTGTAGCTGTAAGAGCCTCTCTTCGAATGCATCACTAGGCGGCCCAAGCAACTTCTCTAACATCTTGACCGCAGGAAACTCTACTTCCACAGGCAATAGTGCTTCTTTTCCATACACCAAATGAAATGGAGTAAACCCTGTACCTGTCTTCACCGAAGTACGGTAAGCCCATAATGCAATAGGCAATTCCAAATCCCAATTCTTTCCTTGGTGCTGTGTCACTTTCGAAAGAATCTGTACCAACTCACCATTGAATCTTTCATTTAAGCCATTACACTGTGGGTAATAAGGAGTGGTATGCTGGTGCCTAATCTTCATCTTTGCACATAAAAAATCTAGCAGTTTAGCTCTAAAGCCAGGCCCCTTATCTGAAAGTAGCTCCAGTGGCACCCCAAACTTGCAACATATTTCATCATATACAAATTTTGCCACATCCTTTGCAGTGATCTATTTTACTGCTATAGCCTCTGCCCATCTAGAAAGATAGTCCACTGCCGTCAAAATATAGCTTTTGCCCCTGCTTGTGATAGGTAACGGGCCTATTGCATCAATCCCCCACTTTTCAAACACATCAAACGCCATAATGGTTTTTCGTAGCTCTGGCTTCAACACTCTCTTCCCAAATGCTTGACACCTATTGCAAGACCTACACCAATGGTGAACATCCTTGTGCAAACTAGGCCATACATACCCCTCTTGCAAAATCTTATGCAAGGTGATCTTTAGAGCAAAATGGCCAGCAGATGCGCCTTCATGATTCTCTTCCAACACTCTGTAAAGCTCCTCCCGCCAAGGTACACGTCTCAACACGAGATCAACCCCTTTCATGTATAAGACATCACCAATCAATTTGTACCTGTATGCTCTATGCACAAAGCCATACTTCTTAGACTTCTGAATCTCCTTTGGAATGATTCCTGTTAGCAAAAACTCCTCTTCTTGATCCAAACTTTCCCGGCCATGATAAAGAGGTAAAGTGGTCCTCAACACAAATAGCTCCCCAATCATGCCTTGAGCTGCTTCATGTGCCTCTCCATTTAGAGCACGTTCAATGTGTCTGATGATCCATGCTTCGAACTTTTTTAACAGGCCTTTAATTCTGAAGCACATTTCCTTCAATGAGGTGTTCTTGCTCTTCCACACACCCAGCACTTGCTTCACCACTAACAAGGCATCACCTTTTATGCTCAACCTTCTAACCCCATGCTTCAAACAAATGTGTAATCCGGCTTCCAGAGTAGCATATTCAGCCTCATTGTTACTATGAGCATCCAATTTGAACCCTCTCTTGCATACTAGCTTCCCCTCTGGATCATAAAGTGCTATACCCCCTGAAGCTGCATCATGGCTCTTTCTATATGAACCATCAAAGAACAACACATGTGCATTGCTGATCTGTGGCACTTCTTCAACTACCTTTATCACCACCTCTTCCTTAACAATAAGGGGATTATCCTTGTAGGTCAACAAATCAGCTAGGGTAGCCCTTGTACTATCTTCCACTAGAAAAGAGAACTCAAACTCTTGCAGCTCAATTACCCATTTCTTCACCACATTTGACATGTTAGTACCATTAATTAACTGTGGCAAAAAGGCATAACTCGTCAAGAAAACAAAAGGCCGTGGTAGCAAGTAATGATGAAATCGTCAACAAGCAAATATTACACTGGCCATCACTAGCTCTACTTCCGAGAACTTTCTCTCCGCTACCAACTTCACTCGGCTTGCACAATACACTGGCCTCATATAATGGCTGCCCTTCTCCTTTTGCAATAGCATGGCTCCAATGGCATCATCCCCTACTCAGGGATTTACATAAAAAAATTTCTCCCAATCAGGAGCCTGCATAGCTGACAAACCCCCTAACACCTCTTTCACCTCTTGAAACACTTCTTCACACTTGTCATCCCATTGCAATGGATCATGCTTTGCCACTTGTTGTAATGGATAAAGAATATGAGAAGACAATGGAATAAACCTTGCCATGTACTTCACTTTGTGTATAAAGGTTGTCAATTGCTTTGTACTCGTAGGTGATGGAAGAAGAATAATAGACTTAACCTTGTCTGGATCAGCCTCAATGCCATTTTCTGACACCATGTGGCCCAATAACTTCACCCTTGGCTGTGCTAGATGACATTTCTTTGGATTTAGTTGTCCTCCACATTCATCATATCGAGCCAATACCATCTGCAGCTTCTCATGGTGTTCAACCCTACTGCTATAAACATAGAAGTCATGCATAAAAGCTTTAACACAACTACCAATGAATGGTTCCAACACCCAATTTTCTCTCTCTTGATAGAAGGAAGGTCCATTTGACAACCCAAATGGCAATACTGTGTAGCAATAGCAGCCCCATGGCGTAATAAAAGTTGTCTTTGTGCGATCTTTAAGAGCAATCTTCAATTGAAAATAGCCTGAAAAACCATCACACACACTGTACCTCTCATAACCTGCCACTGAATCCAAGATCTGATCATTGAATGGAAGAGGATATGGGTTCTTCTTAGTGGCTGCGTTTAAGGGTTTAAAATCTACACAAATTCTCCACTTCCCATCCTTCTTTGGACTGACTACAACTGGACTCACCCATTCTGTGGTCTCCACAGGGACTATGTACCCTGCCTTCAATAACTTGTCCACCTCTTCTTGCAAGGCTTCCATTTGCTCTTGACCCATCCTTCTTAGCCTTTGCCGCACTGGCTTAGCACCTTCTTTCAGCTCTATATGCATCTCTTCGCTCTTGAACCCTCTGATCTCTTCATATGAAGTAATGAACAAATCAGGAAAACTAGCCAGCATGTGCAAATATATATCCTTCTCCATAGTTGAGAGGTCTCCACTGATCATTTGTGTCATCAATTCCTGCTTCTTTGACAACTCAACCTTGGTTTGCATCAGCCCTTCAATCACTTCATAAGGCCCTTCACTCTCATCTTGAACCTCATTCGCAAATGCAACTAAACCAAACTCTTGGATTTCTTTGTCCATCAAAAGAATGCAACATCAGCATCCTCATCACTGCTGGTAGTGCTATCACTGTCCTCATCTGTCACCGTGGAAGAGTCTTCATCACTAGACTCATCCTCATCTTCATAAATCTCCTCTAATCGTTTCCTTGTGTCCATATTATAAAGCTTCTTGGTACCTGTCTTTCCATAGAGGCTAATCGTACCACGTCGCCAATCTTGAACAGCTCCCACTGCACGTAACCATGGTCTGCCCAGTATAATAGGATATGCTCCCAACCCTACTGGCATCACATGAAAATCAACCACTACCTTTGCATCATATGCCTCCACTTCTAAGCTCTTTACAACACCCAAGCATTTTACTTTTTGATGGTTTGCCAATCTGATCCGAAACCTTGACACCCCAGCCACTGTGAGACCCATCTTCTCAACGCATGAGTGTGTTATGACGCATATTTGGGCTCCGCCATCCACATAACCTTGTCCCAAATTTTTCCTTTTATGCCACACATCTACTATTGGACAAATGTCTGGTAGCTCATCCATTGCCAACACCTTTACTGAACCTCTCTCTGGCTCTTTCTCCATTGGGTTAACCATCCTCTTCCACTGTCGCTTTAGCTTAGGCACCATCTCTATAAGCTGCCCAAAAGTAACATCTGCCTTCCTGCTCGTCAGATCCTCCTTCAAGTCATAGCTTAATTGCCCATCCCCTAGTGGAAAATCTGAAACATGAAACTTTCGACGAGCTCTCCTTTTCCTCTTGGCCTTGACATCCTCGCCTTCATGGATCTTTCCTTTCTTCTTACTAGGACCTGGGGCACTTCTTCCTTCCTTTTCCTCTGTGGTCCTCTTCCCAATAGGCATCACTAATGTATCCTCTAGCTTTGATGCCTTCTCCAAGGTGACTACACTTAGCACTTTTGTCTTTCCTTTTTCCTCCTGGGTCAGCCCACTGGTTCCTTCGTCTCCCTTAATTTCGATGCCATAATCATTTGACCTAGTTAGCACCTGTCTTGGCAATGGATACATGTCTCCCCCCATCCTTGCTGGCTTATCACATTGCGGGCTGATGTGACCCAACTCTCCACAATTATAACATGTGGGCATCTGCCTCCAGTACCTACCATTGCTTTGTCCAACACCATCCCTAGGTCTTTCTTCACCTCCTGGCTGATTTGCATACCTCCCTCGACCTCGATTATTTTCCACTTGACCTAGCATGTTTAGGCTAAGATTCTTCATCAAATCTACCACTTGCCTCATGTCTTGCCTTAGCCCATCATCTTGCACCGATGTAGTGACCACTGCTGGCATAACCTGAGTAGTAACAGGAACCACTGGTTCATGATGAACCCCTGACATGCGACCTTGTAAAGACTCTAGAGGCTGAAATTCAGACCTCATGGGCAAAGACTCCACCCCTAACTGGCTCATTTTCCTCAGCTTCCACTCTTTGTTCCTTGCTACCTCTAGTGCATCTTCATATGTCCTAGGCTTCTTTAGCTCCACTCTCCAACGTATATTCTGCCAAAGACCAACCAAGAACCTATCCTTCTTCATCATGTCAGGCGGGGGTACCTGTGGTGCTAAAGCCTTGCACATCCGCTCCCATCCCAATGAGAACTTACGTATGTACGCATCTACTGGCTCACCTTCCTTTTGCACCAAAGCCTGTACTTCTTGCCACACTTTGTCAGGATCTTCTATCTTTACAAACTCCACTTCCAACCCATGTCGTAGATTGTCCCAACTCAGCCTTACAGGTGGATTAGCCACACGCAACTCCTCTTCAAATGCTTTAGACCAAACTCGTTTATCACTCTTCAAATAAATTTGGAGAAGGCGTACCATCTGCGCAGGGTCATGAATCTGGTTGCTAATGTAGGCAACCTCCATCTTTTCCAAAAAATCTTCCACATCTTCATCACTTCTTCCATGAAACTCCGGATAGGAGAAAGCCATGGCTACCCAAGTTACAATGCTTTGAGAACCCCTTTGAACACACGTGCAAGAAACCAAAACTTTTGACTACCCAATCCCCAGAAACTTCAATGGAGCTCAACTTTAGATAAGGACAAACACATGCACATCAAATGAGTTTTCACAGTTGATCATCGGAATTACAACAGGCAAAGGACATTCCAAGATCTCTCGTAATCTTCTTGGCCCGAACATAAAGACTATGCGCTGCTGGAAAAAAATCTTCCTGGACACATGAACATTTATCTGGATTCTTTGAGTTAAATGAAAAGGAGTGAATTGAGGGCCATTTTGATCATCCATTAAAGCCAACCATGAAGCTCCCAAGAAGGCACACCTGACTTAACCTTTGATTTTGCCAAAATTTCAGCAACATAACAACATAAATGGCTCAAAAGACCAAAAAACCAGCCATCATAACTTGGAAAATTTTTGGCAGAGTTTCCCCAGAAATAGAGCAGTAGGAACCCAAAATATAGATTGTATATGTATGCATAAACTGTCAACAATACAACCCGAGCATCTAGTAGGACTCACTAGTACATAGCCTATGGCGAGGTCACAAAAAGGGTGCTCCAGCTACCTGTATCACCGAAAGGATCTCTACATTTGAGAATCCCCCAGCTCAATAAAAACCTCACGCTATCAGCCCTCACACGAAGGCTAATGCAAATCGCGTATAGTCAAGTCTCAGAAATGACTATCTTACAGACCAAGTCTCAGAAATGGCTGGGACTGCCAAATACAACCAAGTATGGCTCCACAAATGCGTACAATGGCAGTTTCCACAAATAACGTACAATCCAGCAGACAATGCGCTCAAACAGGCGCCAAGTGATGCATACCCACAACAACTGCAAGTGACATCACTGCTAGTATATCACTGTACTCCAGCTACCTCTACCTCTATGAATCACCTGTACCTGTACCTGTCCCTGTCCCTGTAACCTGTAACTTGTAACCTGTAACCTGTAACCTGTAATCTGCAATCTGCAACCTGTAATCCCAAAGCTCGAAGCTCGAAGCTCGGAGCTCGAAGCAGAAGGTACTCGAAGAAGATCCTCCGTGGGGGCGCCAAAAGAATGTGAGCAGGATGAAAACGCACACAGCGCCTCTATAACGACCCGACACACACTCTTGGAAGGATATACACACACACTATGGGGCACCACTCGGCTTAGACAACACACTTGGCCGAGACAGGGAACACACCTCTGGAGTGAGAGGAGAGAGACTATCCACTTGCCCACTCCACATGGACACACACACACACACACACACACCCAAAAAACTCAGCTCAAAAGAGGAGAATTTCTGATGTTTAGATACAATTGAGCTTGGGCCAACACCAATGGGGCAAATAGCTCACACAATATGGGTAAAATAAGCCAGATACAATCACAAACTAGAGCAGAAACTTCGCTCATAGGAGAAACTTACACAGAAAAACAACAAGAAAAGAGTGAGGAAGTTGGCAAAATGGACAGCGCCATCGCGTCCGGAACGGCCCAAAACCCCAATCTACAATGTCAAAGTGCTCAAATCCGACCTCGGATGAGCAGTTTACGGCCAAAACAGGCTCCAAAAAACCCAAAAAAACACCTGCGGCTGTTCCTCCTCTCTTCTCCACGTTTTTTCTGGTCTTCTCTCAGTTTTTTCAGTTCCCACACTTAGATTTATTAGTTGGGCACCCTTGGCCTTTTAGATGACCTCAAACGGACCCCGAACAGGCCAAAAACTGACCTCGCAGTGCATAGTTGTCACCTTTTTTGCATCATCCGCACACCTGGCACTCATTTCTTTTCAATAATGCGTCTCGCAACCACGTGAAGTGGCCCCAAAAAGTGGTCCTAATGATGACCTTTTTGCATAACTCTCACAAGAAAACACCACTTTGTGTCCGTATTCATCCACGTGCAAATATTGACCCCGTTCGGCCTCCTGACGCCACTCGATGCCATCTGACGCACCTGCTTACCTCATGTCGTCGGCCCGTGGATAGCTTCCTCAAGAAGTTTTACGCGCTACCAACTCCTCCTTATTGTAGAAAAAACACAGTGGTACTGGTAATAGTGAAAATCGATGCACTATGTACACCCTGTCCTACCTGTACACATGTGGGCCCCACGTAACCACCTGGCTCTGAAAAATGGGCAATTCTTTATTTGATGCACCATGCATGTATATGTACATATGCGCAATCCCTTGCTCCAAAAAACTCCTGACAACGTGTAACAATACTGTAATGGAGCTGAGTGAATTGTTGTGTCTGATCGATTATCAATGATGAATTTATTTCCTAGAGGATGCGTTCGACCACTTAAAAGATCAACTCGAATGACAGAGTCTTGGAACTGTAAGTAGACGTGGTTTTTGGACCAGTCATGCACCATTTTTGCTTCCCTCATGAATGGACGCCCTAAGATCATCTCAAATGACATAGGATGCTTGGAAAAATCCATAACAATGAAAGTCTGCCTTACCTTGTGTCCCAAGACCTTGATCCTGAGATCCTGTAGCATTCCAATAGGCGTAACAATAGATCCATTAGCCATTTTTACCACTATGCTTGTGGCTTCAAGGTGAGGTCTCCCCATAGACTCCCAACAACTCTTTGTCACCATGCTGACTCCCGCACCACCGTCAAGGACCCCCTTTACAGTTAATCCTTTAGTAGTGATTGGTAGAGTAGCATTGGATTCATCACCTTCAAAGTATTGCCCTAACTTGTTAACGGGTATTTCAATTACAGATTCATGTCCCGCTAGGTCAGATGGTGGTGCTAAATGTTCCTCATCATTCATTACCGAGTCAGGTTTGTTCATATGTGCAAACTGAGGTAATCCGGCCTGTAATTCTCCATTGAGGAAGGCTCGAAGAGCTGAGACTAGCTCGGGGTCTTTATATAGTTTGGACATGATGGTGGTTCTGACTTCTGAAGACATGAAATCCATCAATTTGGCAATGTTTAACGGCACCTTTTGGCCTTGAGTCCCTTGACGTGGGGAAGATGGGATCTCCATTTCTTCGATAGGATCAGGTAGTCCCTCTGTAAACATTCTTTCCATCAAGAAGTGAGTACGCCCACTTTCCCATGACTTTAAGTCACTTTCTTCTTGGATGACACTAGGTATGTGCAAGGGTCTATGGACTTGGTGAGGTTGTTGTTGTGTAGGGAACACGGTGTCTGTAATCTGGATCTTCCTAGGTGCTGGTTCTAGATCCCTTTGGGTATCTTCTACCAAACTCCTTAAATGCTTGACTCGCTCAATCTCCTCTGTAGGGTTTGGGTAAGTTCCTATCTTCTTTTTGGATCCTGGCCATTGTGGCTCATGAAGATCTTCCTTGTTGGTTTCTATGTTAGTGGTCGTTTTGGTCTCCATGGTTTCACCTGAATCAGAATCTTCTTCAGCGTCGTTCATACATACGGGGTCATCACCAGACCCTATGTTGGTCTTTGAGCTAGGGTCTGACTTCGCTGCTTTTTGCGATCTCTTTCTTCGTGTTTTCTTCTTTTTCTGAGATTGGGCAATTGATGCCGTGTCTCTTTCCTCAAGAATATAATTTTGTTTTTGGAGCATCGATCGTGTGAGTGCGTTTACTGGTACTATGTTTATAGTTGGTGGTGTCCCATCAACAATCTCTATTAAGTTCAATTGTGTGATTTTCGGTGCGTTTGGATTGTTAGGACACTGTGCGATCAAATGATCTATGCCACAACGATTACAAGTGAGTATTGGCATTGCCAATGCACTCCCTTGACTTGTTTGCATTAGTGCAACTTTCTTTTGCATTCTAATGGGGCACTCAGCTACTCGATGTGGTCCACCACATTCGTAGCATTGAAGAGGTGGTCTCCTGGCAAAACTATTAATGTTTTGGCCTCTTGCTGCTAGCACAGTAGCTTGATATACCGGTTTGATTTGTCCCCAATGGTCTTCCATATAGTACATGGGACACTCCTCAAGCATGTCGACTCCATAGGTGATATTAGAGTCTATATCCTCTTCGCAATCTACATAAGTACTAGATGACTCGCAACCTATTTGGTTCATAGGTGTAACTCTTGGATGAGGGGGTTGCGGTCCTAGCACTGGAGGTGGCAACGGTGTGGTTTGGACCACATTTTGGGTTCTAGGGACCATGTGCTGTAATGGCAACTGTTGCTCCATGGGTGGGGTAGGCATCAATGCAGGAACTTGAGGTGAGTCTGCCCAAGCTATAGGCGGTCTATTTTCCATGATGGGTTTAAGCATTAGGAAATCCTTCGCTTGATGGACATACCTACCACACGTGTTACAAGTCCCGTTAAACTTTACTCTGAAAGTAGGGCATTCACTCGTAGTATGTGGGCCCAAGCAAATTGAGCACCATTGTTGCTCCCTTCTTGGATACATATGAGTGTTTTGTGGAGCACGATTACCCCTAAGGCTTTCTTGGATGGCCTTGGTGAGATCTACCAAAGTCATCTCAGATATCGTTTGCTCTTTCACGATTGGCTTTATCTTCATTGGCTCATGCCCTCACGCTTGCGAGCTACTAGACTTCGGCTCGGCAGACACTCTTTCTCCTGCAATCATTAAATTATCCTCCAATTGGATTGCATTCATGGTGACTGCTTCCCAAGTAGTGATACCTCGAATGACTAGGCCATTATAGATACTTTCATGTCGTAGTCCCCTAATGAATCTATCGAGCAATTGGTTGTTGTTGAATCGCTCGTTTGGATTACATCGAGAATTCAAATTCTTTAGGCGACTAATGAAGTGTCTCGCGGATTCACCTTCTTCTCGTTGGGCTTTCTGGAGTTGAGAGGCTACACCCCAAAGTACTCCCTCTCGTATGTGCTCTTTCAAGAACAATCTCCTAAGAGTAGAGTAGATCGTTTTCTCTTCTACTCTTAAGGTTCTATACCAATCTCCAGCCTTTCCGCTTAGGGTCAAACTCAAAGCCTTACACTTATGTAGCTCATTATGCTCTTCCAAGGAATCGCACACATGTTCAAAGACTTCCATATGATTTCTAGCATCTCCGTCTCCACTGAATTTCTGTGTGAGCTTAGCTACTTGAACTGCCTTGCTCCTAGGCTCTCTATCAGGTGCACTACGCATGTTTTCCGCAATAGAGTGACCGATAGGTTGAGCAAATGCTGCCAAATCTCCTATTTGAGCAGGTATAATGGGTGTATGTGCTCCTGGAATCACATGTGATATGGGAGTTGGCCTTGGCCTTGGCATACGCGTGGCTCTTGGGTCCCATATTTCATATGGTGGTGTACCAGACGGTGGTCCAAAGTTTACAGGCGTGGCCCTAGGCATAGGGGGTGCCTGATATGGCATGTTATTATTAAATGGCATGGCTCCACTTGTATAAGAGCTTGGATAATGCCATTGTGGATTGTAAGCTCTTGGAATAATCGGAGGTGTAGGAGCTACATGAGGCTGAGGTACGACAGGTGCACATGATTGATACATACATGTAGGTATAGTTGGGGGCACTGTGCTACTAGGCATCGGCGCAGCATTAACAAATGAACTCCATGGTGTACTTCTTGTCATGCTCACCACTGGGATATGCATGGTAGCCGTAGTGTCATTAAGAGAAAGATGAGCTAGATCTGGGAAGGTAAAGCTGCCACTTGTGGGCTCAGATTGTACTGAGGCTCCTGGCGAAACAACATATGGAGGATCAATGGGGCTCACTGAGGGTGTCTATATTTGTGATAGGGTTGGTTGGTTGGCCTTTCCCGTATCCAAGAATCTCATTAGGCCTGTTGAAGGCATGTTGATCCCTGTGTTCTGTCTTTCTAACTCGACAATCCTATGGAGGACATCACAGACTTTCTGTTGTTGCTCATCTATGCTAGTAGCACCCGATGTGGATTGTAGAACATCTAACCAACCCACATGATAGGTGTGTCCTGTGTACCGATCAGTTAAAGCTTCTGCTTGTAGGTCATACTCCCAATTTTCGTTTAGGAATATCCCATCTAGGCCTGGCGTGCTGGAGGTTTCCCTCGAAGTGGAAGCATTATTGCTCCTCATCGCTTGCCCTTCCGTGACTGCTACCTTGGGAGCACTCGGTTGCTCGGCTGGCATGATTGTTGTCATAGGAGCCTTTTCTTTCAGGGCTCGACTTTGTTCTAGCCTTCGTAGGTTCTCAATTTCCCTCTCCCTTGTTGCTTGCATATAGCGTTCGATCTCTTGTACTTCGGCAAGACTCCTACCATCGGGTAGTAAAACCTCAGAGGGAGATAGTCCTAAAGGATCAGGAGGTGCAGTGGATGGAACATTCACATGCACACTCTCAAGAAGCATAGGGTCTATTTTTGGCATGAATGAAGAATTTACTTCCCCACTCCCTTCATTTATTTCATTAACCGCATGTTCGGAGCGAGTAGCTCTACTAAGGGTCTCTTTTAAGCGGCTAAACACACTGGACCCGGGCCGTGGGCCCATGGCATGCATGTCTTCACTTGAACTATCAGGGTTTGGTGTAGGATACCCCTCCATGACTTCGTAGTCAGAGGAAGAATCACTAGATGCGATATGAGGATCTTGGGTCGTGCTACCTTGAGTCTCGGCCGAAGGTCCAGAACCTAGGGTGGAGGAATAATGGGTGCCCGCGTAAATGGAGGCACTAACAATATGTTCGTGCTCTAATACTCGTCCAGAGCGTAGGTTCATATGACTTGGATCCCCTAGAAGTGTCAGTGAGTGCCCGTGAAGGCTGCTCACCTAGTATTTTTGGGTGTTTTGCAACCCAAGTCTTTTCTTAATTTTTTATTTTTTATTTGGTTTTTTGGTCCTTTTTTTCTGACCCAGCTATAGAATAGAACGTATGATAGCTCCAAACGAGCGTCTTGGTCAGAGGGACGTGCCGTGCTTTACAACCCTCCGTTTGGTCACTTTATGCCCTCGGAATCCCTAAAACCGTCAATTTCTAATAGGGAACTAGGCCCAAATTAGAAAGTCTAAGGGTGCAAGTGGGAAGAGAAGGGAGGAGAGTGGAGGACTTGCCCCACATGCTCTCATTCCCTCTTGAGGGGGTAGGGTATATATATAAGAGTGAGTTTAGTATATATCATAAGACTGAGGACTGAGGCCTTGGGCCTGGGCTTGGGCTTGGGCAAATGATCCCGATCAAAATTTTAGTGTAGTCCCCCCAGTCACTCACGCTTAAATATTTCCGGTTTTTTTTTAAATTTATTTTTTTTAAAATTTTAATTTTAATTTTTTTTTTGGGCGACAACCGCGCACGGTTTAGGTGACCCTTTCTTGGCCACACACACTCTCAACACCTACCTAACGTCTCTGTCAACAGCTCACAACTCACTACCTTATCTACTTACTAACAGTGCTGCTAACCACTAACTAATCTCCTAACTAATCTGTTAATTACTCTACTAACTGCTTACTGACAATGAGCTTACTGTCCATCTACTTCCTCTCTCACTACCTTACTGTGCAAAGACTGTGTGCAGGCAAACCTTAACAGAAAACTGTGTACAGACTGTGCGCAAACAGAAATTGCTAACTATCTACCTTCTTATTCATTCACTGCGAACAAGCTAACGACTACTAATTGTGCAAAGACTGTGTGCAAACCGAAAACACAAGATTATGTAGAAATCACATAACTTGCAGACAATACAGAAATTAACAACTTGCAGAGAAATAACTCATTCCTCTTCCTCTTCCTCTTCTTTCCTACTACAAACAACTCATAGAAGAAGCACAAAGTGCCTCTTGGGCTTAGTGCAGGGCGATTCCCCAGCAACGACGCCAAAAATGTGCGCTCCTTGCCACACTGTCGAAGCAAGGGACTTGCCTAACACTGTGTGCGAGCCACATACAGCTCCAAGCACACAACTAGCTTAACTAGTAAGCTCAAAAGAGGGCAATGGTGTGTCACTCACCGCTCTATGCTCCTGCCGTGGAGGATTCCTCGCCGCGAAGAAGAAGGAGACGCCGCTACGTCGCGCTCAACCACTTCACCGCCGTCGTGCCGCCGCAATGCTCGATTGCACTCTCTCTCTCTCTCTCTCTCTCTCTCACATACACACACACACACAAGGAGGTGAAGAAGAAGAAGATGGAGATGGAGATGGAGCAAGAGCACTCTTCTATTGCACAAATGAGAGAATGAGTGAATTTTAGGTTTAGTTGGCTTTTATATGAGCTCACCCCATTCACACTTGGGCGCCCATGCTTAGCCAACTAATTCCTTGAATGTCCTAGTTAGAGTGCGCCTCTCATCGGTGATCACTCTTACCCTTTTCCTATTGGACCGACAAGCCCGGTACCTGACTCTACCAAATAAATAATACAATGTGCACCATAGGTTACAACGTCCGTCTGGTAGGTGATAGGGTGTCCGTGAGCCGTGAGGGTTAACAGGGCCCATTGCACATCATTTAGAACATTACTAGGATTCACACCCTATCACTTGGCGATTCCCCAGCAACGACGCCAAAAATGTGCGCTCCTTGCCGCACTGTCGAAGCAAGGGACTTGCCTAACACTGTGTGCGAGCCACATACAACTCCAAGCACACAACTAGCTTAACTAGTAAGCTCAAAAGAGATAAATGGTGTGTCACTCACCGCTCTATGCTCCTGTCGTGGAGGATTCCTCGCCGCGAAGAAGAAGGAGACGCCGCTACGTCGCGCTCAACCACTTCACCGCCGTCGTGCCGCCGCAATGCTCGATTGCACTCTCTCTCTCTCTCTCTCTCTCACATACACACACACACAAGGAGGTGAAGAAGCAGAAGATGGAGATGGAGATGGAGCAAGAGCACTCTTCTATTTTACAAATGAGAGAATGAGTGAATTTTAGGTTTAGTTGGCTTTTATATGAGCTAACCCCATTCACACTTGGGTGCCCATGCTTAGCCAACTAATTCCTTGAATGTCCTAGTTAGAGTGCGCCTCTCATCGGCGATCACTCTTACCCTTTTCCTATTGGGCCGACAAGCCCGGTACCTGACTCTACCAAATAAATAATACAATGTCCACCGTAGGTTACAACATCCGTCTGGTAGGTGATAGGGTGTCCGTGAGCCGTGAGGGTTAACATGGCCCATTACACATCATTTAGAACATTACTAGGATTCACACCCTATCACTTGGTGTATGGTAAAGAGGTCATTTTACCCATCGAAGTGCAATTGGCTAGTGTTAGGATGCTAGCTAGGCAGATGGAATTCTCTAATGTTCATCTCCACAACAACATTCTTGATCTAGAGAGGCTTCAACTAGATAGAGAAGATGCTATCAACTACTACGCAGCACATGCAGACCAACGACGCCTTACCTTCAACAAGGGACTTAAGGCAAAAGGTCTCAAGAAAGGTATGTTGGTTCTAAGGTATGATAACAGGTTTGACACTAGGAAGGATAAGAAGTTTTCACTCAGATGGGAGGGGCCATTTGTCATTAGAAAGCGCTACAACAATGGCATTTACCGACTCATGGATGCAGATGGTAGGCTTCACAAAACACGTGTCAATGGATGGAGGCTGAAGCAATGCTTTTTGTGGTTTAATCAAGCACCAAGGATGTATTTTCCTGAGGAGGGAGACTCCTCCACCTCAACTGAAGAAGAATCAAGCATGGAGCTAGAGGCATGAATGCCTCTAGCTAAAAGGGGAGGGCTAATGAGGACCGCTTTTTGAATTTAGCCCACCTCTCTCTATGGGACTCTCCCCTTGTCGAAAATTCTCAAGAGCACAACGTGTGAATGACCACTTGACGATTAAAAATAAAATCTTTCGTAAAAGCTTTCACCTAAAGCATGCAATCTTGCATGGTAAGGAGTCTTTCTCTCCAAGTATCGATGGAGCCGATGGAGCCACTGACAACATTCCCCCCTCTTTCATTTTCTTCCCATAGGGCTCCACTTTCAAATGAGTGAAGACTATATATTAGTTAAGTAAAAGGCCAGCCAATGGTTTGTACAACCATAGCCACCACCACTCTTACAAAGGTATATGAGGGGCCTCCTCCTCATTACCACCCCCTCCCCACCTTGTCCTCTTCCACCCATGGAGCCCCCCCCCCCCCCCCAAACCTCTCTCTCTCTCTCTCTCTCTCTCTCTCTCGGGTACTTTCTCTCCCTCTCTCTCCTCCTCTATCCTCCCACAAGATTCCCTTTCTCTCTCCTTGAAAAATACCCTCCATGCTTGTGTTTTTTGCACACACACATACACACTAAGTCCTACATGCACTCGCACACACACACACACACTAAACACACATTCTCTCCCTGACTCTCCCTTTCTGTCTCTCTCTCCATGTAGATTTCCCTCTTCAAGCATCCATGGCTTCCTCTCTCTCTCTCTCTCTCTCTCTCTCACACACACACACACACACACACACACACACACACAAACAATGTCCTTCTCATATAAAGCATATACATATCTTCATTATATGATTTACATGCACATATACCTTTTTTACGTATATGAAAAATACTTTCCATGCGTATTATTTCTTTGATATTGTTACACACCCACACATATGGACTACTTCTATTAACATTCTTATATCCACACTTTCATTGTTAGGATAGTTTATATACTTGAGTTAAACTAGGGTACGTGGGTCAATAATGGGTCGGGGTCCTCTACTGGGATAGGCAACTCCCCAAAAAATAAGTAATGTTAGGACCACTTTAGAGACACCAAAAAGCGGGTGCTTTCGTGGCTAGCATAGCGGAGATGAGATCCTATCCGTAGGATGCTGGTTCAAATCGAGCTGACAATATAGTTTTTAAATTGGGCCGTGGCACTTTTGCTAATGGCACCGGTTTTTGACACTCGCAATTGCAAATACTGCCAATGACCGCAACCTCTGAAGGGTTATATGCATCAGGGTTTTTGCTGTAGCTTTATCTTGATGTTGGCTATGAATTGCACCCTTCTATGCACAAAATGGAGCACCTCAAGAAAATTCCTCTCGTCCGTAGCTCAAAGGTCTTAATGCATATCACAAATTCAAAGTGCATTTTTTCGGTGTATCCAAGGGTGATGAAAGAAGACATTGATGAGGAACCTAGATTGGAAGAATCTTTTACTATGTTGTTCAATGGAGCTTACAAGAGAGTTGTTCAGAAGAAGGGAATCTTTTCCAAAGCCTATGACTTGGAAGGATTTATATGAATAATAAAGTTGAGTATTTGACATTCCATCTGGGACTAAAGCAATGTCTGGAGTTTGGAATCTCCAAGCTGGCAGTTAAGGGTGATGTACTCTTAGTCATCAAGAAGCTTTGGGTTAGTGGCAGGTAAAAAGAGATTCTCTCTAAAAAAAAAAATCTCCATGAAGAAGTTGTTGAAGTTTTTTTGAAGTGGTGCAGTTCAAAGATGTTAGAGGAAAGTAGAATTAGGAAGCTAACCAATTGGCTAGTAATCATGTGTAGGCTCAAGTAGTAGGCTTATAAGTGGCACCCACCATGTATGCAAGTAGAGAGACCTTAAAAGATATTGATGATTTTTTCAGGATAGATCAATGTTTAAGAGGATTGTTAGAGTTGCAAAAGAGGAGAATTGTTCAAAAGGCTCACAAGTTCACTTCAATTGGCAAAGATCTTATGGCATATGGTTGAGATGGAGTGCTGTGGAGAGTCCTCTACAAAGAGTAGATTGGTATGGTTTTGGAGTAGTTTCATGAAGAGAGAGTACATCAAGGCAAAGATCAAGTACTTTTATGTGTTCTTAGAGTTGGTTTTTGATGGACTTCTATTGTACAAGATGTGCACTATTGGTGCAAGATGTGCCATGAGTGTCAAACCATGGGAGAAAGACGGTTGCTAGCCAAGACACAAGGGACTACCACAGCTCAATATGCATTTGAGAAGTGGGTTTTAGATGCTATTGGTCCATTACCAAAGTCAACAAGCGAGAAGAATTAGTACACAGTAGTGTCCATTGATTATCTAACCAAATGGGTTGAAGCTAAAGCAATAAAATAAGTAAATGCTCACACGATTTCTCAGTTTGTTTTTTATTGTATCTATTTTTGGTTTATATTTCCTTGGGTGCTCATTTTTTATTGTGGTCAAGGATTTTAAAATAGGTTGGTGCATGAACTAATGGAGAAGGAAGTTAATCTTGACAAGTTTTTGTGGGCATACATGAATTCTTAGAGAATTTCTACGAACTTTACCCCATATGACTTGGTCTATGACAAAAATTGGTGCTCTCAGTACATATATAGTTAGGTGCATTGAAAGGTATGTGGTAGATTGATAGAACTCACCAAGATGTTTTGCAGGATAGCATCAAGGGTCTTGAAGCTTTGAAGATGGATAGTGAAGCAACGGGAGAAAAGGGTGGCAAAGTTCAATCAACACTTGCGAGAGAAGTAGATAGAGAAAGGGGATTTAGTGATGAAAAATGAGAGCTACCTTGACAACAACTTCTAGAAGTATTTTAAAAAGAAGTGTACACGGCCATACAAGATTTCCCCAGTGGTACCTATCAGCTGATGCAGATGAATGGTCGGTTTCTCAAACATAGAGTTAATGGTGTGCATATCAAGTGAAGCAACGGGAGAAAAGGGTGGCAAAGTTCAATCAACACTTGCGAGAGAAGTAGATAGAGAAAGGGGATTTAGTGATGAAAAATGAGAGCTACCTTGACAACAACTTCTAGAAGTATTTTAAAAAGAAGTGTACACGGCCATACAAGATTTCCCCAGTGGTACCTATCAGCTGATGCAGATGAATGGTCGGTTTCTCAAACATAGAGTTAATGGTGTGCATATCCAGTTGTATTTTAAAAGGGATTTGGTGCCTATTGTTCATCAACTATTGATAGAAGGGGTTGAGGAACCAACCTAAGCAGGAGTCATCTACACAAAGTTTAATATCTTGAACATAGACTAGTGTTTTTTTCTTAGCTCGTTGTCGAGGATTTGTGTTCGAAACGTGAGCCAGGAAGGCGCGGGACCTTTGGCTCTGAGAGGTGTGTGTGAGAGAGAGAACAACATATGAAAATAGCTTCAACAATCACCGTAAACATAAATGAACCTTGAGTACAACTTTAATAATAACCAAAGTGGGCCATTAACAACATCAATATTCATCAACAAGATTAACAAGGTTTTATGCTGATGATGATGATAGGGCTTCCCTCTATGTCAATCTTCCCGCTTCAATATCCCTCTTGCTTGCCCAATTTTTGTCGAGAGATAGCAAGAAACCTCGAATCCTACCTCTGTACTGCTTGATTCCAATCTCTCTTCTCGATTTTGCTTGCTTATCGATGGTTTCCAAGCAGGAGAGAGCAAGAGATATGGTTGTCCTCCTTTGTTATTGGTTACCATATACATGTGGTACTGATGTGTGTGAACACACTAGGGACCACCGGGGCATTTTTTCCCTCTTTAGGAGGTTTTTTCCCCCGAGCATTGTATATACGCCCATCACTCTAGGGCTATCTATCTTTTCATTTCACACTAAGTAACACACTCTCTCTATTGTGTGCCTTGAGCTTCCTTCGTCTTCTCTAGGCTGTGTGCACTTCTCTGCAACCCAAATTCCAATAATTGGTATTAGAGCAGATTACGTCCTCCCGGGCTTAGTTGCCAGCTGCTCCAGCACACGCCTGCTCACTTTCTCCGATTACAGTGAGGTTTGGCGAGCGTTCGCAGGTCAAAAAAAATTGTTGAAATAGCTCGTAGAGCTAAGTTTGCTCAAATTTCTGATTCGGGCTCATTTCGGCCTCCGTTTCCACTACAGGCAGGTCTGCACAGGCAATTTTGTCATTTTGTGCAAAATTTTTGTCAGTGTCGATTTCTGCATAACAGGTGGCTTACAGTCTTCTACGGTTTGTGCTATATAGCACGTGTTGTTCCTGCTTTGTTTCTCCTATTTTCGGGCAGTTTTCACATCAAGTGCAACATTTACCATGGTTGACAACAATATAGATGTCTTCAAGATGTTTGCTGCTGAGGACAGGTTGGATGGGGACAATTACCCTATGTGGGCTTACATGATGCAACACGTTCTTGTGTCAAAGGGCGTCTGGAATATTGAGCAGGGCATTGATGTACGTCCTGGTTCTGAGGATGTAGGCGACGTTGAGGATGTTGCAGGTCTTGTTGCAAGGATTGCTGCTATTAGAGTTGTTTTGCCTACGGCGGAACAATCTCGTTGGGATGTAAAGGATGCGTAGGCTCATGCATTGATTGCGTTGTCTGTGAAGCGCACCATTGTTCCTCACATCTGTTCAGCAAAATTTGCAAAACAGGCCTGGGATATTTTGGCTGGTCTTTATGCAAGTTGCAATGAGGCTAAAATTGCTTTGCTGCGTAAAGAGCTGGAGTCGAAGATTATGCATAAGAACGACTACTCGCCTTTGTGATACCTCGATTCCAGTTGATTGAGCTATGAAATTGGCTCTTAATCAGCAAAATTGTAGATTAGCAACGCAGTTTTGACCTGAACTAAAACGACCTCAATTTGCTTGTTGACAGCACACTTTATATGGCGTTTAATTTCAATTAAACCACCACGCAGGTGACCATAGGTCATCCAACTTCTGAAGTGTATTTGTCCGCAATTTTTTGCTTTTCCAGCCTCACTGTTACTCTTATCCCTGGCACACTCAATTTTTTAGCTTCAATTTTCTCTTTTGATGACTTGCACGAAAAGTTTTGCCTGTCAATGCTCAATTTCCAGCCTCCTTAAGGTCACTACCATTCACTGCAGCTGCTTTTGCCCATATGTATTACCACGTCATCATTAGGTGTAGGTCTAGCTGCCGTATGTAGCGGGTGTGACTAAGGTGGTGGACCTCACCAAAATTTCGTTGTCGATTGAGTTCTGCTTATCGCTGTTAGAGGAATACTCTGAAGCTGCCGTTTGGCCTTCCTCATGTGTGATGGTAGCAAATTTATCAACTCAGTGGGAGATGTGTGAATCACCCCATATTCAAATATTTGAAGCCCTCTTTTCCTTTTGTTGCTGCCGTCAGAGATTTCCCGAATTCGACTCGGAGCTCGTGTGTTGTGGGCTTTGGGCGTGTTATTTCCTCATCTATGCCGATTTTGCCGGCCCCGGCTTAGCAAGTGTGTGTGTTGTGTGTGTGTGAGAGTCGGAGACTCGGAATTGATGGCGGCCAAGCCAGGGTATCCGATGGTAGCCCCACAACACAAATGGCTAGTAGCGGTTGCCTTTGTCAAATGGCGGGTGCACAAAAAGTGCAAATGTGACAAAAGTGGGTTGAAGAGAGCAGTTAAGGCTTGCACAGAAGAGAGCAATTGAGCTCGGATGTGTGTTTGGCTTGTGTGCCTCGTGGGCCAAATCAATGGGCCGAGCCAATTTGTGTAAGCCCAGCGGAATCAGCGAGGGCAGAGAAAGGGGTGCTTGTCTTTAATGCGCGAATCCCGGCCAGGTAGGGTAGTGTGTGTGTGCGTGTAGGGTCGTGAGCGCCGAACCACAGAGATCGTTTGCATGCACAAATAAAACCAGGCAGGTCGGGTGGGGTCGGGTCAACTACGGATGACCGGTTAGTGAACGGGCCCCGGGGAGCTATAGCAGCTAAGGCGGTGGGGTGGCAGGCAACTAGCAGCATCGAGGGCCGAGGGGAACAATGCTTGTTTTGCAGGCAAATCATTGCGGCCTCCAAGTGTGTGTGTGTTTGCAAGCTATGAGCCAAAGCAGGTGGGGTCACGAGCGGGAATTTGTGTAGTGTGTGTGAGTGTGTGAATGTGCTCTTATTATTTCCCCCCCCCCCCCCTTTTTTTTTTAATAAACTAATGCTACTGTTTGTATGTATTGTGTGTGTATGTATGTGCTGGGGCTGCGCAGCAGGCGGGCAAGGGAGGTGAGCTGCTCAGAGAGGCTAGAGGGTGCGCGAGCACGTAGCAAGACCCGCCGGCAAGGCTCAGTGCGTAGCAAGACTCGGCAGGGATGCACGCGTAGGAAGACTCGGCAAGCAACGCGTAGGAAAACTTGGCAGCAGCACATAGGATGTCTCGGGAGGTCAGCACATGCGTAGGATGTCTCGGCCAGCTGTGAAAGCAAGGCAGGTAGGTCAGGCTTAGCGCGTTTCACGGTGAGACTGCAGCCGGGCGGCCAGCTTCGGTCAACGCAGCGAGACAGGTGGGTATTTATATATATATATATATATTGATAAAAAAAAACCAAAAATAATAAAAAATCACACAAATAAGTTAAAAGCCACACATAAATAAAAAAATAAATACAAAAACACACATAAAATACAAAACACATTAAAAATTTCAAAATTCATACAATAATTCAAAAAGACTCACAAAAATTCAAATAAACTCACAAAATAAATAATAAAATACACAAAAAATCAAAAAACACTTACAAAAATACAAAAATGAACACAAATAATAAGATAAAAAACACAAATAATTGAAAAAACACACAAAAAAATCAAAACATGCACAAAATTACTAAAAACCACAATTAAAATATAAGAAATACAAAAAAAACATTAAACAATCACAAAAACACAAACTAAAATAGAAAAAAAACACAAAAAATAACAAATTACACAAATATAAATAAATTAAAAATCAAATCTTATCAAACAAAAAACGCAAAAATGTAAAAAAATTTAAACTATCACGCAAAAACTCTCAAAAAACAAAAAAATTTCCCCTGGCACTCCACAATTCACCTGAATTAGGCGATATATCAATTTTCTTAGTATAATTAGAATATTTGGGTAAAAATTAGCAAAAAATTGTCGAAAATTACCAAAAAATTTGCCAAAAATTCTAGATCAGCCCACTGACCTACATGTTTGCAATCACGCAATCGAAATGTAGAAATTGATCACTTCCTTAATCAAAATCGCACAAAACATCATTCTTTAAGCACACAAATCATCTCGAAACTACGCTTAAATGAACACAAAAATCACCCTTTTTTGCACGATGACCAATCGCACTCAAAACAACATTTTGCATCAATTAAACATCAATTCGAGTATCCAAATCTCAAATTTAATCAATCATTAACACGTTTTTTGCATCAAATCATGCTCATAAGCATACATAACCAAATTTGACCGAATTTCGGCAGCATTTCGGCGTCACAACGGAATTAGAAAAACATACCATAACTCATTGACGACCATAAGAAATCACATGCTTCTCATAAGCAAATTGGACTGCAAAACAGCCCCAAATTGCCCCAAATTAGGCACTTCCGCCTACACACAAGCGGGCATAAACTGCACCTAGTTTTGCATTTTATGAATGCACATGGTTCATGAACCAAACCTGCACATAAAATCAGAGAATTAGCATTAATTTCAGCACCTTAATTATCCACAAACTCAGCATTTAAGCACTTGATTAGTGCCCAACACACTAATGTGTGTGTGTGTGTGTATCGATCCCGTAAAATCACCTACACACAACCAACACAAAAATCAATGTGTAGCATCGTTTAGCATGAATGTAAACACATAATCATCATGGACATGCATCAAATAATCAATACAAATCAGAACTTTGCAAAATGCCCAAATAATTAGTGAAAAATTAGTGAATGAAATTATTGAAACTTAGTGATTAATAGGTGATTTCGGCTACGATTTGCGCACAAATGGAGTAGGATATGAGTGTGTGGATCACATAGGCATGTTGTCCATACACCCAACTCACTTTCTACTTGTGTGTAGCACCAAAAACACTTATCAATCAACGGGAAATTAGCACATCAAAGTTAGGGAAAAATAGTGAATTTGATGGTCAAAATTAGTGATCAAAATCAAGAACTAATGATGTGTGTGGGTTGTTTTGTGATGTTCTAAGCATAATCAATGCTAACCCAAGCACTAATCACACTAAACACCACTCAATTAATCAACACACCTAATCTACAAACTAACAAAATTAACAAAAAATTAGGGAAATTAGTGTCTCCTAATCACACCAATGGCACCGCTAGCTTAGGCAATCGCTTCCCGACAGCGGCACCAATGTTGGGACGTCATCCTAGCATAGGGAGGACATCAACATAATGTCAATCCGAGGAGTAGGATCCGGCTAGGGCATGGAAACACACAAGTGGCTTGTGCGTGCCAAATGGAGGATTAGAAGGTAAAACCTACACACAAAGAAAGCTACAGAGCGGGTATGATGTTGCTACGAGGAGTGAGCACACTAATTACTTCACCATTCGGCCTAATCTCTCACACACAAGCTTAATCACCCACTACTCTCTAATCAATCACTAATTCAACTCTAATCAAGCACAAAATAAGCATAGAATAGCATAGAATGACCACACTGAGCACCAACACTCTACACAAACTTACAGACACTTAGTAGCATGCTTAAACAAGAGGGAAATATGAAAAAAGAGAGAGATTAATCAACAACTCAGCCACTAATCTTTGATTAATCAAGCATTGATTACACCATGAGCAAATGAGAGAGAAGAGGTTAGAGTTTAGCTATTGGCATGAGGCCGAATCTTCCATGTACGTGCGTAGAAAGCTCAAGAACTCCATAGCCATCTCCTTCTTCACAAAGCTTATCTCAAGTGAGTAAGAATCCCCTTTCACATTGTGTGTTTTGAGTTATATACTCTCTAGGCTTTTTAGAAGTGGCCGGGCACCCAAATGGCCAAACTCACTTAATCTGCTATCTGCACTACCTAGGACCTAAATATAGCTCAATGCTTACAACTTGGAACTCTCGATGAGCCCAAAACATAATTACAACCCACATTTGCGATCATTTGACGGAAAATCCTAAAACTTAAGTGACCGTCAATTGTGACCGTAACTCCATAGATAGTCATCAATTCCAACTCTTTTCTGCATCTGTTGCTTGTATTTGCTTCATCTTCATCTTTAATTTGCATTTGCATCATCTAACCTCGTTACCATTTACTAAAAATAGTAAATAGCATCTTTGACTAATCCGTTTGGCCATTGTTGACTTAGCCGCCAAACAATAATGGACAACAATGAGCTTTCGAGATGGGTAAAGCATGCCACATTTCATGAAAATGAGTATGGAGACTCGCAGTCATTTTACACAGAATCATTGGGCCATGGATACTACAAAAACTTTTGGTAGAGGTAGGTGATTCGAAAGAGCCGGTTGTTGCATTGGTAGATCATGGGTCAGAAGTAAACCTTATGTCAAAGATCTTGTTCTTGAAAGGAAAGTGGCATGTTGATGTGGAACATGGGTGGCATATCCGAGCTGCCAATGCACAATCAAAGGATTTGTATGGTGCATGCCCTAATGTTAAAATAACCATAGGAGATGTAAGCAATGAAAAAAAATTTCTCATATAGGATCACTCTACATATCCTGTCATTCTAGGGCCGCCTTACATTACGGCGGTGAGGATGGAAAGCAAGGTTTTGGATGATGGATCCGCATATAGTAGATTCAAAAGTAAAGTTAGTAAGAAAGCAATTCAATTTCTAACTTCTTGTGCGGATCATGCTAGGAACAAGGATACTTTAAGAGATCATCCATTGTCATAGTTGACAAAAGAATTCAAAGAGAACAAGGGTTTTCAGGATTTTTTCCAAGTGCCATTGTAAAGCGGGACTACGATGGTGATTTGGAGGAGAAGTTATCGTTGATAGCAGATGTCTACAGAGATATTTTTTCTTTAGGATTTATGGGATTGGCTTCAGAGGGTTCTGTATCTTACAGGAAATTCAATGCTTTGTGCAAATGGGAGAGGAAACATGTTTGCATAAGGGTGCTACTGGGAGTGAGAAAAGCAAAAATATCCAAAATCTATGAAAAAAAGACATCATACGTGTATAATGTCTTTTTGAGCAAATCTGATACAAAATTTTCACTTGAGATAACAGAAGTCTCCCAATTGACAAAAGAAACCATTTGACCAAGTATCATTCAGTTTGGACCACTTTTGATCACAGAAACTGTGATAAAACAAACTGCCGGGACTAAAAAGTTAGATTCCTCTAGGGGGATTGATGAATTTGAGATCCGGTAGATATCTCCAGAATAACCAACCGAGACAAAGAGAACAAGCGAGTGTTATATCAACCGAGGAGAGTGTAAACCAAACTGTAGTGCGACCGTTAGAGCCGATCCTTGAAGGAAGTATTTTTGATACTTCTTCAGAGAGATCTTACGAGATTTTCACTGAACACTTAGGACACTTGAACTTAAACGAAAGATGAGCAAGTGTAGAGCCTATGGGGGTTTTTGAAAATGTTTCAGATCATCATATTACTGATGTAGATGTACATGATGTAATTGATGAAGAAAGGGCTGATTATGAGTAGGCTAGAGGTATGCTAAAATGGCTGGTGCATACATTGTGTGACAGTAAATTGGATGCACCTTTGTCTAGTCGTATTCATTCAGGCTCTCACCATGCATCTTATGCATCATATTTTTATGCTTTGGTTGTGTCTAGCTTACATGATGTTGAGAAACCTCTATCTTTTGATGAAGCACAAAATTCAAAAAATTGGATGGCTGCCATGCAATTAGAATATGATGCGCTTATAGAAAATGACACATGAACTTTATGTGATTTTCCTCTTGGCAAAAAGGCCATTGGTACAAAGTGGGTTTACAAGTTGAAACGCAAGCTAGATGGAGAGATCGATCGCCATAAGGCTCGACTTGTTGCCAAAAGGCATAGATTATGAAGAGACTTTTGTTCCCACTTGTCGTATGACAATTGTGCATTTCCTATGTTCATTGGCAGATCATTTTGGTTGGGATGTACATCAATTAGACATTGTTCCTTCTTTCTTGAATGGTGACATATTTGAGGAAGTTTATGTAACGCAGCCTTGCAGTTTTGTCAAGAAAGGACAAGAGGACAAAGTGTGCAAATGTAAGAAGTCTTTGTATGGGTTGAAGCAATCTCCTCGTGCTTGATATGAGAAAGTTGACACTATTTGGTCAAACAAGGCTTTCGTAACATTCCAACAGAAAGCACATTGTATGTAAAACGTGAGGGTGATGTACTTCTCATTGTGGTTCTTTATGTGGATGATTTGCTAATCACTGGACCAGGACATATTGCTGAATTTAAGGCTGATTTGAATGCTACTTTCAAACTAAAAGATTTGGGGTTATTGCATCATTACTTGGGTATACAGCTTAAGCAGTGTGATGATGGTATTGCTTTGTGTCAGAAAAGTTACATAGAGACATTGCTATATAAGTTTGGACTTGAGGATTGCAAACCTATTGCCACTCCCATGGAAACAAGTTTGAAATTGAGTCTTCATGATGCTGGTGATCCTCTAGATGTCACTCTTTACCAAATGGATGCCTCATTTATGTATGCAACATGCAGTCGGATATTCAGTTTACAATCTCACAGGTCATCAAATTTATGCATAGGCTAGGGTCTAAGCATTGGCAGGCTATCAAGAGGATTTTCCACTACCTTAGTGGCACGTTACATCTTGGCTTGTTTTATCCCAAGGGGGATCATTGCCGCCAGAATTACATGATTTTTCGGACTCAGATTGGGCTGGTTGTTTTGACACAAGAGTGTCCACAAGTGGTTTTTGTTTCATGCTTGGCATTTTATGTATATCATGGTTGAGTAAGAAGACACCTACTATGGCCACTTCTAGTTGTGAGGGTGAGTACAGGGCAGTCTTCATAGCTACGGCTGAGTGTGTATCGCTCATACGCCTTATGGATGATTTGGGTGTTGGACAGGACACTGCCAACACCCAAATCATACGCCTTATGGATGATTTGGGTGTTGGACAGGACACTGCCAACACTATCTACACTAACAATCAGAGCACATTGGCAGTTGCAAGGAACCCACTTTTTCATGCTCGCACAAAGCACATTGAGGTGTATTACCACTATGTCAAGGAGAGGCTCTTAGAAAGAGAGATCAACTTGTCTTATGTGCCAACACAGGACAACCTTGCAGATCTTTTCATAAAGGCATTGTCTCATGAGAAGCTTGAAGCTTTTCGCAAAGCTTTTGGCTTACTCCCTTTTGTGGACTGATCATGTCCTCAGGGCATGGCACTTCCCTTTACTCATGTGCCAGCTCTCGTTCATCGCATCACTCCAGGGGGGATTTGTTACCATATACATGTGATAGTGATGTGTGTGAACACACTAGGACCTCCGGGGTATTTTTTCCCTCTTTAGGAGGTTTTCCCCCCCGTGCATTGTATATACGCCCATCACTCTAGGGCTATCTATCTTTCCATTGCACACTAAGTAATACACTCTCTATTGTGTGCCTTGAGCTTCCTTCATCTTCTCCAAGCTGTGTGCGTTTCTCTACAACCCTAATCCCAACACACCCAAGGTTACATGTGCAATACTATTTGCATTTCACTAATATTTAGTTAGTGTTCCTAGGCCTTTACTGGCGAGAAATTTGAGCAGGTGCTTTTCACTCCGAATAACTTGTCACTATGTTTAACCTACAAGTACGCATCTGTTTTGGTTTTGTTTAGATTTAGTCTCTTCATGTATACTTCAGGTTCTCAACCTTGACGACTAGTTATGGTGGGGTTGTTTACTAGTGAAATTTGAGAGCAAGTTAAGGACTTAAACTTGGCTGATGAGTTATGTCAGCAAGTTACTTTCATGGAAAGTGAAAAGAGGTACTCTTGTAGGTACATCTTAGTTGTGATAGCTTGTTTAGCATGCTCATTTGCGTTCTAAATGGAGTCTATACACTATGATTGGATAGGAACTGGTAGCATAGATGGTTGAAAATGGAAAACAATGCGGAAAATCAAGATGTTACTCTTGGTTTCATTGAACCTCCTACTGAACCGTGTTCCGATCAAGCAAACAACTGGACCCATGAAGGATGGCACTGTGGAAAATGCTAGTGTATCATCACTCTTTTCTTTTAGGATGAAAACGCTTCTCCAAGGGGGAGGTAATGTCAGGTCAAGGCCCACCCTAGAGGTCAAGGACTGTGTTAGGAAATATAACGTAGCTAAGTAGATAATTGAGTAGATTACTTAATGGAGAGAGATAATTTACACACACAAGAGATATAGAGTAGAGAGAGAGAGAGAAAGAGTACACAAGATATACGTGGTTCACCCAATGTAGGCTACATCCATGGGAAAGAAGCCACTCAATGGATTTAGTACTTCAAAACAAGAAGTAAGTTACAAAGGGATTATACCCTTTTGGAGCTCCCACCTTGCTTCACTCTCACCACCTCATACCCACCTTGTTGCATCAACTTCACACTATATAACGTGTGTAGAAATGGCCTCCTTTTATAGGCCAAAAGGGCTACCCTCTCTCATGAGAGGCAGCCATGTGTAGCCGCCCTCGTGTAGATATGTCCAAATCATACCCTCCAATTCCCCCATGTGTGGCCGCCATTGACAAGACAAGTCCGCTTTTGAGTTCGGCCATCGGCCATTGAATTTCAACCACTGGCCACCGGCCATTGACTACCAGCCTGGCCAACCGGCCAACCGACCGATTGTTTTTTGACCACTTTTCGGCCGCCGTCCGGCCAAAATATTCCGGTAAAAAGGAATATTCCAGCGAAGACTCACTCGAGATTGGGCGTTAAAATTTTGGTTTCCAGTGAGTTATTTTTCTTCACGCACGATGGCTTCTCCTCATAATGGGGGCCTTACAAATGTGCATTTTTAACACAAAAAATTACAAGGGGTAAATCAGGCTCCATACTTAACAGACCGGGGGCCAAGGTCCGGTTGCTAATGGAGACGGGATCCTAGGGGCAAGGCCTATAAAGGGAGGTTGGGCGGATGATCAAGGCTAGACAGTCCCAGGGATTTACACTCCTTGTCACATATCATAGCCTCTTTTATATCTCCTCTTGACTATCTGCCATTCTTTACCTTTTCCTCAATCACTTCTACAAATGTTTCCTTAACAGAGATATGATTGCCGCCTCCTAACCTGGAGTCTTGCATTGCTAGATTAGTACTTTCTTTTGACTTCATGGGTAAATTCTTGGTATTCCTCTCTTATTGGGAGCAAACAAGGTGGTGACGAGTTGGCTCGCAAGCATCCGAATATTATCCCTAGTAGGGTTATGAAGACTGGGCTCAGATGTTGAAGAAATTGTCCCTCTCTCCTGGTAGTAGGGTTATGGAGACAGGGATTCAAATGTTGAACAATTTGTCTCTCTCTCCCAATGAACCCCACTCTTAAGTTGTTGTCTTGAATGTGAAGGGCATAAGAACAAAAGAAAAGGAAGAAAAGCTATGGCAATGCATGAAGAGAAGAAATGATATCAATTGCTCCTGTATATAGGAACACCACCTTGATGCCTTAGTGCCGAGAAAACAAACACTTGAAAAACTTCTTTTCTTCTACGACACCACTCTTGATGGCTCTAGTGAAGTTATGAGAAGGATTCACAAAGATCTGGAGCCCAAAGTTGTTTTTTCAACACTCGTTTGAAAGGGCTCTTGCAATATCTATTAAGGTACATAATAACTTCCTCACTATTGTCAACATGTACGGTCCTAATGACTCGTAGTGTAGGAAGATGCTATGGTGTGACCTCTCACAATTACAAATAGAAGGGGAGTTTTTATATGGTTTGTTCAAAACAAGATAGTGTTGGAATTAGGGTTGCAGAGAAACACACACAGCTTGGAGAAGACGAAGGAAGCTCAAGGCACACAATAGAGAGTGTATTCCTTAGTGTGCAATGGAAAGATAGATAGCCCTAGAGTGATGGGCGTATATACAATGCACGGGGGAAAAAACCTCCTAAAGAGGGAAAAAATGCCCCGGCGGTCCTAGTGTGCTCACACACATCACTACCACATGTATATGGTAACAAATCCCCCCTGGAGTGATGCGGTGAACGAGAGCTGGCACATGAGTAAAGGGAAGTGCCATGCCCTGAGGACAGGATCAGTCCACAAAGGGGAGTAAGCCCAAAGCTTTGCGGAAAGCTTCAAGCTTCTCACGAGACAATGCCTTTGTGAAAAGATCGGCAAGGTTGTCCTGTGTTGGCACATAAGCCAAGCTGATCTCTCCTGCTGAGAGCCTCTCCCTGACATAGTGGTAATGCACCTCAATGTGCTTTGTGCGAGCATGAAAAACTGGGTTCCTCGCAACTGCCAATGCGCTCTGACTGTCAGTGTAGATAGTGTTGGCAGTGTCCTGTCCAACACCCAAGTCAGCCATAAGGCGTCTGAGCCATACACACTCAACCGTAGCTGTGAAGACTGCCCTGTACTCAGCCTCACAACTTGAAGTGGCCACAGTAGGTTGCTTCTTGCTCAACCATGATATACATGAACTGCCAAGCATGAAACAAAAACCACTTGTGGACACTTGCGTGTCAAAACAACCAGCCCAATCTGAGTCCGAAAAAGCATGTAAGTCTGGCGGCAATGATCCCCCCTTGGGATAAAACAAGCCAAGATGTAAAGTGCCACTAAGGTAGCGGAAAATCCTCTTGACAGCCTGCCAATGCTTAGACCCTGGGCTATGCATAAATCTGCTGACCTGCGAGACTGCAAACTGAATATCTGGCCTCGTGTTGCATACATAAATGAGGCAGGCAACAGCAGTTTGGTAAAGAGTGACATCAGCAGGATCGCCAGCATCATGTAGACTCAACTTCAAACCTGTTTCCATGGGAGTGGCAATAGGTTTGCAATCCTCAAGTCCAAATTTACATAGCAATGTCTCTATGTAACTTTTCTGACACAAGGCAATACCACCATCACACTGCTTAAACTGTATACCCAAGTAATGATGCAACAGCCCCAAATCTTTCATCTTGAAAGTAGCATTCAAATCAGCCTTAAATTCAGCAATATGTCTCTCATTTGGTCCAGTGATCAGCAAATCATTAACATAAAGAACCACAATGAGAAATACATCATCCTCACGCTTTACATACAATGTGCTTTCTGTTGGACTGTTACGAAAGCCTCGTTTAACCAAATGAGTGTCAGCTTTCTCATACCAAGCACGAGGAGATTGCTTCAACCCATACAAAGCCTTCTTACATTTGCACACTTTGTCCTCTTGTCCTTTTATGACAAAACCGCGAGGCTGCGTTACATAAACTTCCTCAAATATGTCACCATTCAAGAAAGCAGTAACAATGTCTGATTGATGTACATCCCAACCAAAATGAGCTGCCAATGCACATAGAAAACGCACAGTAGTCATACGACAAGTGGGAGCAAAAGTCTCTTCATAATCTATGCCTTTTTGTTGTGCATAACCCTTTGCAACAAGTCGAGCCTTATGGCGATCGATCTCACCATCCGGCTTGCGTTTCAACTTGTAAACCCACTTCGTACCAATGGCCTTTTTGCCAGGAGGCAAATCACATAAAGTCCATGTGTCATTCTCTATAAGTGCATCATATTCTGATTTCATGGCAGCAATCCAATTTTCTGAATTCTGTGCTTCATCAAAAGACAGAGGCTCCTCAACATCATGTAAACTAGACACAGCCAAAGCATAACAATCTGATGCATAAGATGCATGGCGAGAGCCTGAACGAGTACGACTAGATAAAGGTGCATCCAATTTACTGTCACGCAAAGTGTGCACCAGCCATTTTGGCATACCTCTAGCCTGCTCATTTTCAGCCCTTTCCTCATCAAGTACATCATGTACATCTGCATCAGTAATAGGCTGTTCTAAAACGTTTTCAGAAACCCCCATAGGCTGTACATTTGCCTCATTGGAACTTACATTCGTATTTCCACCACTGAAAAGAGGCAACAAAGTGTCATAAATGTCCTGTGAGCTTACATTACTGTCTCTAGTACATGACAGCAAGGGTTGAACAGAATCTTCCACAAACACTACATCCCGTGAAACCAAAATACGTTTTGTTTGCGGATGATACAACCTGTAACCTTTGCTTTCAGCACTATAACCAACAAAAATACATTTGACAGCCTTATCATCCAATTTTCTGCGCTGCACTTGTGGCACCAAAGCATATGCCAAACAGCCAAAAACACGCATGTGCTCAATAGAAGGTTTTCTATCATGCCATGCTTCATATGGAGTAATAGACTGCAAAGCTTTCGTAGGACACCTGTTAAGTACATAAGTGGCACACATGATGGCCTCAAGCCAAAAAGAATGCGGCAAAGCTTGACTTTTGACCATACATCGTGCCATTTCCGTTAGTGACCTGTTTTTCCTCTCAGCAACACCATTTTGCTGAGGTGTATAAGGCACTGTACATTGGTGTTTTATCCCACGACTAGCCAGAAATGCATTAAATTCATGAGACATATACTCCCCCCCTCGATCGGAACGGAGGGTGCCCATAGTACATTTTGAGACATTTTCAGCCATAGCCAAAAATTGTTTGAAGCACATAAAAACTTCGGACTTTGCTTTAAGCGGAAATACCCATGCATGCCTGGAGTAATCATCAATGAAAGTCACGAAGTACAGGTAATTGCCCAAGGACGGAGTTTGCATGGGCCCACAAACATCACTATGCACAAGCTGCAACCTGCATGTGGCCCTAACTGAACCATCCTTTGGAAACTTAGAACGCTGCATTTTACCCAGAATACAGCCTTCACAAACATGTTTGATAGGTGCTTCAAGAGGCGGCAAAGAAGCAACCATATCAGATTTCTGCAAACGCAGCAAACTGGCAAAATTCAGATGACCAAAACGTGCATGCCAAAGTTTTGCATCTGAAATAGCCCTTGAATCTGCAACAGCATTTGCAAAATTTTGTCCACACTTGTCATACAAAGTGAGCTTATACAGCCCACGGCACAAAAGCCCAGATGCAACAATTTCATCACCAAAACTGAGATCATGAACTGTACATCTGTCATCCACAAATTTGACTACAAGTCCAAGTCTAGCAAGTGCGGATACAGACAATAGATTCTTCTTGATCCCAGGTACATAAAGTGCATCAACAAGTGTGAAGGAACTGCCATTAGCAGCAGTGAGCACAATCTTTCCAACTCCCTGAACTGGATAAGAGGCGTTGTTGGCACAAGTGACTGAATTCCCATGAGGGACAGACTCGAGAGAGGTAAACAATTCACGATGTGAGGTAATGTGCTTTGTAGCACCACTGTCGAAATACCACACATGTGAATCTGCAGCAACTGACAAGCATGCATCATGGACAGCAGGATTGTAAGTGCACTCTGCGCTAAAAGCCCATTCTGCATCAACATCAGCATCACAATCTCCTTTCACAGAAGACTCAACAATGGCTGCATTTGTAGTGGAACCAGCATTTGCAGTGGAACCACCCTCTTTCTTCTTAGCCTCTTTGGCCTTCAACTTAGGACACGACTTGATCAAGTGATCATTGGCTTTACAATAATGGCAACGCATCTTCTTTTTGCCCTTATCACCAGAATTGCCAGACGAAGTGCTGCCAGCAGAAGCATTAGGAACAGAATTTTTGCCACTCACAGCAGAACCATAAGAAGTGGCTGCATTACTGTTACCACCCTTTCTTTGAGAAGCAATAAAAGCCTGTTCAACTGCACGCTGCCTAGTCCTGTTTTTTCTAGAAAGTGACTCTTGCAACAGCAATGTGCATAATGCATCAAACTTGACAACTTCAGGATTTCCTTGGGTCATCAGTCTCCAAGTACTAGCAAAAGTTTGGTAGGAATCTGGTAAGGCATCAAGAACAGTCTGCACAAGGGAACTGTCAGAAATGACTTCACCTGCAGAAATGAGTTGCTCATTGATATCCTTGACACTAGCAAGGAAAGTGTCCATATCATCTTCCTCATGCATAATCTTCGACTCTAGCTCTTTACGCAGCAAAGCAATTTTAGCCTCATTGCGGCTTGCATAAAGACCTGCTAGAATATCCCAAGCCTGTTTTGCAGATTTTGCTGAACGGATGTGAGGAATAATGGTGCGCTTCACAGACAACGCAATCAATGCATGAGCCTGCGCATCCTTAACATCCCAACGAGCTTGTTCTGCTGTAGGCAAAACAACTCTAACAGCTGCAATCCTTGCAGCAAGACCTGCAACATCCTCAACATCGCCTACATCTTCAGAACTAGGACGTACATCAATGCCCTGCACAATGTTCCAGACACCTTTTGACACAAGAACGTGTTGCATCATATAAGCCCACATAGGGTAGTTGTCCCCATCCAACCTGTCCTCAGCAGCAAACATCTTGAACACATCTGTGTTGTTGTTGTCAGCCATGGTAAATGCTGCACCTGATGTGAAAACTGCCCGAAAATAGGAGAAATGGAGCGGGAACAACTTGTGCTATATAGCACAAACCGTAGAAGACTATAAGGCACCTGTTATGCAGAAAACGGCACTGACAGAAAATCTGCACAAAATGACGAAATAGCCTGTGCAGTACTGCCCGTAGTGGAAACGGAGGCCGAAATGAGCCCAAATCAAAATTCTGAGCAGACCATGCTCTTCGAGCTCTCCCAAAATATTTGTCGACCTGCGAACGCTTGCCAAAGCTCACTGAAATCGGAGAAAGTGAGCAGGCGTGTGCTGGAGCAGCTGGCGACTAAGCCCGGGAGGACGTGACCTGCTCTGATACCAATTGTTGGAATTAGGGTTGCAGAGAAACACACACAGCTTGGAGAAGACGAAGGAAGCTCAAGGCACACAATAGAGAGTGTATTCCTTAGTGTGCAATGGAAAGATAGATAGCCCTAGAGTGATGGGCGTATATACAATGCACGGGGGGAAAAACCTCCTAAAGAGGGAAAAAATGCCCCGGCGGTCCTAGTGTGTTCACACACATCACTACCACATGTATATGGTAACATATAGATAGGGGCCCTCCCAGGATTCTTGCTTGGGGGTTCCAGGGGGCGGGCGGGGGGGGGGATAAGAAGTGGTCTTCCCTAAAAGAAAAAAGGGCTCCGGTGGATGATTGGAAGACTAGCACTTGGAAGGATGATGTGGAGCTTACTTAGCATTGTCTCCAAGCTGCCCAATTGACCTCTAGATTGGGAAAAATCTATTTTTCTCACGGTGTCAACTAGGTGCCCTCTTCTTTACTTATTCAAATACTTGTCAGTGAAAAGCTCTCTCATCATTTCCCTCTGCTTGTAACCTTGATATTTTCTTCACAAGAATCACATCAGCTGCAGGGTGCCAAAAACTTCTTATCGCATATCGTAATCTGTTTAAACATGCTCACTTTAAGGCTCTGGTGTCTTGCAATGAAGAAGAGCTATACCAAAACACAAATCAAGGAAAGGACCATCACATGCAAGAGATTTAGTAAAAAAATCCAATCAGCAATTAAGAGAGTGGGTCTACCAATTCTCAAAATGAATAATAACCACACAATATCAATTTGCAAATCTAGGTTTGAAGAGCTACATCTGAAGAAAACGCAAGGAAAGGGGAGAACATTGAATGGCTGAAGCTCAAGCAGACCCTTCACAAAAGGGATATGGATGCAACGAGTCTCCTCAGACTTCTATCCAAGGAATGTCACATCAAAACTGAGGATGTCAACAAAAGCACCCTACTCAAAGAAATCAAGATAAGAAAAATTAATACTACCATCTTCTCCTTGATAGACCAACAAGGAGCCTAGATTAACAACCCTGATCAGATGGGCAAAGTCATGTTAGATCACCTTATCTTAATCATAAAAAAGGAAGACTCCCCTTGTCCGATAATAAGAGAAGCTACAAAAAAGATTTTCTCGGCCACACCAACTTTAGTATACCTTGATCAAGAGAACTTTATGGAAAAGCCATTTACCCTCAATTGATTCTAGAGTACCCTTGAAAAATTGAGTAAAGAGAAGTCATCAGGGTGGGATGGGATCACAATTCAATTTTTTCAAGAATTTTGGGACGTTCTAGGCCCGCCGTCTTTCTTGAATTTGGCTAACAGAGCCTTTACAAAAGGTCGTTTGAATCAAGGGTGAAGAAAGGATTTATTAAACTCATCCCCAAGGAACTTTCTTTCTCTCACCTTAAACACTGGAGACCAATTACAATGATGACTATGGTATATAAGGTGTTGGCTAAACTCATTCTTGCTGAAAGAATGTCCCTCGTGTTGGCTAATGCTATCTCTCCTCATTAGCATGGGTTTAATAAAGGAATATTAATTTATGAGAACATCCTGGTGGCCATGATTGGTACGGAATATGCTAGATTCAAGAAACAAGAATGTGTCCTGCTCCAATTGGACCGTAACAAGACATATGATAGGATACCTTGATCTTTTGTGCAAGAGACGCTACGGACTTTAGGGTTTGGTCCACAAATTTGTCAAGATTTTAGTACTCTTGGAGAAGGAATCTCTTTAGAATACTTATTCAGCTCTAGAATAGTTTACTGTTTTGAAGTCAAGAGATCTATTCATCAAAGTTGCCCCTTAGCTCCTCTTTCATTTACCGCCTACACCACCCTCTTATTGGAAGAAACCAAAACAAGAGGCCATATTCAAGGGCTACAAGTCTAGGATGACAAGCAATTGAATGTGAAAATGTTCGTAGATGACTTACTACTTCTCCTCCAAACGGGATGAAAAAAATGTTAGGAAAGCATTGGAGATTGTCCAAGTGTTTGACACAGTGTCAGGGTCTCAATGATCCATAGAGAAATCAAGGATAATTTCTTTGAGGGAAGGTGAAAACTTTGATACTGTAGGTTGGACTGGAGAGGGTGTGAAGAGAGGCATCATCTTCTACCACCTTGGGGTGCCCATAGGGGAAGGAATTACTCACAAGACTTCCTTTGACTGGGTTCATAAGAACATAAAAAAGAAAACAAAGCAGTGGGAAGTCATCATGATCCCCTTCCACTGCAGAGCTATGATAATTAATACCTTCTTCATCCCGTATATAGCCTTCACATTGCCGCTCTTGCAATTATCTAGAAAAATTTGGAATTCCTTTTTGAAATCATTTAAGGAATTCTTATGGAGAAATCAGTTGATTGTTGGTAAGCCCCAAAAATGGGGTAAATGGGCGGCGATTGCCAAACCAAAGGCTCGGGGTGGAATGGGTATACTTGACCTTGTCATGCATGACCTAGCGTTATGTGCTAAGTTTGTTTGCACCCTCACCAATTTTGATGAGAGATGGGTTGTCATGGCAAGAGAAACTATAATGGAAGTCCGCATGAAATCGAAAGGTGGGGTATGGCCCAATCTCATCCTACAAAGCAGATTTCTTCCCCCTTCCGACATGAAGGCTCAGCTAGGTGGTTTTACTGTAAAGTTTATTGAAAAAATCTATAAAGCATTCATGGCACTTAAGTGGAAGGAAGAAATTAGATACTCGAGCGGGAACAACTTGCACTCGTCTCTGTGGGGTCCCATTGTGGAAGGTTTGTGCCTTGATAACCATTGGCTTGAAATTGCCAGAAACCTAAACAACAAGGGCTTGCAAACCTTGGATGCTCTGTGGAATGATGAAAAAGGTGATTGGTATACCTTGGTGCATCAAACGGTTTGTTGTAACCTCTGGCTCCACGAGGAAGTCCTCGTCAGGAGGCTACAAGAAAAGGTATCAATCATAACCCTTCCTCCTTGCTCCACGCCGCTTGATTGGAAACCTTGGAAGTGGCCTGGAGAGAGACTGTTTAGCTCTCCCAAGATTAAGATTATCTACAAAAATCTATGGTTTGTGGAGGAGTGGATTATTCACATCCATATGATCTGGTCCAAAAAGTGGGTTGCAGGTAAATGGGGTCAAGTTCTTGGGAACGTCTAGATGACCAAGTGTGAAAAAAAAGCCAAATCTAGAGCTCTTGCTGATGGTTCATGCATCAGATGCAAAGAATTGAACAAATTCCTTTCGCACCTATTATGGGGATGTCCAAAAATTAGAGTTCTCATGGACACGATATGCAGAAGGGTGCACACACATCCCTTCTTTTAGGCATGACCTTGCTATGGGGCCCAGATTCATTGATGATTTGGATCTTATGATAGACATTTGCATAGTGATATCTGGTAGTCCAAGAATGCGCTATTGTTTCAAGGAAAGTGGGAGCCTTTGGACTCACATGTAGTTCTAGAAACGTGGTGGTGGTGTATACACTGTAGTGAGACCTCAAAGTTAACTCGTAAGGTTTTATCGATCTATGATGTATTCTTTCGTGGTTATCCGTGTGCAAAGGATATTGGAGGGCTGTTTGTAAGTTTCTAAGTTTTAAGCAATTCAAGCTTAGTTGAGTACTTAAAAATAAATAAATCTATGTGCGTTAATATTGCATAATCTTAGTCAATCCTTTGAGGCCTTCAAGGCATGCTATTAACACTAAGGTCAAAGCCCACAATAAAAATATTTTGGTATTCTACTATGTTTCTATTGTTAATAAAACAAGTCAATGTCTTGCATTCGTGTAAATGTTGAATAAAATCATAATCTATCTCATATGATTTTAGTTGAATTTTTGAAAAGCGTTAAAAGTTTTTTCCCTTAATATGGGTTTCTTTGAAGCTTTCTCTCTAAATTGCATTATTGGGGGGGGGGGGGGGGGGGGGGGGGGCAGCGGCAGCGGCGGGGGGGCGCTCGTGGATTGGATGCAAAACAATTTTTTTGAAGTTCTCTCTCTAAATTTCATTATTAGGGTGTAGCTCTTGGATTGAATGAGGTGAGATTGAGAGGCTTGTGCCAAAAATGATTCCCTTTTTTATAGGAATATATTGTGTATCGATCAACCCATGAGTAAAGCTATCGATATACTTATAGATTGATATGCATTAAAATTATTCATAGCTTTATGAATGAATCAAGTATTTGAGAATAATATCTTATCGTTCATATATTTTTCATATTTGAAACAAATAAATGCAAGAAATAATGGAGGTCATTTCTAACTCAAAGATGACACACAGCATGCTTAAAATACAATTATGTTGTGTCTCCTTTGTGTGTAGTCAAAATTGTGTAGGTGTATAGTTTTATGTAGTGAATTTGTCAAAAGGACTTTGTTAATATGATCTATTAGCTTTCTGGACAATGCACTCATAATTGCATTAAAAATTCCAATGCCATGCAATTTTTCAGTTGTTGATGCAACATGCACTGAGACAATTTTGCATATCTGATAGCTGAGCTTTTACATCGCTGTGTTTCATTGGTTTTACATTTTGCAAGAATCTGGTGAGGCTGGCACATAAGCCACTCCTTGAAAAAAATTCACATGTGTACAAAATCTTTTATAGGTAGAAATAGCTACTGATTGTGCTAAAAAAGGGTTTAGTTACCTCATGATGTCCTAAGCACGGATTTCATTAACGTGCACCTATACGTGATCGTGTTATATATGTGATCACGTATTTAATAACGTTGAGTTATCACATTTCAAAATATGTGATCACATTAAATATTCACATGACTTTCCTTTAACCTATAGAAATTGTCCAACTCAATACGTCTATTGAGGTTTTTTCATTTCTTGGTGGGCTCGGTTTAGCGTTGTTATAGTTTTCCAATGGACCCGTCGAGAAAAACACATACCCCAACGGGGTTTTGGTGGGTTTCCACGTCACCACTTATCAATTTTTTGTGATCATGTTAATTGTGATTATGTGAATGTGATAATAAACATTGTGATCATAAGAAATTTCACGTGATCACCTAAATATTAAATCCTTGGGACTCCTAAGAAAAGGGCAGGAGCTACATGCTCATGATAATTCTATGACCATGTAATAATGTTGGTGTTCTTAGAATTAAGGTTGCAAGAAAACACACATAGCTTGGATAAGACAAAGGAAACTCAAGGCACACAACAGAGAGCGTATTACTTAGTGTGCATGGAAAGATAGATAGCCGTAGAATGATGAGCGTATACACAATGCAGAAGGGAAAAAACCTCCTAGTGAGGGAAAAAATACCTCCGCGGTCCTAAGTGTGTTCACACACATCACTACCACATGTATATGGTAGCAAATCCCCCCTGGACTGATGCGGCTAACAAGAGCTGGCACATAGAGTAAAGGGAATTTCCATGCCTTGAGGACATGATTAGTCCACAAAGAGGAGTAAGCCCAAAGCTTTCCGGAAGGCTTTGAACTTCTTACGAGACAATGCCTTTGTAAAAAGATTTGCAAGGTTGTCCTGTGTTAGCACATAAGCCAAGCTGATCTCTCCTGCTGAGAGGCTCTCCCTGACATAGTGGTTCCTCGGAGCTGCTAATGCACTCTGACTGTCAGTGTAGATAGTGTTGGGAGTGTCCTGTCAAACACCAAACTCATCCATAAGGCATCTGAGCCATACACACTCAACCCTAGTTGTGAACACTGCCCTGTACTCAGCCTTGCAACCAGAAGTGGCCAGAGTAGGTTGCTTCTTGCTCAACCATAATATACATGATCTGCCAAGCATGAAACAAAAGCCACTTGTGGACACTCGCGTGTCAAAACAACCAACCCAATATGAGTCCAAAAAAAGCATCCAAGTCTATCGGAAATGATCCACGCTTGGGATAAAACAAGCCAAGATGTAAAGTGCCACTCAAGTAGTAGAAAATCCTCTTGACAGCCTACCAATGCTTAGACCCTGGGCTATGCATAAAATTGCTGAACCTGTGAGACTCCAAACTGAATATCGGGCCTCATTTTGCATACATAAATGAGGCAACCGTCAATAATTTGGTAAAGATTGAAATCAGCAGGATCATCAACATCATGAAGACCCAGTTTCAAACCTATTTCCATGGAGTGGCAACAATTTCTCAAGTCCAAACTTACCATGTCTTACCAAGCGCCGAGCAAGATTTACCGAGCAAACACAAAAACCGAGCGATATTTAGGGAAAACACACACACACACACACACACACACACACACACACACACACACACACCACAAGAGAAGGAATTATTTGTTTCCATTTTCAAGTCATGATTACGGTTTGAACATTGTACCATGGATCTCACACCATCCTTTTAGCCGCGACCTCGTGCACTCACAAGGCACCTCAATGATAAAAAATTAACACATCAAAGTAAATAAGCGGGCTTTAAATTGTGATTTGCTTTTGCAAATCATTTACAACCACATCAATAGTCGGCTATCAAATATTGCAATCAACATACATAGCTTGCAAAAGTAAAATTTAAGTAAGGGGAGACACTCAAAAAATACATGTCCATGACCAAAAGAAATGGAATGCTCATAAATGATTGAACGGGTTCCTAGCAGGGGGTCTAATCTCCTCATCCACTACATTTGCAAAACTCGATGCCTCTCGCCTATCGTGACCTTAAACTAGGGATGAAGAAGAGGCAACACAGATGTCAAAATCAAAGCGTCGTCTCACTGTCCAATGTTGCACAAGCACGTCTTGAAGAGAGACATGCTCTGAGAATAGGAGCAGTCCCACAACCAAAATTCAAATTAAGAACCTTTGGCCTACAGAACAGCTCCACACAAGTCTCGCAATGAAAGAAAGGCACGTATCCTCTCTATGCAAGCCCATAATCCATAGTCGTGTAAGCAAACTCTAGTAAGTAGTGTCGCATGATGGTATTTGTAGGAGTCATGCCCATTGCACGAAAACATGGCATGCTCCCATCAAGGTATAGTGGAGTTCGTGCACCACGCCTATGAATGAAGAACAACATTGAACTATCACACTACAAAGAAACATGAAAACACTTAGAATGGCATATTTTAATTATTCCATACACAAGCTCTGTGTGCCGCAATAGTGTTTGTCAATTATAAATGACAATGAAATTACTAAAGCATGGGTTCATTTTCACACAGTGGTCTATTTAAAAATCAATAGTGATTGAGATTGGTAAATCTTTGTGAGTTAAGTTATGGAAATATTTTTAAAAGCATTACCCAACAAACTTTCAATTACATATGCCTTATTTGTCCAATTATAATCAAGATAGTGTAGGGAAGTTTCTCAAGGGGAATTATATGAACATCCTACTAAAGATGGAAATTGGATAATAATAATATCAATGGCACTGGTTCACCTCTGGGACACTATTGTAAATTGTCCTGCATCAATGTGGGATAGTTTTGGGCAGTGTCCTAAAAGGTTTATTTTATGAAAATGATGCTAAGGATATTTATAGTTTACCAGTTTCAAGAAAGATGAGATTAATTTTTTAAGGACATTCCCTTCATTTTGTGAATACATTCCCCAACTCAACTCCATTTTTTGACAACACATTATAAAAAACAGTTTCAATTTATCGTGAACTAGAAGAATCCAATTAATAACAACTGCTAAAAAAAAAGTCATAATCAAACAGAGGATTATATTTCTGTGAGTATAAAATAATATATAGCACTAGCACCATATATTCCTTTGACCCTTCACTTCTATATCCTACAATAGCAAACCATAATAGAACTTATTGGATTGTATGCAGAGAAGGATACGTACACGTTGCCAGCCCTACAATTCTCATGCTCAAGGGAGACAAGATGGGTATCAAAAGCAAACTCGTAAGTTTTTGTAGCCAATTATCTTTGGATTTTGCAAAATCCCACCTATATATCTATTTTAGACAAATATTAATCACTAAATTTAGCAACCTCATAGTGAGACACAGATCATTTACATCACAATGAATTTGATGCAATTCGTCTCTCAAGCATGAGAAAGGGAGAAATCCCAGGTTTACATTACTAATGACAACAACTAGAGTCACAACACTCCATGCGCTTGACAACCCATCTCCTCAAATCCCATGCAATTCAACCCAAGTATATTTACTTCTTTGTGCACCCAAAAACATGGTCGTTAATAACCATGGCAACTTCAATGTTCGGGAAAAGTGTGCCCCGGCTTAGCCTTGAGCCGCTTGAAAAATCAAAATAACCCGTTGAAGGGAGGAGGTAAAGGAGAAAATCCGCTTGGAAAATTCAAGTAAATAGAGTTAAATTGTAAAAAAAGCCATATATTTTGAAAAATTTCCTTCTTGAATTAGTACCCTACAGAAAATTTTGTATGTTTGTGAAATTGATTTTTTCTGAACATTGATGGCAAGTCGTGATGCTCTACATTTAGGACACCCTCCTTAACCATTGCACGTCGGCACAAAATCCATTAAGATATAGGCCCAAATATGGTGCCCATATGCTCTTTTCATTCCATTTAGTTTCAAGCTCAATCCGAATAGGACCCTTAGGCATTCTGCGTTGGTGCGGAGGCTAATACGGTAAGGTCCCAAGAGTGCTCCATTGATTTGTTTGTCATCCCACATCGTCAAACTCCCCAGTAAATTGGATTTCCTTTATATTTTGAAAAATTTCCTTCTTGAATTAGTACCCTAAAGAAAATTTTGTATGTTTGTGAAATTGATTTTTTCTGAACATTGATGGCAAGTCGTGATGCTCTACATTTAGGACACCCTCCTTAACCATTGCACGACGGCACAAAATCCATTAAGATATAGTCCCAAATATGGTGCCCATATGCTCTTTTCATTCCATTTAATTTCAAGCTCAATCCGAATAGGACCCTTAGGCATTCCGCGTTGGTGCGGAGGCTAATACGGTAAGGTCCCAAGAGTGCTCCATTGATTTGTTTGTCATCCCACATCGTCAAACTCCCCAGTAAATTGGATTTCCTATCTATCTGGACAAGGCCATTGAGCATACCATGTTAGTACGGAACCAGTTATGGCATGATCCCATTTTACAAAAAAGAGCTAAAGTTTTCACAGTAAATCAAAATAGAGCTAATAATTTCCCAATCAACATCACATATATTCCTTTATCTACCACACTTAGGCCTTTCTTCATGCTTTGACATGCTCAATATGTATCCAAAAAACCAAAAGAACATTGAAGTGCGTGAGCTGATTCTGCCAAGCCAAGCTAGTACTAGGTTCGCTCCGCATCTATTGTTGATGTTCCTATTCAATGTTTGACTATAGAAAAATGGGACTATACTCTAAACTATACCGCGCCCCCATGGGAGAATTCAAGGAAATGTCCCATGAAGGATGCATCGACGCAGTATCAAGTAGGGCCAAGTTCCACTTGATTCTTAGTTTGCTTCTTTGCTCCTAAGACACTGCTAATTTGGTTTGTTTAATTGATGACTTTATGAATGAAGACACTTTCATTAAACCATACACTCCTATTCTAAATTTGAACGCTGGCTCTGTGTTGTGTGTATGCTTACACTTATTTGTTTAATACAAAATGTTGATTTTAATAGCACGTTTTCTGCCCTTAAACCTCCCGTGTCGGCGCGGTACTAGTTAGAGGCGGGTCCCAACGTTATTATAGGGGAAAGCACTTTGCATGCACTTTGGTTTCGTGTCTCTGGCCCTTATGGTCCCGCGCCGACGCCTTATGGACTAGCACCGAGCAGGTTATACAAGGAGCAGCTAATTCAGCTCCCCTATAACCCGTCCTTCAGCTTGACCCCATTTGGAGCTACTGCAGCTTGCGGCCCGAATGAGAGAGACTAAGAGAGGGAGAGCAAATGATTTAACATTTTTGTTTACTAAAAAATGTTAATTTTATACGTTTTTTGCCCTTAACCCTCCCGCGCCGGTGCGGTACTAGTTAGGGGTAGGTCCCGGCGTTATTAAAGAGAGAGAATGAGACAGAGGGGGAGTTTTTCTTACCTCTGTAACTTGATTTTCATAGCTTTTCCTTGCAAGAAGTTTCTTTTGCGTGCCATCCCTAGACTAGTGGGTGTGTCACCGCGTGTGTGTGATGGAAGGAGGGACAGAGAGGACTCAGAAGTATGAAGAGAGAGAGAGAGAGCAACTGGACGGAGTGGTAGGAGATGCATGCATAGGTCAAGGGAACTGTTGAGTTTTGAATCCTGTTGGAGCGTGTACAAAGTTGCAGTCTGCACTCTGCAACATGGGAAGAGACCCTCTTGCGTTTCTCTACGCTACCTGGTCACCTGGTGTAGTAGGAGCCGCCCGTGGTTGGTGAAAGCCTGGTGGCGCTTAACGCAGGCCCAAGATCCCTCCATTTAATGACTAGCCACCACATCCTTGCATTTGTTCCTGATTATGCAAATAAGGGCCACCAAGGTCCAAACCTTGGCCACACAATCTCAACCAAGTTTTTTCTGTTGTTTTAATCTCACGCCGGCTCTTCCTCTCTCTCTCTCTCTCTCTCTCTCTCTCTCTCTCTCTCTCTCTCTCTCTCTCTCTCTCTCTCTCTCTCTCTCTCTCTCTCTCTCTCTCTCTCTCTCTCTCTCTCTCTCTCTCTTTGTGACTCACTTAGCTGTACTGATAGAAAATCTAAGTCGAGCCGAGGCAAGGGGAAGCTAAGTTGCTCACTGTTCCGTGCTTTGCATGCCTTACGGTTTTTCACCTCCCAGACTCTGAGCTGGCCGGGCACATGATCATTGCGACCTTTTGCATGCACATTTTTATCCAAGATCTGGCCCTTAAGGTCCCGCGCCATGTCCTTGTTGGACTATGCAAAAAGAAAAATCCTCATGGCGGAGCGCACACCGCCTTGGCAGATATAGCTAGCACCATTGGTTCCCTATAACGCCGGGACGTGCCCCTAATTGGTACCGCGTCGGCGCGAGAGGGTAAAGGGCAGAAAACATGCTCCCATGCTTATGATAATTTATGTTGTGTATTATACAAATTATGAAAATTAATTTTGTGTATTAAACAAATTAGACGTTTTGGCATGTTTCAAGAAATTTACACTGTTTATTGCCAATTACAGACGGTGTATGTCCTTTTCTCCATGCCGAGTCAACCGGAATTTTTAAATTCTTTCCGTCTTCAAAAGTCCAAAATGAAGTATGAGACCAAAGTGATACAATTTTGGTTGATCTAATACAATGTCTGGTAAAGCGAAAAACTAAAATCATCATTATCATCATCAATGTCCGAGGATGTCTAGCATCAAGAGTCATTCAAGAAAGTATTGGATTAGCTGTCAAAGAGCATCATCAATGTCCACCTCTGTAAATAATTGTACTGGACGTCTCCCACGTCATGCTAGAATAACCCTAATCCATTGCTCGAGCCTCCGTTGGTGACGTGGTCGCCCTCGGCATCTAGCTCTCATGAGCTCATTGGTTCTGTCTACACCCATATCTTTGGTATGGATAGCCTTTGAAGTTTTCTATGAAGCTTGCTCATCTGATTGCCGAGTCCTTGCTCTAAAGAAGTCAATTATCGGTCTCTATGAATGTCTCTCACTATCTAATCTCCTCAAGAAACTCTCCCTATGCCTACGTAGCTCTACCAAAAACAACCCAAAGCATCTCTGATCGTAATATCTCATGACTCTAGCCAACGGTCCAAAGAACTCTATGAATAGACAATGAAAGTGGCCTCGTATTTCATAGTAGACTAGACAATGACAAATGTGATGTAACTCTCTCTCTAGGTCTATATGAGACAATCGGTTAAGTGCTGGCCTTTGTTGATACTCTCCTAGTTTTGCCTATCTCAATCTCTACTTGATGCAATGATGTGCACATCAAACCAATAGCCCATCGTATCCCATAGGATAAATGAGTGTCCATAACTAGTCCAGTCTGATCACATATTCATCCTCTTTTAGTTGGAGAAGATGTTCCCTATGAAAAGACATCTTTGTGCCCAACTCTTGTGCATGCTGTATCCAAGTGCTCCTCGTATCTAGATAAATTAGATCTTGATGTATGAGTCTAGTGATCTTCGTTCGTGTGGGAGATAGAGAGAGTGCATCCACACACACACACAAAAAAAAAAACAAAGTTTAAAGAATATTTGATTTATTTCATTACCTTGCATGTTTAAGATAAAACATGGAATTCTCATGCATGTCTTCTCACGTGCACACCCAACTTATGTACAACCGTGATGTCTTTAGCTAGCATGACAACGGGAGATGCTCATCTTGGGAGCCGTAAGCCACAAGTTTGATTCTACAATAGTGGCAAGATATGTGGTCCCATTAAATAGAAGTGCCAATTGCCAAAGGCGTTGTGTCGTTCTTCTCGTAATACAAGCATGGCCAATGTAGTCGGCATGGCGACATGAGCTGCTCATCTTGGAATCTGTAAGCCACAAATTCAATTCTTCAAGAGTGACAAAAAATATGGGCCCTTTAAATAGAAGTGCCAATTGCCAAAGTTTTTGCTGCCACAGAACAGAGTTGTTATTGTCACTACACTTGTTTAAATTGTACCCATAGCAAGCACAATGCTTCTGCCTCTCTGAGTCCCTAGCGAAAGAAGAAGGTGCCTTGAATGGTTTGGGCAATTAGACGCACAAGGTTTGGTAGGAAAATGACGTGTTTTGGCGTTCTTTCTGGAGAGAAAGTACATTGTGGTAGGTTCATATACAACAATTCAGATAACTGCAAAATGGTGTTTCTGTACCATGTTTTTGGGGAAGGAGAAAATATCTAGCTGTGGGTGTCAAACCAAGAGGAATTCTAGAGGGGTTCATATGGTTTTACAACAATATTAACACTCATGATTTAAATATTTATGAGATTATTATTGGACCCCCTGGGACAAACCCAAGGATGTATGTTGTGAAAGAGGGAACCTGCCTACTTTCATGGAAGGTTGAGATGTTTTAAAAAAATGGATTTGTGCTACAAGGCTATACTTTGACAACACAATGAACAACTACTGGCAATGTGAAGCACAACCTAGCTCTTTGTGTACTAAATTCAAAGAAGGAAATCATGCTAGATGGATTTCAGAATTAACCAAAGAATTCAATGGAAGGATCACATTGGGTCAAAGCATGCATGCAAAACTAGTGAGAGGGGTTATTTTGGTGCCTAATGTGTCGCATGTTTTTATTGTTAGCACTCATGGATCTTTTAAAAGGGGGTGACAGATGCTATGACCATTGCAAACTTCCCTCGATGTACTTGTGAGGATTTTCCAAAAAAGATAGTCGATGCCTCACATGTGTGCCTTGCAAGCACATGAACTTGTGTATTTTTGTGTCCTTGGGTTGAACTTTATAGCTCATGAATTTATGCATTAGGATACACTAACAAAAGTGGAGTTGTTCTAAGGATTGGGTGGGGCCAGCGTTTGAGTTTCAACACAACATCAAATTTACAAGCTAAGGTTTATGGTCCAATTCAGATTGGCCATTTTTTGGATTCCTTGCAATTTCCATTGGAGGAGGGATGCCTAGAGTTTTTATAGATTATTCTATATAATCAAATAAAAATTTATATTGTAGCAGCAATCACCTCATGCGCTTGAGTTTTCAATCCTCTACGGATTGACCATTTTGTTGGACTGTCTGCACTTGATAGTATTATAAAAAAAGCAATTTGTGTTACAATTCTCTTTACTTTCGCTCAAAAAAATGACATGCTCGCTTTTTTTTGCTTGGTGTATGGATTTCCTCAACTTACATAGCAATGTCTCTATGTAACTTTTCTGACACAAGGCAATACCACCATCACACTGCTTAAACTACTAACATCACACTGCTTAAACTATATACCCAAGTAATGATGCAATAGCCCCAAATCTTTCATCTTGAATTTAGCATTCAAATCAGCCTTAAATTCAGCAACATGTCTCTCATTTGGTCCAACGATCAGCAAATCATCCACATAAAGAACCACAATGAGAAGTGCATCACCTTCAGGTTTTATATACAACGTGCTTTACGTTGGACTGTTACGAAAGCCTCCTTTGAACAAATGAGTGTCAGCTTTCTCATACCAAGAACGAGTAAACTTCCTCAGGTATGCCACCATTCAAGAAAGCAGTACAATGTTGGATTGATGTACATACCAACCAGAATGAGTTGCCAATGCACATAGAAAACACACAGTAGTCATACCACAAATGAGAGAAAAATTCTCTTCATAATCTATGCCTTTTTGTTATTCATAACCTTTTGCAACAAGTCGAGCCTTATGGTGATCAATCTCATCGTGTGGCTTATATGAGGCCAAGGGCACCCTGAAGGTCAAGGACCGTGCCAAGGGCCGGCTGCTAAAGGAGACGGGATCCTAGGAGCAAGGCCTATGAAAGGGAGGTTGGGCAAAGGATTAAGACTAGGCAGTCCCATGGTTTTAGAATGGTATCAGAGGAGAGCAGCCATGGGAGGGAAAGGACTTTCTCTATTTCTCTCTTGATCTTAGCATGAGGCATGGCCTCCTTCTCTTTGGAGCTCTCTCATTTTGAGGAGCAGGATATGCAAGCCATGGTGTGCATGGCTGCTAAGTAGGAGGTCGGGGTTGAGACACCCCACATGTGTAGAGACTCTTAAGAGGGGGAGAGCCACTATCGACAGGACAAAAAACCAGCGTGGTTAGGATCCACGGATTTGCGCTGCAGAGGGGGGAAGGTTCATCACGGCGGCACTGGCCGGGAAGCACCAGAGGTCGCCTTGCCTTTCGGTGCAACACACGGCAAGTTGCAGGTCCACCATCGCTGCCTGAGGGTTCACACCCGCTGCTTCGGAGGACACAAGATTAATTACCAAAATCTTTTAAGGGAGCGTGCCCACCCCGTGAACATCCCCTCGTTTGAGGCATGAGCTTGGAAGCCGTTTGAGCAACCACTCGATGCCAGAAGTATTTTGCAGGTCTCTGATGCGATGATCTGCATGTACTTAGCAGCAGGTCAAGCAATTACCCACTAAGAAATTGTGTTGCAAATCTATGAATGAGGCTTGTTTTTCAAAGTAAATCGGAGAGGTTGATTATGGAACAGGGTTCGTAATCTCTCACGTGATGTCGATCATAGTGCGAAGTGCAAGGGCATCATGTAGAGAGGAGCAAGTCTTTATGCCAATGCAATGACAACTTTCCAAATACGAGGTTGGCACTCTTCAAGACAAAGGGACAGCAAATTGCCCGATACGAGTTTGGCACTGTTAAAGATTGCAATCCAAGTATGCTTTGTTTATATGATTGCACTAGATATGGATTGTTGAAATTATGTGCTTTCAATATGGCGTCTAATCGACAAGGTGGTGGATCGACACGGTCAAGTTTCTTCAAATTTTGTTTTGACCTTGAACATGAACACACGGTCATATATGGGTATATCGATAATGCATCACTCATTAGATTGGAGCAGTCTCTGCCCAAGGTACATTGGTTATGTAACCACGTACAGGCAAGGCATGTGCCTTGTAGGGAATAGGAATTCGGCAACGCCGATGAGTGATGACCTATCATTCGTACTTTTGAGGGAGCAAGGCTTCGTACAGGGTGCTCATGTGGAAAGCTTGTGTATCCAACATCATCTGGTTGCGCTACATAGCCAAGATTTATTCCACCCTTCGGCATGTAGAAGCAAGTCAGGCATGGCCTATGATTTGTAAGGTTAAGGTACTCGGCAAGGCCAATCATTAGTTTTTCTTTCACGATGTTCGCAAGCAATGCTAGGAGAGAACTCCTAGGCTCGTTGTCTATCATCAATGCAGTCATCCTAGATTATGATCCTTCAACACTGGAGCACGGCTTCATACCTTATGTGAAGCATGGTTTCCCTTTTTTACATTTGGCATAGCGGTTTCCAAAGCTGGGAATTTGCTAGTAGCATACGAACTTAGGGAAACTTGCCAAGATGTTTGCAGGTTTTTATATCACACGAGGATATAACTACCTCACTCACGCAACAAATATGGTTATGAGCCAACTTTAAGCAAGTTTTTATCTTGACAACTTGCCACATCAGGGCAACAAGGTTAGTCAAATTCGAGTTATGTTTGTTTTTGTCTATGTTTTACTTTTCATTTTGGAAAATATCTCTCTGTTGTGCAAAGCAACGTGCTTGGGCAGACTTCATACAATACCACTGTACCAAGCAAAGTGCTTTGCCTATCTTCACGTGAAGTACGACTTTTCTTATGTGCCAAGGTATTATCAATTGATTTGAGATCAAGGATAATGGCACACATTTCTAGCATTATGTGGATATTAGTTCATAATACGTAATAGTGCACTGTGATGTATCCATGCCAGTGTAAGCCTGCACAACACGTTTATCAACGGCTCACATGGTTGAGACTGTCACTCAAGCCACAGGCTTATTATTCTACTTTTTGCTATGTATGCATGACGTTGTCGTGCCTCTCCGCTCCCATGACAAGAAATTGAGAAAAGGAAAGCCAATAAGGTGTATTTGAATCCTGCATGGTTAATCAGCAATTATAAGGGCTTGCTAACAAGCCAATTTTTAAGCTGAATATGTGCCAGATGCGGCTCTAAGGGTCTGAACATGTCTTGGTAATTCTAAACAGTGAGTATCCTTGAAGTGGTCATAGCTGGGATTTTATTAATCCAAGTTGAAGTACTCAAAAGTCTCTACATGCTTGTCTTTATGGATCGTCAATCGAAGGTATGGGTAAGAAGTTATGACAGTTTTAAGTTGAGCCAGTAGCAGATCTGTACCGGATTGAGCACCTACTGATAAAAGGTCAAAGATGATAGGAATGCATGAGTCCGAAGTGCTCACATTTTCAGGAGCATGTCGGTCTTTTCAGTTTGTCAATCGGGGTTTCAGGTGGCAAGATATGGCCAATTTAAGTATCACCGGGGGCCGGGGTCGAACCGCCCCGGTCGCCCTCATCAATCACATTCATTTGATTTAATGCAGTGCGGTGCTCGATGCGTATGCCAAATGAGGGCCGATGCGGAGCCTTGATGGGTCAACTCTCCAAAAGCAATCACTTACACTTGCTTCTTGCAGGAAGATTTTATTCATGACGATATTGCTAATCGATGGCAATTGGAGAAATATGTTGTGTTCGACAATGCTTGCCCGGCATTTGTGATAAATGTTTAGGCCTTACATTACCTTACATTACTTATGGGCGTCAATGAAGGGAAAGCTTGGCATTGCCTTAGCAGACATGTGTACCAACATTGTATGGTCGGTAGGTGTGCCCGGATGCCGCCATTGGGAAGCTTAGCAATGGACTGCCAATATCTATGCCAAATGTGGTGCCTTTACAAGGCCTTGTCCACCCAAAAAGCCTAAGGTTGCCCAAGCCATGCCTTGACCGGCCGCCCACCCAAACGAAGAATGGCCGCCCAAATAACTTAAGTTGTTTTTAATGTGCAACCAAAGGAAAAACCAAGGAAGGCCATGGCCTGTTGCTGGCGACGGGCAGTAGCGCAGGAAAGGGAGAAGAAGCTCGCGCCGAGCTGTGTGGTGCTCGGGCGACCTCACTGCAGAAGCGAAAAGAGACCAGGAGGACCTCACGAGCGAATTTGGAGCCACTCCCGCCGCAAACAACTCTGGTCGTGATTCAGCTGCCACTTCATCAAGGACTAGGACCCATTAGCGACGTCGCTAATGGGTGCCTAGCTATTTTTAGCAATGGAGACATGCATCCATAAAAAAGGGGAATCGTGTGATTTGGGTATCCTTCACCTCATCATCTTGTGTCTCTCCTCCTCATAATCTTCAAGGAATCCTTAAGCTCTCCGAGCCCTCAATCTTAATCTCCTCTTAAGCTCTTAAGCTCCCTATCCAGGAGAAGGAGGATAGCTCTTAAGCTTTCAAAGAGTCTCTTAAGACATCCCTTAATCTCTTTTATCTCCGTAGCTTAACCGATTTCGCTCTTAAGCCATCTTAAACCTCTCAAATCTCCTTAGCCCTCATTAAAAACCTCGTAAGCTCTCTTTAATATCTCTTAACCCACTCTAAGCTAAGCTTTGATTCTGAAGCTCAGAAATGAAAGCCCTCTAAGCCGGACCACTTACACTAATTAAGCTAGGCCTAATCAAATTTCTAAGATTATTTATCTCAAAAGCATGAGCCAAGCTCTCTAAATCAAGCCAAATATCAAACCATTAGCGGAGCCTAACCTAAGCCGAGCGTCTAAGCCATCATTAGCCATTTGAATGAGGAAGCAGAAGCCAAATCGAACGGCCATTGGAAGGAAAAACTCATGTGCCTTAACGGGAAAAAGCAGAAGGTAGGACACATCAGGTCTTTGATAATTTTCTTCATTAGCTCCTGGTTTAAGCTAGATTTCATCTTGTAAGGAGCATTAAGCCTCCATTAATGATTGATTAATGATGATTACGGTTGATTAACTGGAATTAAGAGAACCGTTTGTTTTGAGCACTGTTGTTGTTAATTGTGCCTGCTGCACCTCTTTTCCCGCACCTCTCACAGGTAGGGGCTCGGTGCCTTCCCAGCTCACCATTCGCACAATTATCCCCCGACATTCTTGGTGAACCCAATGTGAAAGGAGCCAGGCTGGGAGGTGAGGATGGAGATCCCATCAGAATTAAAGCAATTTATTGAAGATTACCACCTGAATAGATTTGATAAAAATCTAGCAACAGCAGATCTGCCAAAAATGTTGGGCTTAGTTCAAAGATGTTTACAAGAAGTAAAAGCTATGAAGATGAAAGAGCAGATTGATGATGCAGTGGAGATGGCACTTGATGCCGTACACGAACAATATGGGATTTTTCAAGGGCATGATCCAGATGGACTCCTTGCATGCTATCAAGCGGAGATGAAGAGACGAGGAATTCCAGAAGATCGGATGATTTCAACCTTTGAAGAAGTGGTAACCTCTGAGTTTAAAGATACGGTCCGAGAACTGGCAGAGACATACCCCACAGAGTGGGACTATTTTGCATATGGTTTTGTTCATGAAAGCTCAAGAATTATGTAGTTAACAATGAAGGAGATTAATGAACGAGGCCAGATTGTTTTCTATAAAGAAGAAGGGGATCATATGCAGTTCCTTAATTATGATCAATTTTGGGACCATATTTCTACAAGAAGTAAAGCCAAGGCAAATACAGCTTTGGAAGTAGCAGATTCAACGACAAAGGACCATATTTTGAGCAACCTAGCAAAGGTACATAATGAATTTATTGCTGAAACACAAATGTATGAAATTTTTTCGAAGATTGCTCGCATGGAAGTTACTTTGAATAATGGTTCTTGTGAAGAGCCAGACTGTACAACAAAATTTTGTCAAGCTACTAACCTTGGCATGGGATGCTCTCAACAATTTTATCACGAAGATGAGCCACTACAGGCTTCTAATGGTTCTATCGGCACTATAGCTGAATAGGGCATTAGATTTATTACAGATGATTGCATAAACAAATCTAAATATATACAATAGATGATGAAGTGGCTGAGACTGTGAACCTAACACAGGATGTACCTGGTAATGCCAATGAGCCTGTGGTTGCTTCTGGCAATATGTTTGCCGATTCAATTATCACAGAAGAAGATTCCATAATCGATGGGTTTTTGGCCCAATATGAAGGAAAAGGTTATAGCAGTTTGGAAGAGCTTTGTGATCCATGTACCCCTTCAGAAGGGGTGCCTGATGAATCTTTTTCAAGTTATAATTGCTTGCTAAGTAGCATGGATGCAAATGAGGAAGCAGAAGACGATATTGAAGATTGCCTACATCATGGTAATTGGGAACAGGATATTGACATGGATTTTACATCTATGCTTATATACGGGTTGCAAGAGGAGCCAACTCCTATAGCTTTGTTGAATGATGAGACTTCCAAGGGTGATTTTCTCAAGGATGATTTTTGCAAGGATGTTATGGATGAAGATTTTTAGGACAAAGCTATTATTCATTATCAACCTCAAGAGCCAGGTAAAAATCTCACTGATGATATAGGTCCAGAAAGTCCTAAGGGTTTTCATAATGGCTATGAAGCTAGAGGGGGTGATGATGCTAAATCATCCTTGATACTACATAAAGTGCACAAGATTTTTCATTTTCTTAGAAGATGTGCCAAATGTGGCTGGATTTCGATATTATTCCTAATTCTTATGTCAGTGATGTCTTGGCTACTAGTAAAAGGGAGTCAGAATTCTTTAAGTCTTGCTGATAATGACCTTAAGTTACCAAAAGGTTATGAGATGTGGTTGCTGCACTATGCTTCAGGTGAAGCTCTAGTATATTGCGGAGGCCATCAATTTTATGTGATCTTAATGGTATTTGATCCAGGTGATTCGAAAAATCTTCAAAAGCAGGTACACTATGGATGGGTATTTTTGGGTCTACATAGTGGTTTCTTTCTGCTAGATCTAGGAATAACATATTTGGAGCATAAATTCTTGAAGTTGATTGATTCAGAATGTGTGTGCTTATGTGGATATTATGCTGCTCCACTATTGGGGAAATTTCTTATTATCCCATTTGATCGTGGGAGCTATTGAAGAGCAACTTGCAGATTTTAAGGATTTCATTTATTTTCCTGTAGTAGGTTACTTGGCAGTAGATTTGTTTTTGGATGTATGCTAAGACAAACGTGTTTTTGGTTAAATGATCAATAAGCTTACATGGCTAGCTTCTAGTTGACATTTGGACAATTGTTATAGTATCTTTACATCTTTTGAGATGGTTCTGCTACCAGAACTTGAAGTAAAGGACTTGACGACCATTCCATGTGCAGATAGAGTAAGGCATACTTGAGCTTGACAGGGTTCCTTAAAGAGAGCTGGTGGTCAAGCCGTGTGCATAAGTAACTGGAGCACTTGAGTCTGGCGGGGTTCACCAAATAGATTTTCATAATTGCATGCTTTGGAGATACAACCACTATGGTTAAAAGATTTGTGATGGAACAACTACCAGATAATTGAGCTAGACTATTGATGTTATCATTTACACCTTCTTTTTGTTTTGCATACCTTTATCCACTACCTGAGCTTGATGACAAGTAGCTTAAGGTATTTATACAAGATGCAGCTTGAAGACCGGTTGGCACAGACCGGAGGCTATGTAGGTTCAGAGGGGGTGAATGTCATGCCGCTCTGGGCTTGCTAACAAGCCAATTTTTAAGCTGAAAGTGTGCCAGATGCGGCTCTAAGGGTCAGAAGATGTCTTGGTAATGCTAAACAGTGAGTATTATTGAAGTGGTCATAGCTGGGATTTTATTAATCCAAGTTGAAGTACTAAAAAATCTCTACATGCCTGTCTTTACGGCTCGTCAATCGGAGCTACGGGTAAGAAGTTATGATAGTTTTAAGTTGAGTCAGTAGCAGATCTGTACCGGATTGAGCACCTGCTCATGAAAGGTCAAAGATGATAGGAATGCATGAGTCCGAAGTGCTCACTTTCAAGAGCATGTCGGTATCTTCAGTTCGTCAAGCGGGGTTTTAGTTGGCAAAATATGGCCAATTTAAGTATCGTCGGGGGCCGGGTTCGAACTGCCCCAGTTGCCCTCATCAGTCAAATTCATCTGGTTTAATGTAGTGCGGTGCTTGATGTGTATTCCAAATGAGGGCCGATACGGATCCTTGACGGGTCAACTCTCCAAAAACAATCACTTACACTTGCTTCTTGCAGGAAGATTTTATTCATGACGATATTGCTAATCGATGGCAATTGGAGAAAGATGTTGTGTTCGACAATGCTTGCCCGGCATTTGTGATAAATGTTAGGCCTTACATTACCTTACATTACTTATGCGCATCAATGAAGGGAAAGCTTGGCATTGCCTGAGCTGACATGTGCACCAACATTGTATGGCCGGTAGGTGTGCCCGGATGCCGCCATTGGGAAGCTTAGCAATGGACTGCCGATATGTATGCCAAATGTGGTGCCTTTACAAGGCCTTGGCGACCCAAAAAGCCTAAGGCCGCCCAAGCCATGCCTTTAAGACCGTCCACCCACCCAAACGAAGAATGGCCGCCCAAATAACTTCAGTTGTTTTTAATGTGTAACAAAAGGAAAAACCAAGGAAGGCCATGGCTTGCTGGCGGGCAGTAGCGCAGGAAAGTGAGAAGAAGCTCGCGCCGGGCTGTGTGGTGCTCGGGTGACCTCCCTGCAGAATCGAAAAGAGACTAGGAGGACCTCGCGAGCTAATTTGGAGCCACTCCCGTCGCAAACGGCGCTGGTCGCAATTCAGCTACCACATCATCAAGGGCTAGGACCCATTAGCGACGTCGCTAATGGGTGACTAGCTATTTTTAGCAATGGAGACATGCATCCATAAAAGAGGGGAATCGTGTGATTTGGGTATTCTTCACCTCATCAGCTTGTGTCTCTCCTCCTCATAATCTTTAAGGAATCCTTAAGCTCTCCGAGCCCTCAATCTTAAGCTCCTCTTAAGCTCTTAAGCTCCCTATCCAGGAGAAGGAGGATAGCTCTTAAGCTTTCAAAGAGGCTCTTAAGCCATCCCTAAATCTCTCTAATCTCCCTAGCTTAACCGATTTCGCTCTTAAGCCATCTTAAACCTCTCAAATCTCCTTACCCCTCATTAAAAACCTCGTAAGCTCTCTTTAATATCTCTTAACCCACTCTAAGCTAAGCTTTGATTCTGAAGCTCAGAAATGAAAGCCCTCTAAGCCGGACCACTTACACTAATTAAGCTAGGCCTAATCAAATTTCTAAGATTATTTATCTCAAAAGCATGAACCAATCTCTCTAAATCAAGCCAAATATCAAACCATTAGCGGAGCCTAACCTAAGCCGAGCGTCTAAGCCATCATTAGTCATTTGAATGAGGAAGCAGAAGCCAAATCGAACGGCCATTGGAAGGAAAAACTCCTGTGCCTTAATGGGAAGAAGCAAAAGGCGGGACACATCAGGTCTTTGATAATTTTCTTCATTAGCACCTAGTTTAAGCCAGATTTCATCTTGTAAGGAGCATTAAGCCTCCATTAATGATTGATTAATGATGATTACGGTTGATTAACTGGAATTAAGAGAACCGTTTGTTTTGAGCACTGTTGTCGTTAATTGTGCCTGCTGCACCTCTTTTCCCGCACCTCTCACAGCCAGGGGCTCGGTGCCTTTCTGGCTCACCATTCACACAATTATCCCCCAACAACGTACTAGTCTGTTGGATGTATGACACTCCATCATTGTATACGTTTCCGCTATAACATTAAATACTTTGTCAAGGACAAGGTAAGTAGCTGATATCTTAAAACATTTTCTATGTTATTCACAGGCAAAGTGTCGTATTTCAAGTTCTCCTTGTCCAGTCACGCTCCCATACAAGGTCAGTGAGTCAAGATGTGACTTGTGGTACCTCTCTCTACAAGAGCGTGGTACAAGTACACAGTTGTATGCTTATAGGATAAGCTAAGCCTCTCTATAGGAGGGCGTGTAGTCGTACGCTTATAGGATAATATAAGACACATACATGGTCTACAAGGGACATACCACACATTCGAACGCGGTGTTTTCCTTAGGCCAGCTCTCTCTCTCTCTCTCTCTCTCTGTCTCTCTCTCTCTCTCTCTCTCTCTCTCTCTCTCTCTCTCTCTCTCTCTCTCTCTCTCTCTCTCTCTCTTTTCCCAACTTCTATGCGGAAAAGGTGAAACTAGGCATGATTTTTTTGAAATCTTTCTATGACAATACGGTAATAGGAAGGGCTACCAGCCAACATGAAAGGCTAAGATCCATCTATTTCCACCTATTTTGAAATGGCTAAGAGCCATCAGTTTGTAATCCATCAGCGATTGCTTTCAAGATCGAATAATTATATTCAATTGAGTACCCCTTAATTCTAATGGACAAGCAAGAGTCTTGCCATTAGCAATTTTTTGGGTGTTATTTTAGCGCTACACACTTTGAGTGTGCAAATCAAGCTGAGTTTTTAAACGTCTTAAACTCGTAAGGGCTTATCTTTACCAAGGTGTATAGATGAAGCCAGCATTTGAGAGAGCACGGCTGTTCATAAAAACCCTTTTTTGGATCCAGATAAGATCTAGTTGTGAATATGATTCCAACTTAAGTGGATCTCCTATTTTATCTATAGCACTATGGGTGTCTATATGGGTTCTGTTTTGGGATAAGACCAACTCGTGATTACTAAATCACTTATTAAGTGTGATGGTCAATTCTTGGAATCTTCACAGTTGCACTTTTAAGGAAAGACGTCCATAAGCTGCCAAGGGCTCGCTGGACAATTTTAACTTCTAAAGTTGAATTCAGATATTGTTGGTTGCTAGTTCAGGAGTTTCCATACAAAAGTCTAACCAAGCGGTTTGGCAATGTCGATTTTAACCGAGGGGTTTTGATAACACCCACGATTACATGTAAAATATTACTAATTTTCAAATTAGTGCTCCTAGGCCTTTGCAGGTGGGAAATTTAGGCAGGTGCCCTTGACTATAGGTAAGTGAACACTATGTTCACCCTGCAGGTATGCATATGATCTGGTTTATTTCCATCTTTGCATATTCTTTGCTTGACTTTTTCAAGTTGGATGAATAAGCTTGAATGCTTTCATCCATTCTTCTCTTCCAAAAGATGACAAGGTCATGCAAGAGCCACACAGTTTGGGCTGTAGTGTCCAAAATAAGTTTTTGTATTATGCAATTATGGACCCACTTGTAAGGTTTATTTGGCACATGTTGTCACATGAGATGCAACATGGTCTACGAACTCAAGGAGTTTAGTTTAGACAGTGTGGAGCATGGATAATGAGGGTCTCTCACACACACATTGCGTGCCTGTTTACAGTTACCTCCACACCCAAGTACATCTCTCGCACTTGAAGGATGTTTTTTGTCCAGACATACTTACTTGAGACATATTCCACAAGTGGAGAATATGAGTCTCTGGAACAGACGTTGGTGCCTCTATTTCCATTATGTGTTGCGACAATGTCCCTAAGGGCTGGTGAAATCTGTTTTCTAGACCATTTTCAGCACGACGTATCATGAGCAATTTCAGTGGCCAAAAATTGTCGTATACATAGAGTGACTTGTTAAGGTTCAAGTGCTGCTAAACAACGTTACAGATGGTTTTTTATACATATAGCAAGGCTATGAGTTGTTAATGAAAAGGTTTCATTGTTTGTACCTAGAAGTAACTTATGTTTCACCTTCTGTTATGGTTCAAACATTTTAGCAAGGCTTGCAAATGATTGCAATAGCAAGTATTTAGTTTCTTTTTGCAACTATTTACACTACTCTTCAATGTGTTCTAGGAGCATCACATTCGCCAAGAGTATTGGCAAGGATGATTATGGATATATAGGTTCGGATTTGTTTTTGGCTAAATGCATGCACACTAGGTGTTATGGGCCCTAGTGTTTGGCAAAGGCTAATTTGGAATGACATGCATTTTCATCAAGTTGTTTCTTCTAAAGCATTTTGCACTCTATGAGATTACTTTTGGATCTACCAATCACCAATAGAGGTCATGGATTTGTTTGGGTGCTTGTGGATCTTTCAAGCTAACATGATGGGTATTCAAGACATTGTTGATTCCTCAACAATGATGTACGATATTGTGATCCCCATTTACGAGTCATCTGGGAAGACTATATGTAAACCGTGGGGGAAACACACCTCAGCACTGTCAATTATCCAAGGGGATAGAAAGATTACAAAGTGTAATCTTGTGCTAAAGGATATGCAAAGTGTGTACATTAGCACCAAGCAATCCAATTAATAAGCATGTATTGCTCTACTTGGAGTTTGCTTACCATCAGTTAAAGCATGTTTGCAACTAGGTTTAGTCTCTTCATGTATAAGTCATGCTCTCAACCTTGAACACTAGTTATGGTGGGGTTGTTTACTGATGAAAACAAGTCAAGGAATTACACTTGGCTAATGAGTTATGAAAACAAGTTATTACTTTCATAGAAAGTGAAAAGAGGTACTCTTTTGGGTACATCTTTGTTGTGATAACTCATTTAACATGCTCATGTGCATTCTAAATGGAGTTTACACACTATGATTGGATCGAACCTGGTAACACAAGATGGTTGCAAATGCACACCAATGTGGAAAATCAAGATGTTAATCCTGGTTTCATTGCACCTCCTACTGAACCGTTTTCCGGTCAAGCAACCACCTGGATCCACGAAGGATGCCACTGTGGAAACCATTAGTGTATCATCTCTTGTTTTTGAGGACAAAAACACTTCTCTAGGGGGGGGGGGGGGGGGGGGGGGGGGGGGGGGGGGGTTAATGTCCGACCAAGGGCCACCCTAGAGGTCAAGGGCCGGCTGCTAAAGGAGACGGGATCCTAGGGGCAAGGCCTATAAAATGGAGGTTGAGCGCAGGATCGAGGCTAGGCAGTCCCAGGGTTTTACAGCTTGCATCTCAACTTGTAAACCCACTTTGTACCAATGACCTTTTTTGCGGGAGGTAAATCAAATGAAGTCCATGTGTCATTTTCTATAAGTGCATCATATTCTGATTGAATGGCCACCATCCAATTTTTTGAATTTTGAGCTTCATCAAAAGATAGGTTCTCCTCAACATCATGTAAGTTAGACATAGCCAAAGCATAGCACTTTGATGCATAAGATGCATGATAAGAGCCTAAACGAGTACAACTAGACAAAGGTGCATCCAATTTACTATCACGCAAACTATGCATCAGCCATTTAGGTACACCTCTAGCCTAATCATTCTCAGTCCTTTCCACATCAAGTACATCATGTACATTTGCATTAGTAATAGGCTAATATCTAAAAATTTCACAAACCCCCATAGGTTGTAAATTTTCCTCATTGGAATTTACATTTGAACTTCCATCACAAAAAAGAGGCAACAAAGTGTCATAAATGTCGTGTGAATTGACATTACTGTCTCTAGTATATGTCAGCAAGGGCTGAATAGAATCTTCACGAATACAACATCCCGTGAGACTAAGATACTCTTTGTTTGCGGATGATACAACTTGTAACCTTTGCTTTCAACACTGTAACCAACAAAAATACATTTGATAGCCTTATCATCCAATTTTTTGTGTTGTGTTTGTGGCAGCAAAGCATATGCCAAACAATCGAAAACACGCATGTACTCAAAGTAAGGCTTTCTATCATGCCATGCTTTATATGGAATAATTGACTGCAAAGCTTTTGTAGGAGACCTTTTAAGTACATAAGTGACACACATGATGGCCTCAAGACAAAACAAATGTGGCAAAGCTTGACTTTTGACCATACATTGTGCCATTTCCGTAAGTGATCCGTTTTTCCTCTCAGCAACACCATTTTGTTGAGGCATATAAGGCACTGTACATTGGTGTTTTATCCCACAACTAGCCATAAATGCATTAAATTTGTGAGACATATACTCTCACCTCGATCAAAACGGAGGGTGCACATAGTACATTTTGAGACGTCTTCAACGATAGCCAAAAAAAATTGAAGCACATAAATAATTTGGACTTCGCTTTAAGCAGAAATACCCATGCATGCCTGGAGTAATTATCAATGAAAGTCACGAAGTAAAGGTAATTGCCCAAGGACGGAGTTTGCATGGGCCCACAAACATCACTATTATACACAAGATGTGACCTACATCTAATGCTAACTAAACCATCATTTGGAGACTTTGAACACTGCATCTTATCCAAAATACAATATTCACAAGCATGTTTGATAGGTTCTTCAAGAGGCGGCAAAGAAGCAACCATATTAGATTTTTGCAAACATAGCAAACTGACAAAATTTAGATGTACAAAACGGATTTGCCAAAGTTTTTCATTTGAAATAGCCTTAGAATCTCCAAATGCATTTGCAAAATTTTGTCCACCCTTGTCATACAAAGTGAGCTTACATAGCCCATGGCATAAAATGCCAGATGCAACAATCTTATCACCGAAACTGAGATAATGTATTGTACATCCGTCATCCACAAATTTGACTACAAGACCAAGTTTAGCAAGTGCAGATATAGACAAAAGGTTATTCTTGATCCCAGGTACATAAAGTGCATCAACAAGTGTGAAAGAACTGCCATTTGCAGCAACAAGCACAATTTTTCCAACTCCTTGAACCGGATAAGAGGCATTGGCACAAGTAACTGGATTCCCATGAAGGACAGATTCAAGAGAGGTGAACAAACCACGATGTGCGGTAATGTGCTTTGTACCACCACTGTCAAAATTTTACACATGTGAATCTAGAGCAACTAACATGTATGCATCATGGACAAGAGGATTATAAGTGCACTCTGCACTAAAATCCCATTCCACATCAACATTAGCATCGCAGTCTCCTTTCACAGAAGACTCAAAAAAAGTTACATTTGTAGTGGAACCAACATTTGTAGTGGAACCAACGTCTTTCTTCTTAGCCTCTTTGGCCTTCAACTTAGGACACTGATTGATCAAGTGATCATTAGCTTTAAAATAATGGCAACACATCTTCTTTTTGCCCTTATCACCATAATGTCTAGACAAATTACTATTAGCAAAAGCATTAGAAAGAAGTGGTTTTCCACTCACAGAAGAACCATAAGAAGTCGTTGCATTGTTGTTACCACCTTTTCTTTGAGCAGCAATAAATACATGTTCAACTGCACACTGTCTAGTCCTTCTTTTTTGAAAGCAACTTTTGCACTAGCAATGTGCATAATGCACCAAACTTGACAACTTCAGGATTTCCTTGGTTCATAAGTCTCTAAGTACTAGCAAAAGACTGGTAAGAATCTGGCAAGGCATCAAGGACAGTTTGCACAAGGGAAATGTTTGAAATGACTTCTCTTGTAGAAATATGATGCTCATTGATATCATTGACACCAACAAGGAAAGCGTCAATGTCATCTTCCTTGTACATAACCTTCGACTCCAGATATTTATAAAGCAATGCAATTTTTGCTTCTTGCGACTTGCATAAAGATGAGCCAGAATATCCCAAGCCTATTTTGGAGATTTCACAATGTGAGGAGTAATAGTGCGCTTCACAAACAACGCAATCAATGCATGAGCATGCGCATCTTTTACATCCAAGAACATGTTGCATCATATAAGCCCACATAGGGTAATTGCCCCATCCAATCTGTCCTGAATAGCAAACATCTTGAACACATTTGTGTTGTTGTCAACCATGCTAAATGCTTCACTTAATGTGAAAACTGCCCAAAAAGAGGTGAAGGAAAGTGGGAACAACACATGCTATATAGCACAAACCGTAGAAGACCGTAAAGGGACCTACAAAATGTCTGCACAAAATGACAAAATAGCCTACGCAGTACTGCTTGTAGTGGAAATGGAGGCCGAAATGAGTCCGAATAAAAAATCTAATCAAAATTTTGTTGACCTGCATTCGCTTGCCAAAGTTCATGGAAATCAAAGAAAGTGAGGAGGTGTGTGCTGGAGCTACTGGCGACTAAGCCCGAGAGGATGCAACTTGCTCTAATACCAATTGTTAGAATTAGGAATGCAAGAAAACACACATCTTGGAGAAGAGGATAGAAGCTCAAGGCACACAACAAAGAGTGTATTACTTAGTGTGCAATGGAGAGATAGATAGCCCTAAAACGATGGGCGCATATACAATGCAAGGGGAGGGGGGGAAATTCCTTGTGAGGGAAAAAATGCCCCAGAGGTCCTAACTGTATTTAGACACATCACTACCACATGTATATGGTAACAGTTGTATTCCAATTTCTACGAAGGACTCGTATGTATGTAGACTCTACAGTTAAAATTGTTTATCCAAACAACAATCTAAAAGGTGATGCAAGCATTTCAATAAATAGCCAAAGGCCTGTTTTGAAGGTGGCAACCAAGAAATACAAGATTATCTCAAAATGTGACCCTTCATTTGGAAGGTAGTTTTATTACTTGCAGAAGCTTTAAAAGCAATTGGCTATATTTGGGCCATCTTATCAAAGGTTTTGTGGATAAAGTTTGTAAAATTGTAAGAACAATGGAGGCAAAACATAGGTTTGGGGATGTGATAATAGCAATATGCTAGATTTCATTATGGGTGGGTTTGCCTTGGCAATCTAGGATCTCCTCATGAAAGCGCCCAAGTGTGATTTGTAGGTGTGGCCATTCCATTGCTGTCACATTGAGACATGTAGGAAACATTGGCCATTAGTCTCAAGCAATGAGAATAGCCCAAGTGGTAGATCATCCGTGTTTGGCGCTGCACGTCAGGGCTTAAACCCTCTCAAATGCTTTCGTGCGTGTACTTTTGCAGATGGCCGCTGTCGTGCTGTGACACGTACATAGTGGGAACGCATGCTACAAAATCTATCTTGTATTTTTTTTTAGATACATAATTATATTTCCTATAATGTACATATGCATATGTAAGTATAAAAATAATCTTTCTATCTCATCTTATTATTTATCTCAAGGGTAATGTATTCTTACTTTACCATCAAAAAAATACTATGGGAAAAGTGTCAATAGCTCCGCCTCTTTAACTTGGGGCAAAAAGCATTGATTCTTTATTTCTACTATTTCATTATCATCTCACACCCTAGCTAGATCCTATATCTAGGGTAAACTCCAATATATATATATTCTATGTATTTTTTATACTTTTCTTATATATTTTTTTAAATAGCTACTAGGAGAGAATCAAATCCTAGTGGGACACTAGGTGGCATGATTTCAAAGATACACTTATTTTAATGCATTATTGCAAGCATGATTACAAAACTTTGTCAAGGAGCAATGTCATGCTTTCATATGGCATGAGGTGTCCTTTGGAATTAAATGAAAGTCAAGGCTAAGGAGACCACATGAAGACTTTTGCTGCCATAAATGGACCTTATTTTGATGAATTTTTTACACAAGGTTCCAATCCGAATTGGAGAATGATTTTAAAATGAAAATCGTAGCTAATGAGCTGAAGTTTCTGCCCATATTTTTACTTTTTTATTTGGAGCTACAGTTGAGAAGATATGATCAAAATACTGGACCCCAGTCTGCCCACATCATGCAGGGACAGCTCATTTCCAACTTTTCCAATTCCTGTTCACACTGGCTCCTCTCTTCTTGTGTAAACCCTTGTGGGTTCCCTTCACCTATAAAAGGGGAACTCTTCTTACTTGGAAGGAACTCAAGCATTCAAGCCATTGATGAGAGAAATTCTTGAGGGAGTGAGTAGTAATGCCTAATTGTACTTAGCCCCATTAACATAAGCCCAAGCCTACACTTTCTCCTAGAGGAAAACTAGCCATTCTTGTACGCCATCCTTGGAGGATCAACTCTAATCAAAGAAGGTGTTGTACTTGGCGTATCAATCAACGTTGAATTCTCCCCTCTTCTTCTCTCTCCCATCAATAATGGTGCCGAAGGGTTTCAAGTAAGATGTGTTCTACATTGATGTTTTCTTGATTTCTTGTTGTTTTCATTTTCATCTCTAATCCAACATATATATATGTATCTAATCTCATCTCCTTAACCAAACCTATCTCTCTCATTCTTAGTAATTCATCCTCTCTAGGTTCTCTTTGCTACAGGTACATCTCTCCTCGCAATATCCTTATTGCCTACGGGCAAGAATAGGGCTTGGGAGGGAAACTTCTCATCTCTTCACTTCTCTCATATCTACATTTCTCACATACTATCCTAGATGAATAACCCACATGATGATCATTTCTATCGCTTTCACTCTGTACGATCTATTAGAATTAACGTATGGATTAGCCGTAAAATACACTTTCAACAACGTATAGTGTTTCTCTTCGGCTCTGAAAGGCTCAATGAAATACTTCTATCACCGGATCCCATCATACTACCTTTCATAGACTATAATTTTTCTTTTGATGTAAGCGTAGTTATCTTGCTATGAACCAAGAGGATTTGTACACACAATTAATCCCAATCACTAGGCAAAATATATATATTATGGTAAGCACAAAACTACAATTCCAAAGAACAATTCGTAGCCTATTTGGTCAGCCAAGATTGAATGCCATTAACTCATCCATTAACCCTTTCATATTACCCATGATACGATATGACCATAGCCTTGATGTTTTCATCTTCGTATTGTTTTGACATTCTCTTTTGCGTTCTTTCTTTGTGTGTGTGTGAGTGCAAGAGAGAAAGAGTGAGTCTTCTTTGATTGCACTTCTTTCCAAACCCTAGTCTTCATGGCATCCATGGTTTAACTCCTTCATATAGTTTTTGTTGAGTTCTCTCACAAACTCTCACAGCCAAAAGCCCGGTGCTTTCCTGGCAAGACCGCAATTTTCTCGACACCGCGCGTTTGGAAAGTTGGCCAGGCATGCGAGGCCGCCCCTCTGACATCCTCTCGTGGCCAGCTTTCTCTTTTTGCAACAGCGAATTTGCGGACGCCAAATCAGCATGGCCATCCATTCCCCGTCCCAGTGTGACACCAACCTCAGTTCACAAAGCAAACAATTTTCACAAAGCTTGGCCCACAAGTCAGACACACACGTCAACCGTCTTGAGGTGTATTTTTTAGTGTTTATAGATCTCCAACATTTGAGGTTGTTTCCATTTTATTTTATAATTTTAGCTTTTTTTTCCCCCCCACAAGATTGGCTCATATCAACTAGTTCATTAACGGTGGATCAAACGATACTTCATTGTCATAGTTGCTCACGACATTTGCTATTGAGGATGTAGTTTTCTTGCCCTCAATGTAATACGGTTAAGTTCCCATGAAACAGAATCATTATATGTTGGTTAAGTGTGTGTAGCATCGAAACAATGTGTGGTTGTGCTTTTCATGAATTTCTTTACTCCTACTCTTTTTGTATTTGAGCATGTGAATTAAGAAACACACTTTTCTTCATTTTATAAGTGATGATGGCCGGCTTTTGAAAATTGACGGCTGTGGGAACCCACTCCAATTGGGGGGAGCATAATACAAAAAAACATTTTTTTTCTTTGCATGCACCACCACCCCTTCCATGATCACATGCAGTAGGCCGTCCCCCCATTGGCGTCACCCCTCCCTCTCCTCCATTATCCCCCCCCCCCCCCTCTCCCTCTCGTTCGTTTGCATGCAGCCAAAGGCTCTCTCTCCCTCCCTCGTTCAGCCCCCCACTTTCTCTCTCTCGTTTTCAGCATAGCAAAAATCTCTCTCTCTCTCTCTCTCTCATTACTTACACTCACTCTCTCTCTCTCTCTCTCTCTCTCTCTCTCTCTCACACACACACACATTTATGCTACACACTCACAAGCACATACGCACTCGCATGCACACATTCAAACAAATACACGCACGCCGTACGCACACACGAGAAGAAGACCGGGAAAAACTCGACATCGACGCCCAAAGCAACGAAGAGTGATGACCGAAATTATGCGATGGCGACGAAGAATATTAGCCATGCAAAACCTCATCAAAGGGCCATGGGCAAGGACAACCGCAAGGGGATATTGTGGCAAGATATTGTGCTGCCGTGTGAAGTAGCATGGCCAAGGACATCCGCAAGGGGAAGCTGCAGCAACACGTTGTGCATGCATAAGTTGTATGTTTTGCTCGACAACAAATATAGTCGGCACTGCTTGCAACCTTGGCATGCAAAGGGAATCGACCCAAACGGTCGCTCCTCAAAGCGATGAACAACTATCCACGGAGACAACCAACCGGGCACGGCTTGGCATATTTTTGGGGGTCAAAGTAATTGGAAAACGTAATTCACATGATTCAAAGATAATCGTCAATGGATACTCGGCAACACAGGTATGGCTTGTCTATGAAATCATTACTGATTTTCTGCTTGACCAAGGTCAACACAGACGGGGTAACTCGGTGTCGACTTTGAGTATAGATACAAGGTAATCTATGGGTGTCTCAAAAATGCCCGGGTCATCAGTTGAAAGTACCGCTGCGTATGACCAAGTATATTACTCTAGTTTTGACTAGGGAGTATGATTCCACATGAACCTAACCATGGTGATTATGTTCTCCTTTAGAAGGACAACTTGCATTTTCAGCAGCCACATATGGCTTCGTTGAGCAGTCTCTCTTTGAAGGAAAAAAAGCAAGTCCTTCAAGAGAAAAGCTCCATATTTGGTGTATGCATTGGATGCATATATACTTCACATCTATTGTCGCTTGCCAATGTGCCAGCAAATACAATTCTCTACAATGCTAGCTTGCGAAGCAAGTGTTGCTTTGGTTAAGTAGAGTTTGACGCTTGAGATAAAATAAGTTACATGGTTCGGCATGGCCGATTGTCTGTGATAGTTCGACACGGTCGTTTATTTTTTCGTCGACATTTTGGTCACCCAGAGCGCTTGTTATCTATGAGCACTAAAGTTGTGCTACATCTCACTTTTCAATGAGATTGCAGGTTTTTACATCCCATGAGGATGTCTATGCTACATACACTAACTCATTCGGGCAGTACATATGGCTATGCATGAGATTCAAGCAAATTACCAAAAAACCTAGCCACAAGTGGGCAACAAGGTTAGTCAATTTCTAGTTATGTTTGTTTTTGTCTATGTTTTACCTTTCATTTTTGAAAAGATCTCTCTGCTGTGCAAAGGAAAGTGCTTGGGCAGACTCCATAAGAAGCCATTGTATTAAGCAAAGTGCTTTGCCTGTCTTCATGCCAGCGCGGCTTCTTATGTGTGCAAAGGTTTTATCGATTGACTTTAGATCAACGATAATGGCACACATCTTAAGCACTACGTGGATATAAGCTCACATGCAATGCTGCACTGTGATGTATCCATTCTAGTGTAATCATGCACAACAGGTATACCAATGGCTCATATGGTTGAGGCTATCATGGAAGCCACGGGCTTATTATTCTCTATTTTGCTTTGTATGCATGACATACTAGTACGATGGCCGTACAACAACCATCCTTGCATATGCTTCCGCTATAACTGTAAATATTCTGTAAGGACAAGATACGTAACTGAGATCTTAAACCATTTTTTATGGTATTCACAGGAAACGTGCCATGTTTTCAGTTACCTTGTTACAATCACGATCACATACACAAGATGTGAGTCACGATGTGATTTATGGTCCCTCTCCTTCGAGAGCGTGGTACAAATACACTGTTATCTGCTTATATGATAAGCTAAGACATAGACATGGTCTGCCCCCAAGAATTTGAAAAAAGCATACAACACATTTGACTAAGGGGATTTCTTCATCCCAACATTCTCTCTTTCTCTCTCTCTCTCTCCAACCTCTATGCGGGAAAGGTGAAACTAGACACGATTTTATTAAACTCTTTCTATCATAATATAGTAAACAGGACCAGCTATGAGCCAACAGGAAGGGCTACGAGCCATCATTTACCATGTCTTTGTGAATTGACAAGCAAGAGTCTTGCCATTAGTGATTTTTGGGACTTTTTTTTTTTCACTCCACACTTTACGTATGACAGTCAAGTTGAGTTTTTGAACATCTTAAACTCGTAAGGGCTTATCTCTACCAAGGTGTATGGTTGAAACCAATATTTCAAAGTGCACGACTGCTCACAAAAACCTCAGATTATGGATTTTTGGGTGTGAAAAAGCTCTAGTTGTGCATACAACTCCAATTTTAGTGGAGCTCCTATTAGCACTAAGAGTGCCTATATGAGAACCATTTTGGGGTAAGACCCAGCTCGTCATTAATAAATCACTTAGTAGGGCTGATAGTCAACCCTTCCCCGTTGCATTTTCAAGGAAAGAAGTCCACAGACTCCCACAAGGTAGTGAAAAAGTTTCAATTTCCAATGGAATGTACTGCCATGGCCAACCCAAGGGGGATCACGGACATAGGCCAAGGGCCGGATGCTAGTAGAATAACTTTCCTACAAAGTTTAACCACGGGATTTGGATTGCAAAAGCAACCCCCAAGGTTATCTGTGCAGTATAACTTGCATTTCACTTCATGTTCCTAGGCCTTTGCAGGCGGGAAAATTGGGCAGGTGCTCTTTACTTCGGATAAGTGAACACATTGTTTAACCTATAGGTACATATTTGTTTTGGTTTTGTTTGTTTGGTTTGATTTTTCATGTAGAATGCATGAACTATGTTTTCATCCTTTTTTGCTCTTAAGAGAAATGACACTGTCATCTAAGAGCCAAGCAGTTTGGGCTGTAGTGTCCAACATCAGTTCCTGCATGATGCAGTTATAGACCCACTTGTAGGGTTTATTTGGCACATGTTGTCGCATGGGATGCAACATGGTCTAGGAACTCACGGAGTTCGGTTTAGCCAGTGTGGAGCAAGGCTAATGAGGGTCCCTCTCACTCCCGTCGTAGAGTGTTTGCAGTTACCTCCACGCACAAGTATATCTTGTACTTGAAGGATGTTCTTATTTCAAACATTCTTACATGAGACATATTCCACATGTGGAGAGTATGAGTCTCTGGGGCTGGCACTGGTGCCCCCTATTTGAAGTATGTGTCATGACAAAGTCCCTAGGTGCTGGTGAAATCTGTTTATTGGACCATTTTCAGCACGACATATCAAGAACAATTTCGGTGGCCAGAAATTGTCGGATACTTAGAATGACTTGTTCATGTACAAGTACTGCTAAACAACATTACAAATGGTTGTTTATACATATAGCAAGTCTCTGAGTTGTTAATGAAAAAGTTTCACTGTTTGTCCCTAGAAGTGATTAATGTTTCACCTTCTATTATGGTTCAAACGTTTCAGCAAGGCTTGCAAATGATTGTAGAAAACAGTATTTAGTTTCTTTTCAAAACTATTTAAATTCCTCTTTAATGTGTGCTACAAGCATCGCATTTTCCATAAGTATTGGCAATGATGACTATGAATATACAAGTCTGTATTTTGCTAAATGCATGCACACTAGGTGTTATGGTCCCTAGTATTTAGCAAAGGCTGCTTTGGGGCGGCATGCATATTCATCCCATCAGTGATTGCTTATGAAACATTTTTTCACTCTATGTGCAGTATCTCTATGAGATTCCTTTGGGTCTACCAATCACCAATAGAGGTCATGGCTCGGTTTGGGTGCTTGTGGATTTTCCAAGACAACCAAGATGGTTCTTTAGGAAATTGTTGCTTCCTCAACAAGGTTGTCTGATATGGTGAACCCCATTTACCAGTCATCTGGGAAGACTGTCTGTAAGTGGTTGGGGAAAAGTACCTCACTCTTACTGCTGTTATTCATCCCACGTTGAATGGGAAGCTTACACATATTCTTTGCTAAAGGATCTGCTACGCGCATACGTTAGCACAACGCATTTTGAAGGGGCGATTCTCTCCCTATTCTAGAAGCTTCCTTGGTTAGGTTTTCAACTTTGAACACCTGTTGTGGTGGGGTTGGATACCATTTCAATAGTTTCATAAGTCAAGGACTTAGCAGGTGTGCTGACAAAATATGTTGGCATGTAGCCTACATTAGGGGTGAACATGTAGTTCTGTGTGTTCCAAAATGTCCAAAAGTCTAACATGAGGACCCCTAATGTAGCCTACATTAGGGGTGAACATGTAGTTCTGTGTGTTCCAAAATGTCCAGAAGTCTAACATGAGGACTCTCCCTATTCTATCCCGTAGTATATATGCGCTTTTCAAGATACTCACGTGAGTTGGAAATCTAGCTCACAACATCATGGACAGTTGTGCCAAGGTTTTCTTGCATTATTCTAGTACCTTCAAAAATTATGCACACTGGTTATGTCTCTTCATTGTGGTTACACCTTTAAATTACTCAAGTGAGTTATACATTGAGTTACCATTTAGCTACACGTGGTTGCAAACGGACAACAATGTTGAAAATCAAGATGTTGTTCTTGGTTTCATTGAGCCTCCTCATTGCACCAAGTATCAGTCATATGGACAATTGGCTCGCGTATGGGATTCCAACACAGAAAACATTAGTTTTCTTACGAAGATACTGCCATTTATGTTTTTGAGGACGAAAACGCTTCTCCGAGGGGGAGTAGTGTCAGGAAAAGTATCCTAAGCCTAGGGGGTCAGGGACCTGAGCCAGGGGCTCGGATTGGACCAGTGTGGACTGGATCATATTATGGCTAGGGCTAGGAGCCGATCTATACATAGGGTGGCAGGACGGTGGATCCGATATCGCAGTCTCCTAGGCCTTTCACACATGACCCCAAGGAAGGAGAAACACCTGGCCGCATGAGTGCTTCGAGTTCAAAAAGTAGAACGGTGCCGAGGCTGCCAAAAAGAGGGTCATCCGAAGCAAAGCGGCAAAAGATAGCCTATCAATTTGTGGTGCGCATGCGAGTGCTGCCAGCTCACTTCGACAACCCGGAAGTAGAGGTGGTAAGGAGGTTTCAATGCCCTAGAGAGGAGTGTTTTTGCTATATTCCTCACTGCTTTGGAGGGCGGATAGAGTGCCTTCCATCTCTCTCCGTACAACTCATCTTGAAGAAATTGTCTACCACGGGCGAAACCGAGTGGGCCGGAAATGAGCTACAATTAAATGGTGTGAAATTCATGCAACAAGCCAATTAAGGTAACTACTTGCAATTGTTGCGAGCTAAAAGTCTAGGAGTGGTCAAACATGTCATCATCACTCCATACATGTTGAGCAATGAAGGGAAGGTGGAGCCTATGAAGGCGATGACCTCCTGTGGATGTGCCAACTTGTCAACACCACCATGGTAAGGATATAAGTGAGTACTCTACACTTTGTGCATAATGGATAACTGACCAACTGCTTTTCCGTTTAGGTTTTTGCAACACATGCACGTAAATACATCTCAAATATATATGTAGATAGGAAAATCTTCTATCGCAGAAGATTGTGTATTTGTTTGGTGTTGCGATGTTAGGAGCTAGATTACCATCACTTCTTCAATGTTTCCATTTTCATCATGTTTTAATCTATCCACGCAGCCTTGTAAGAAATCCTCTATAAGCCGCTAAGTTAAGAAAAAGAAGACAAAGAGTTTGAAACTCGTGTTTTGCAATGGCAAATGTTTCTTTCCAAACCTTAATGGATAAGGTGGGGGAAGATGATTCGGATTTCCTAGATAATCTTGAAATAGCATGTGTCGTCTCTGGAAGGGATGAGGATGCTTCACGTATGTGTATTTTTCCACTGCTTATGAAAGTGGAAGCAAGATTATGGTACAACACCTTGGTGCCAGCCACCAAGGAGAGGTGGGATCTGCTAAGAGGAGCATTCCTAAGGTGTTTTGGAGAAGGCACCACATCCGAGAAACTATGGCAATTGTTGATGGAGTGGAAGCAAGGAATTATGGCTGAGTATACAGCATTCGAATAGAAGTTTGTGGATCTACGGGGACGATGGGCTGCATTGCTGAGGGAGACTAAAGGGGCACCCGATTTCCTAAATGAAGACTGGTTTTTGGCTGGTTTATGGAAATTCTTAAAGAGAAGGTGAAGGAAAGGTTTCCTACTATGTATGAGGTAGTAGTTGAAGTAGCCCACCTTAAAGGTAAGAAGTTGCATGTACAAGCCAGAACTATCGAGGAAGAGGAACCGGGAAGGGCCCGACCACACCTAGCCGCACCTGCAGAAGCCGTCCAGAGGAATCAACCACAGGAACCGGTTGAAGATCAACAAGACGTTCTCAACCAAATCACTAGCGAGTTAGAGAATCTTTCAATACATCTGGTGCAGCAAGTGCATGCACCTGGCAAAAATCTAGAGCAAGGAAGAGGGCAGCAAAGACAGAATCAAGACTACCATTGTTACAATTGTGGAGAGGACGACCATGGCATGTACTATTGTTCTCATCCAAGAAGGCAGAGCTTCAATAGAGGAGAAAGGCAGAATTAGATCTCTCCACCAAGGGTGAGACCACCACCACCCAAGCAATGAGAGCAGATTCCATCGTTCCAAATCCTTCGACCGCCCGTACAACCACCACCATCACCGCAACCTCTCATTCCACCACTACCTCCACCACCTGTTGGAAACCAAGCAATAAGTGTCATCAGCCTTGAAGCTAAAGGGAAGGCAAAGGTAGAAGAGCGTGTGAAAGAGAAGGAAAAATGGAAAGGAAAAGTAGAAGAAGTGGATGCCATGGGAGTGAAGCAAGCCAGGCACAAAGAGGCCACTCAAAGGGAGGAAAAGATGAAAGGAAAAGGAGAGTTTAGCAAGAATGCGTCGAAGCCTTGACGGAAGATCAACATCATCAATTTTTTGTTGGGTGAGTATGCTAAACCATATGACCTAGTTCAAGATGGTTTGATGCAGGGTCCAAAAATAACCTGGCCCCAATTACTCCATCTTGCACCAAGGATGAGGAGACAATGGACGAAGATGGTAAGTACAAGGAAGTCAAGACGAAGGATAGCTGGGTCTATCTCTGGGAGGAATCTTGACAAAATCCTATCTATCATGGATGCCCACATCAAGGGGCAACATATCTCAAACGTCTATATAGATGGTGGAACACAAATATGCATCATGAGTGAGAAAATGATGCACCATCTAGGCCTAGAGGTAAGTACACCGGCACCCTGCCAAGCTAAAACGGTAAATAATGTCAAAGTGAAATGCGTAGTCATTTTAAATGCAGTCAAGGTAAAGGCATTCAACGCAGATGTGGAGGTAGAAATTTTTGTCATGCCACACAAAGGGGAGTACTACCCTATCATTCTTGGAAGACCATGGCTCATGTCTATGAAGGCTAAGTAGGATTGGAGTACCAGAATGATCTAGATGAAGGATGCTAAAGGAAAGTCCATATTCTATGACATGAAGACTAGGAAGCAGCACGACATGATCTTGGAGGCATCAAAAGATGAGTTCACTAGTGAGTCTTCGACCACCTCCCTCGGGCGAAGAGACGACAACAACTGAGGAGAGCAACAATAGCATCACAGTGATGGGAGTCCTCCTCAGATCCAAAGAGACTGACACAATTTGAAGCACTACCAGAGAACCAAGAGGGACCATCAGGTACGCAACCCTTGGTAGATACAAGTAAGTTACATCGGATGCTCTCCAGTGAGTTAGCTAGTGAAGAGAGAGAAGAATACATCTCTATACTAGGTAACTTCACCACACTTTTCATTGATAGTTATGAAAAGATCACAGGCAACACAGTGGTGCAGTGCCGTATAAGGCTCAACGAAGGATGTAAGCCTGTAGTGAAAAAGCTCAGAAGGGTTGGGGTAGTTCATCAAGATGCATTGCTCAAAGAGGTAAGGAATTTGCTACGGGTCGGTTTCATTTACCCTGTCGAGGACTCAGAGTGGGTCTCTCCAATGGTGGTCATGCCAAAGAAGAACGATAAGTGGAGGGTGTCTGTAGACTACAAACCTCTCAATGCAGTAACAAAGAGGGATCATTTTCCCCTTCCATTCCAAGACAAGATTCTCAACAAGGTAGCAGGTTATGAGCACTAGAGAGTATTTGATTGCTACTCAGGCTACTTCCAGATTAGCATTACAGAAGAAGACCAAAAAACGACAACCTTCATAACACCATGGGGATTTTTTGGTTAGAGAGTGACACCTTTTGGCCTCACCAATGCTCCGGTCACATTCCAATGCTATGTAACTTTTGTCCTCCATCCATACTTTGGTAAGTCAATACGGGTTTTCATAAATGATTTCTACATCTACAGCTCTCACTCCCTCCATTTGAACAGAGTCTTTGATGGCATGGCTAGACTGAAAACCCCAGATGACCAGCTTAATGTAGATAAGTGTCACATTGGTGAAAGCAAGGTCACTCTTCTCGGCCATATAATTTCAGCCAAAGGGATTAAGGGTGATCCAAGCAAGGTTCAAGCTTTAGTATCTTTGTCCTCACCCACAAAAGCTAAGCAATTGGTCTCTTTCCTTCAGGAGATAAGGTATTTGAGCAGTTTCATTCACTTGCTCTCTCAAGTGGTTCTCCCTCCACAACAAGTCACCCATAGAGATGTCTTCCTATGGAATAAAGAAAATGAGCAAATGTTTATCGAAGTGAAGTAGATCCTAGACTCACTTCCCACCATTGTGCCCCCTAGATGGCACGAGCCATTTTATGTTAACCCCAGTGTAATAAGTGATACACTTGGAGCTGTACTATTGCAAAAGGACCCCCAAACATCTTTCATGCATCCTATCTACTTCTCTAGACGTGTCATGACCCCATCAAAAAAAGGATTTTCCACAGTAGAGCACATGGTGCTTGCATTGATGTTTGCCACTACAAAGTTCCACTCTTATCTATTGCCTAGACCCTTTGTAATTCTAGCAATGGAAGAAGTCTTTGCGTATGTAATGAAACACATGGATGTCTCATCTAGAATTTCTAAGTGGCTTGTTAGGTTACAAGAGTCTGATTACACTATGCAAGTGGAGAACTCCACCAGAGTTAGTCTAGCAGGTATTCTTCCTCATTGTCACTATGAAAAGAAGCAAGGTCAACACAGAAGGCAAAGGAGTGACACCAATGGTAGAAGATCCTAAGCTAGAAGGAGCTCACTCTCCTTTCTTTGATGGAGCTTAAAAAAGAACAGTGGACCAGGCAGCCGGCATTGTCATTTTCAATGAGCAAAAGGAGAAGGTCTTCTCTATTGGGAAGCTTCTACACTCCCACTCCAGCAACAAAGCAGAGAACACGGCCCTAATTCATGGATTAAAACAATGTGTTTTGCAAGGGGTTGAGTGCCTAAATGTGTTTGGCGATGCCATGCTCTTGATAAAGCAGATAAATGGCACTTGGATTTGTAAAAATCAGGTTTTGCTTGGCCAATTACCCCAAGTTAAGGATCTTTTGAGAAAGTTTGAAGCACTGCAATTATTTCATGTCCCTAGGACAGAGCATCAAGAAGAAAATGCCCTAGCCAAGGAAAGAATACAAGATTTTCCCATAGGAGTAATCAAACTGAAACTGCCCCTCTTTCAACGTAGCAATGTTATGCCTAATATCATCCGCTTCTTAGATACATGAGAATGTCTTGACGGGTATACCAAGGGCCAAAAACAATGGCTTCTCTGAAAGGAAACAAGATACCACCTTATAAACAACACCTTGTACTACAAGGGCAAAGACCAAATCCTCACACGAGTACCAATCTCGAGTGAGATCATGGAGGTAATCTCAAGTTTCCATGATGGTGTTTGCAGCGGCAATTTTGCTCTGGATATTACCAGTAGGAAGATTCTACAAGCAAGATTCTCTTGGCCTAGTCTGAACACAGATGTGCACCATTGGTGTAAAACATGCCGAGCTTGTCAAATATCTAGTGATTAGACACTAACCTATAAGCCACATATTCCTATCATCTCATATGGCCCATTTGAGAAGTCAGAAATAGATGCAATTGGTCCTTTACCAAGGGCTCTGTTGGGTAAACTGTACATTCTAGTTGGTGTAGACTACATGACCCAATGGGCGAAAGCAACAGCCACCACACGCTTTACGGTCCGAGAGGTGGCAAAGTTCATATTTGAGGACATTTGTTGCCGTTTTGGGACACCTATGAAGATACTATATGTCAGAGAGCCAGGTTTCAGAGGCAACTTGGTGGGAGAACTGATGAAAAAGCTAGGCCCATCACACGCCGACACTCAACTCCATACTATCCATAGTGCAATGGTCTAGTAGAAAAGGTAAATGGCATGATCTGTAAGATCATCACAAAGCAGGTGAATAACCACACAAGTGATTGGGATAAGCATCTCATGGCTGCTCTTTGGGCCTACCGCACGATATTCCAAACAACACTAGGTTTCACCCCTTTCCATCTGGTATATGGAAAGGAGGCCATTCTACCCATTGAGGTATAGATAGCCAGCTTACGAGTCATGGCTAGTCAGTTACAATGCCCAATTGCCCATCTTTGCAACCACATCTTGGATCTAGAAAGGCTTCAATTAGACAGGGAAGATGCGATCAACTACTATGCAACGCAAGCAAAACGACACCGACTCACATTTAGTCAAGGGCTTAAGAAAAAGGGTCTGAAGAAAGGCATGTTAGTATTGAGATATGACAACAAATTAGATAGTAGGAAAGATAAGAAGTTTCAACCTAGGTGGAAAGGGCCATTCATCATCAAAAAACGATACGCCAATGGTAGCTACAAATTGATGGAAGCAGATGGTCGAATTCACAAGACCAAAGTCAATGGATGGATGCTCAAAAGGTACTTCTAAAGCTTTGATCCATAGTTCATGGTAGATATTCCAGAGGAGGGAGAACCCTCCAACTCCGCTCCATTAGAATCAGAAACAAAGATATAGGAATGAATGCCTCTAGCCAAAAGGGGAGGGCTAATGATGGCCGGAATTTGAAAATCCACGGTGTGGGAACCAACCCCAAGTAGCGGGAGCATAATACAAAAAAATATTTTAAAAAAGTTTTTTTTTGCACCTATGCCACCACCCCTTCCATGCTCGCATGTAGTAGGCTGTCCCCCCCTTGGCATCACCCTCTCCTTCTCCTCCATTACCCCCCCCCCCCCCCCCCCCCCCCCCCCCCCCCCCCCCCCCTCTCCTCCATTATCGCCACCCCCCCTCTTTCCCTCTCGTTCGTCTGCATGCAGCGAAAGGCTCTCTCTCTCTCCCCCTCTCGTTCCTCAACCTGGGGGCCCGTTATGAGTATCTCTCTCTCTCCCTCTCATTCACTTAGGCTCTCTCTCTCTCATTCCCCACCCATACACACACACAAACCCCACACACACACACACTCACACTCTCTCTCCCTCTCTCCCCCTCTTGTTCATTCAAGCTCTCTCTCTCTCTCTCTCATTACTTACACACACACACACACACACACACACACACCCTCACCCGCTCTCTCACACCATCCCACTCTCTCTCTCTCTCTCTCTCTCTCTCTCTCTCTCTCTCTCTCTCTCTCTCTCTCTCCCCCTCGTTCAGCCCCCCACTTTCTCTCTCTCATTTTCAGCATAGTGAAAATGTCTCTCTCTCTCTCTCTCTCTCTCTCTCTCTCTCTCTCTCTCTCTCTCTCTCTCTCATTACTTACACTCACAAAAACACACACACATTTATGCTACAAACTCACAAGCACATACACATTTACAACACAAATTCAAACAAACACACACATGTTGTACGTGCACGCAAGAAGAAGACCAGAAAAAACTCAACATCGATGCCCAAAGCAACGAAGAATGACCACCAAAATCATGCGATGGTGATGATGAATCAAGAAATGATGCCAAAGGCATGCCCCGGCTAGCCCCGGCTAGCCCCAAAAGTGACAAACGTGCTACATCAAGGCACCAGCAAAACCCGCCATTGACCGGCATCTCGTCGACGATGCATCTCCGCAATAAACATCCGTAGGGTAATCTTTTTTTCGTTTTCAAGCCAAAACCTTGCAGAAAATCATTTCTATATTGCCACCTCTCTCTAGGTGATGGTCAGAGAGGCCCACCTAGGAGATACTATTTTAGAATTATTTTAAAACAAAGCAAGGGTCAACCATCTGGGACCCGGGTCCTTGCTTTGTCTCTCATGATAAGGGCCCAAGCCGAATCATATTATCCTAAACTAATGCAGCCTCCATCTCTAAAAGAACACTAAGAGGTCACTATCAGGGGCAACACTTGGGAGTCAACACTTTAGAAGAAATCCATGCACACACACTAAATCCAAGGGTTGCCACACACGAGTAGGATCTCCATGCATATGGAATTTTTCCTAGGGAATGCACTATAGTCTCTCTCTCTCTCTCTCTCTCACACACACACACACACACACACACACACACACACACACACCACGGTCTCCATCTCGCGAAAACTAAGTTTTCTATAAATACCACTTTGAATCAAGATTTCGCTCACATCCCAAGGGGTTTTCATCATCTACCTCTACCTGGCTCTCCCTCTCTCTCTCCCTCTCTCTCTCTCCCTCTCTCTTTGTTTTGTCCACATGGACAAACTAGTCAAATTGTTTCTCTATACTCTCTTTATGTGAATGAACCCTTCTCTCTGCCTCCCCCCCTCCTCTCTCTCTCTCTCTCTCTCTCTCCCTCTCCCTCTCCCTCTCCCTCGTTTTTTGACCTAGTAGACAACAGTTCACTCTTTTGATCATAAATTCTTCATTTGAACTCCAATTTAGGTTATATATAGCCTCAATCGAAGAGCACAAAGCCCTCTACCCATTGATGTAAAGATAGAATTTTTCTAGAGCAATGGAAGGCTTTGCTGTAACACCATCTCAGAACTTAAAAAAACTGTCAAAAGTTTGCGTTTTTGTTGCTGACTTGAAGGCAATGTCGGACAAAACTCGCAAGGGTGGAAAATCCACACTCACCATGGAGAATGATGCAAAATCTCCAAGGAATTTGGATGCTAATCTAACCACATTGTCTACAACAACAAAAGCAATGATCATGGATTACTTGATCTTATTACAAGAAACCATCAACAAGCAAGGTGAAGAGGTGCGCGCTCTTGCAATGGAGAATGGTACTTTAAGAGTTATTGTTGTGGAGAATGAGCACCTCAAGAAGGTTCTTGAAATGCAAACAATATGCTTGGTGCATCTTGAGAATGAAGTTCAAGAATGTAAGCGCTCTCTTGTGGACATGAATATATTGAAATAACACCTGAGCAAAGTTAAGAGTGATCATGTATTGAAAGAGGAAACGATAGATACAATACGACATGATGTATGTGAGATGAGAAATGCATCCAAATCATGGGCTGATATATGTAAGGATAATGTGGTTTCTACATCTCCTATCACGCAAGCCGTTGTCCGAGAAAAGAATGTAGGGAATGTGGACACTCAAGAATTGCAAGAATGGCAAAAAACGCTCAAAAAACATCGTCATTCATGGAATGAAGGAGGAAAGCATGGAAATACCCCAATCTCTTGCGGTTGCCATTGAACAGTTTTTTGCTACACACTTTGGCATGTCTAGAATCATGGATTATGGTGCATATCGAATTTGAAAACAAGGAGTCCCTCGCTCGGGAGAAAGACCTATTGTATGTACCTCATGCGTGTTTTTATGACCCCTCTTAAAAACACAATTTTGGCATTGCCAGCAACCAAAAGAAGCTCCTCTCGACCAAGAAGGCTCTAGTGCATGTATAACAATGTTGGGTGTTGTCACAAAGTCATCTTGGTAATGATCATAATCAACAAGGTAAAAGTGTTTCCTAGATGCGACCACCTAAGCTTGCACCGCTAAGGATTACAACAGCGAGTAGAATATTAACAGCAAGAAGTGTGAAGCAATGGAGCAACAAGAATGAACCTTGCTCACTAGACGGGTTTTTTAGCACTTAAGTTTTGGCTAAACCTTGTACAAACTCAAGAAATAAAAATAAAATAAGTTTTGGCAGTGGATCTATTACTACGAAAATGTCCATTTTTGGCAAGGGATTCCGGCATGGTTTTGGCACACGAATGAGCTTCATATGGGACGAAGCCCTAAACAAAGTTCAAACCCATGGAAAAAGAAAACTTGGAGTTGGTTTCACCTATCGTATAAGTGAAACTTGAAGGGCCAAGTGGTGTGATCCACTACCTAGGTATTTCCTATTATGTAATTGCCATGTGTACATAATATCTACTAGTCTTACAAATAAAATGCCTTAGTGACATCATGGGCCCATGGGGCCTCTTGAGGTGTCATCACACATGTGATGCATAATGAAGAAGTCCAAAAGGAGCATCACGCATGGTGGGTCACCTCACTTTTGGCTCATAAGGAAAAGAGGGAAATGCCAAGTCAATTTTTCTTCATTTTCTTGAGGGAAATGATTCCCCCACCCCCCAAAGGTCACCCTAGACCCCCCTCCACGCCCTCCCCTTGTCCTCTATCAACAAAATTTAGGAAAAGCAAGTGGGGCCCCATATTGGAGCCATTTGTGGTGGAAAAAGTCTTTTTTTTTTCATATTTATCACCTAGTCTTTCCCCCTTTCACTCTAGCCGCCTTCTTGCTCTCACACACACTTAACATTATTAAAAAATTCTATCATTTTTCACTCCTAATCATCCTTCTGAAGCTTCCATGGCTTCACTTCATCTTCCTCCTCTTACTAGTGTATGTATGCACTAGTTAATTACACACACTATCACTAAAATCCTACACATATTGAGGATCCATAATGGATTTATATTCTCTATTATAACCTCTACCTAATTCCATCAAAATCAGCCACAAAAAACCTTAAAACAACTCCACAGCTTCACCCCTCTCCACCCAATTATCATTCATCCTCACTCACATGTATCTATCCCTCTAAGTATGGCCCATTCCTCTCTCCTTTTCACCACAATTTGTGAGATAGGTGCTAGTCATTCCACAACCTCCAAAGAAGAAGGTGAATTGCTACAAAGAATGACCAAGAATCAACCTCTCAAGTAACAAGGTGAAGCTTCAAGGTGAAGGCATCAAGAAGGTCAAGGTGGCGGCGCCCAGGGCATCCCAATTTGTCACCCAATTCAAGCCCTTAATTGTAATTTTCACTAATTGTAATGGGGTGGGAGAGGCTATATAAAGAGCCCCCCATCTCAGCCCAAATACACTTGATCCCCTCTCCATTGTAGCATGCCTTAATTAGGCTCTTTGTGCACCTCTAGGCTACCATCGATTTGGCAGGGTGATAGTGTTTACATTCCCATGATAGTAGCTAGCATGCTTGATTTGTGTGGATGCTTTGTGTGTTTAATCACTCCATTGGTGGGGGTGTGAAGGTTTTCCATTTGATTTTCCCTTAATGAATGATTAATGCTCAAGTTTTTATTTTGTTGTGATGAATGCATTTACATTGGTGTGGGTGCGTGTAGCAAGTTTTGTTAAGGCTTGATCAAGGAAATTATAGTTATACCTTGTTATCATGAAACTACAAGGAAAAAAAGCGCCTCTATAGCTCTGCACGAGTCACACCGTTGGAAAGAAACCCTGTATGATGACAGAAAACACCAAAGTCGAACACTTGTGAAGATGGGCGAGAAATAGCTCTAACTCAAACCATGGCTAAAATTATAGAAAACCAAGAGCATGAAGACAAAGCTTGTGTCGTGAGGATCTCTGTCGTGAGGATCTCACAAGCTCCAAAAAACAAGTCTCTGTAAGCAAAAAAGGATGTGCAGGAAAATGCAGCTAAAATAATGGGAGCATTTTCCACTTTATTGAAGTGGAGTCTTCTTCCTTTTCTCATCCGTCATCTTTCTCTCTCATTTCCCCTTTTAATTGGGCTATTTTTGGCCTTTTTTGGCAAAGGAAAGCTCCATGTCGGTGATTTTGACCAAGGGGAAGGTGGGGAAATTGTCCAGGGGACCAAAATTTAAGTCCAGTTGCTTGGCCAGGCTGGTGGGAACTCAACATGGCGCCCCTAGCTCCCCAAAATGCCCACGAGCCCTCCTTGCAAGGCCTTGAGTGCACTCCTTCACCATTTGGTAAACTATAGACTAGTCGCCCTCTAGTATATATACCCTCCACTTTCCCCTCAACCCCTTACATGTGGGTTTAGTCCATTGCCACATGGCATGCTCTCCCCAACTTCCCCATGTCCAACCTGAAATTTCTGTTTTGCCCCCAAACTGAGCCATTTTCTCGGAGGCGTAGCAGGTGACCCCAACCACCAAATACAGCGCCGTAAAGCACAGCTTGGAGCTTATTACCCCGGCTAACTCCAAAAAAATTTAAACATGCCATTGCTAAAAAAAACCATCAAGTCGGCCCACTTGCCGTCTTCCCATGTCCTTTCGCTGCCACTTATTAAGTGAAAAAACATCCACTTCGAGTGCGTGTAACTCATGATGTCGGAGTCCGATTTGCAAGCTATCAAGCACGGCTAGGAATGCTCGTTAAAAACTATTTTTTGAAAGATCAACCAACCCAAAACGCAACCAACAACTTGACCAAAACCAAGCCTTTGTACATGGTTTTTTACACGGACACTTTCAAAGCTGGAAGCACTATGTACATATATATACATGAGGGTGGTCATCAAGTTTTTTTGGTATCATTTATGGCCTTTGTACTCATCCAAAAAATGCATGACAATGTGTCTCATCCTTCTCCCACATCCATTATCAAGCACATTTATTCCTCACTTTATCTTCTCTTTCCTTTCTCCCTTCTCCTTCCTCTCTCCGTCACCTTCATACGTATATTTGCTCCGCACGCATAATTGCAACCATTCATATGGTTAGCCAAGAGAGGTTTTGGAAATAGGCACCCCTTCAAACCTCTCACTCCAATAATTCATTCCTTGGATCCTTGTTGGTGGCTCTTTTCCTCTCTCTCTCTCTCTCTCTCTCTCTCTCTCTCTCTCTCTCTCTCTCCATTAAGGTTGGTTGAAGGTGTGTGTGAGCACAACTCCTTCCATATGCTCAAGGTGATTCTCTCCCATAAAGGTGTCACTGTCAACAATAGAGCGTCAACTCTAATAGCTCTTGGTTGCATCCTAGCCGCATAAAACTCTAGGTGGTGCCTCTTCAATACCCCCTCACCGTGAGGCATCCAAGTAGTACCTTGGTGTAGAGGCCACCGGGTGCGCTTTGTGTCCTTCATTTTGGTGCCCTCATTGAAGAGGGCTACATAGACCTTCAATTCACAAAAAATGAAGGTGTGTAATTTTCAACATGGATGAGAGGTGTGAGGAGTTTGCAAATTGCAGGACAGAGGAGGAGGAGGCTCTAGAGGCCCTAAAAGCTTTCATCGAGATCTTGTCGCCTGGCTGTAGCGTCATCGACATTCAAGAAGTAAGTCCCTCTCCTTGCCTTGTTCGTGATCGTCGCCAATGAAGAAGAATGAGGAGAAGAGCTTGATTTACCTCTCCTCTTAACCTATGAATGCTCCAATAACCCCCGATGCACACACATTTGAAATTCTCTACATCAATACACACGAAAGTACCGTAATGCACATTAAAGGAAGAGAGAGTACTACTAGACCTCTCTTTCCTAAAAAGTTAATCAAGAAAAGGAAGATCACATCCACACCTAAGTGGCCTAAAGCTGCAGCACGTGCTCAAGCATGAAGGTGACATTTGGTCCCATCTCATTTAGTGGGGGTTACATGACCACTTTTGGCAAGAAAAAGGCCAGTGAGCAACCAGCTTCAACATCAAACCCACAACCATGAATTTCACCCCTAAAATCTCATGAAACAAAGAGGGGGAGGCTTTCCTATAAGATTGCCACTCGTATGCGTGTGCTCCCAGTGCACTTTGTGAATTTAGATGCCACCAGTCCTAAGCCAACCTCCTGTCCACGCAAAGATTTCTTTGTATATTGTCCAAAGTGCTTTGGTGATCGGGTGAAGAGCCTTCCCGCTTTACCTTTGTTGCTAATTTTCAAGAAGTTATCTCAATCTAAAGAGACTGTCCTTGTTGATGATGTTTTGCACATTAATGGTGTAACTTTTGTTCGTCATGCTGATTATGGCAATAGCATCCAACTACTACTTGCAAAAAGGCTCGGCATAGTAAGAAGTGTTTCCATTACCCCCTACATCTTCACAGACGTGTCAGGAAGAGTAGAAGTGATCCGCGGTGCCGACCTTCTGTGGCTGATCAGGCTCATTGGTCCAAAGATGGTGCAACTAAGCTAGTCTATTTGTGTGGGTAAGTATGGACGCCAATAATGACAATAATGATCCACGGATGTTTCGTTTCCATTTTGTGCGTCATATACGTGTTAATATATGTATTGATAGGAAATTATTCTATCAGCAAAGAATAGCCTTGTTGTTTGGAGCTGAAAGACTTGGGAAGTCTTGCGCTCTCCTCATCCTATCATTCTACCCTTAATAGATTATTACCACTCCTTTGATGTGTCAATATTCATCCTATTTTGAGCTAGGTATGGTAAAGCTCCAAATTTTACTTATCATACTCTACTTTCAATAAATTGGAGTTGTTTGTGTAATTGTGTACTCTCTATGTTACATTATGGCCTTCCCTAATTTTTAAGGTAAGCCTAGGGAGGTTGCTTCAGACTTTTTGGATAATTTGGAAATGGAATTTTTAGTGTCAGGAAGGGATGATGAGGCCACAAAGCTAAGGGCCTTTCCACTAGTCTTAAGAGAAGGTGCTAAAGTATGGTATCAAACTTTGGCACCCAAAGAAAGAAGAGACTGGGAAGCCTTAAAAACGGCCTTCATTGAAGAATCTCGCCATCATGAGCCTCCAAAGGAGATATGGAAACAACTCTTAGAGCTACGCCAAACATCACCCAATGACTATAGAAGCTATGAAGGGAAGTTTTCCAACCTGTGGGAGAAGTGGTGTGCATCACTAGGCGAAGGGGAAAGGGCGCCAGAGTGCCTAAAGAAGGATTGTTTCCTAGCAGGGCTTTACCCCATCCTTCAAGAAAAGGTAAAAGATAAATTCCCAGAAACCTTTGAGAAAGCTATGAATTATGCAAGGGAGAAGGATAGAAAATTAAAGTTCCAAGCTCAGCTACAAGGAGGAATGGAGCTTCCACCGCTAGTTCAACCTACGGCAAGGGTAGTAGCAAGGACAGGAGCAATAGACCAAGAGTCTTCTCAACAAGAGCTGCTTCAAAAAATCACCAATCAACTAGAGAGCCTCTCCATCAATTTGGTTCAAGGTGTAAGGGGTCCCCAGCCGGGAAATGAACAAAATAGACAAGAAGGAAAAAGGCAAACCTGTGAGTACATTTGCTAAAATTGTGGAGAGGTAGGTCATGGCATGTATTATTAACCTCACCCATGATGCTCTCAAGGAAATGGTAATCAAAGACAACCTCCTCGTCAACAAGTCACCCCTCTTCGAGCAAGACTACCAAATGGACAAAATGCACATGTGGCTCCACCAATTCAAATATTGAGACCCCCTCCTCCACCACCACAAGCACCAGCAGAGATCCCTCCACTACCATCAGGTGGGGAGGATAGGGTTGTCTATGTCATAAGTCTTGACAATGGTAAGGATAAAGGGAAAGAAAAAATGGAGGAAGTTGTTGCCATGCCAATAAAGAGAGTTAGGAGACAAAGAACTGATGAAATGGAAGCTTCAGAGCCGGATAAAGGGAATGAGGGTTCCTCCCAAGTGATAGGAGACAAGAAAAGGAAGAGTAGGTCAAGGAGGCACATGGGAGTAGAAGACTTTCCACTTGGGGTGGGATCCATACCCTATGACCTCTTAGCAGATGTGAGTAAGCAAGTACCAAAGATCTCATGGCAGCAACTCCTCCACCTTTACCCAAAGATGCGTAGAACCTGGTCTAAGATAATTAGCACTAGGAGGGCTAAGGCAAAGTCAGTTGGTTCCATTAGTGAAAGAGGCATGAAGGATTATGTGCAAATCATTGATGCAGAGATTAAGAGTCAGAAAGTCTCCAATATGTATGTGGATGGTGGAGCCGAGATTTGTGTTATGACAGAGAAATTGATGCACAGGTTGGGTTTGGAAGTAAACGAGTAGACTTCCTTACAAGCGAAGATGACAAATAATGTAAGGGTGGCTTGTGTGGGAAAGGTTAATGGAGTGAAGGTTTCAGCTTTTGGTGTGGCAGTCTCAATTGATGCTTATGTGATCCCAACTAAGGGGACGGGCTACCCATTAATTCTTGGAAGACCTTGGCTTATGGCTATGAAGGCCAGGCAGGATTGGGAGACATGTTCCCTTGATTTGTGCCCAAGTCATAAGGCCAGTGGCAAGCAACAAAAGATTGTGTATGACATGAAGTAGGTTAGACAACAAAACTTGGATATGGAGACTTCAGTGGACGAATGGAGCACAAGAAACTACTCTTCGTGTAATGGTGAGTCATCTGAGGAGGATGATAGTTCTTTGGAGGTAATGGGTATAGTTCTATGAGACCCTGAAGGAGAGGGTAGTCAAGACTCTCTAAACAAGGAGGAAGTCACAGGCCTAGAGGAGATGTTAGCTAAAGACCTACCAGAAGAAGAAAAAGGACCATATTTGCAAGTACTAAAGAAGCATGCTAGTCTCTTCATAACTGATTATGAACATATTAAGGGAGTAACACTGACTCAACACCATATCCAATTGAAAGAGGGTGCCAAGCCAGTGGTGCAAAGGCTTAGGAGATTAGGGCTACTACAACAAGATGCACTCTTAAAGGAAGTGAAAACATTACTCAATGCAGGATTTATCTACCCAGTGGAAGATTGCGAGTGGGTGTCCGCGATTGTGGTAACACCAAAGAAAAATGGGAAGTGGAGGGTGTGTGTTGATTACAAGCCTCTAAATGCAGCCACAAAAAGGGACCATTTTCCTTTGCCTTTCCAAGATGAGATACTAAATGAAGTGGATGGTCATGAAAGGTACACAGTGTGTGACGGGTACTCACGCTACTTCCAGATCATAATTGCAGATGAAGATCAAAGGAAGACTACCTTCATAACGGCCTGGGGGTGTTTTGCCTACAGAGTTATGCCTTTTGGCTTAACTAATGTCCCAGCTACTTTCCAAAGGTTTATGAACTTGGTGTTTCAACCCTACTTTGGTAAATCCATACGAGCCTTCATTGATGATTTTTGCATTTACAGCTCTAGGGAAGTGCATCTTTCCAAGGTTGATGAAGGCTTCACCCGTATGGCCCAATTGCATGGGCAGTTAAATAAAGACAAGTGCCATATAGGTGAGAGTAAGGTCACTCTACTAGGCCATGTTGTGTCTCAAGATGGTATCGAGACTGACCCTGAAAAGGTAAAGACATTGTTAGCCTTACCTACTCCTTCAAACATGAAGTAGCTAGTCTCCTTCATTCAAAAGGTTCGCTACATGGGACTATTCATACATCTCCTTTCTCAGGCAATCTATCCTTTGCAGCAGCTCACTAAACACACTACATTAGCATGGAGTGAGGAGGGTGAAAGGTGCTTTCAAGAAGTTAAAACCATTTGGAGCTCATTGCCTATCGTCCTGCAGCCCACATGGGGTGAATTATTCTATGTGAATCCTAGTGTAGGCCCAAAAGCTCTAGGAGCTGTCTTGATGCAAAAAGACCCAAAGACGTCTCTCATGAGACCAGTTTACTTCTCTAGTAGAGTGATGACAGCTGTTGAAAAGGGTTTCAGCGCAACTGAGCAATTGGTGCTAGCTCTTAAGTTTGTAATGGAAAAGTTCGGGCTTACTTGCTTCCAAGACAATTTGTGGTGATCACAACTGAGGAGGTCTTTCCATATGCCCTACAACACATGGAACTATCTCAAAGAATAGCAAAGTGGGTGGTGCAGCTTCAAGAGTTTGACTACACACTACAGGTAGAGGATTCCACCCGTGCTTGTTTGGCAGACGTCCTCACACAAAGGTGTTATGAGAAGATCAAGAAAGAGGCACCTAGTAAGGTACCACCTATCCCGGAGCCTGAAATTCTATTAGGGGCACAGAGTCTATATTTTGATGAAGCTTACAAGAGAACAAAAGACAAGGCATCAACAGGTATAGTGATACTAGCTCCAGAAAAAGGAGAGGATTTTTGCAAAAGGGTTTCACCTAGAACAGGTTCATTCTAACAATGAGGCAGAGTACCATGCCCTTGTTTTAGGGTTACAATGTTTTCTTTCTCAAGGCATCACAAATCTAAACGTTTTTGGTGACTCCATGTTAATTATTAAGCAAATGGTTGGCGTATGGGCCTATAAAAATGACAAATTTTCTATTAAGATGAGGGAAGCAAAGGCCTTGTTGAAGGGTTTTAAGAAGTTCGAGTTCACTTTGTATCTTGAGATCAAAATCGAGAAGCAGATGCCTTAGCAATTGAAGAACTACAAACTCTCATGGTAGGTGATGTCCTTGTGAAAAGTCCTTTATACCAGGGAAAGGAGGATTTGCATGGTTTACTTTACTTTCTTGAGTATTGTGAAGCTCCCTCTGGTATGAGTAAAAGTGAACGTAGGTGGATGGCAAAAAGGCTATCAAATATAGTTTGGTAAGTGAGGACTTGTATTATAAGGGGAAATATTCTGTCATGAGAAGAGTTCCCTCAACCCAAGAGATCAAGGATATATTGTTTAGCTGTCATGAAGGTGTGTGTGGTGGCGACTTTGCACAAGAGATCACTAGCAAGAAGATCTTACAAGCAAGGTTTATATGGCCTAGCCTCCATCGAGATGTACAACACTGGTGCCGCACATGCGAGGTTTGCCAAAAAGCCAGACCAAGGCGTCTTGCTCATGAAAATCAGCACCCAATTAAAACCTATGGACCTTTTGGAAAATGGGGAATAGATGCAATAGGGCCACTACCTTGCACTCAATCAGGAAAGGATTACATCATTATGGGCGTGGATTATATGATCAGATGGGCAGAAGCTCAACCCACAAAGCACATCATAGTCAAGGACGCGAGTGATTTCATCTTTGAGTGCATTTGTTGCCGTTTTGGCACACCTTTGGAGATTCTCTCTGATAGGGGACCGTGATTTCAAGCTGATTTAGTTGGGCAATTGATGAGCAAGTTGAAAATCAAGCGCAAACACTCATCGCCATCCTATCCTCAATGCAATGGTCTTGTGGAGAAGGTAAATGGTCTTATATGTAAAATCATCGCTAAGCAAGTGCATTTACATCCTAAGGCATGGGACAAACACTTAGATACAACACTTTGGGCTTATAGAACATCCTTTAAAACATCCTTGGGGTATACACCCTTTCACTTGGTTTACGGGCAACAGGTACTACTACCTATAGAAGTGGAGCTAGCAAGCCTCCGAGTTCTAAAGGCACAGGAAGAAGATAGTCAAGAGAAGAGGTGGAGAGAAGAATCATTGATTTGGAGAGGGTAGAGCTAGATTGAGATTCGGCAATGAAATACTATGCGGCTCAGGCAAAGAAGAAGTGAATGAAGCTCAATCGCAACCTTGTCAAGAAAGAAATCAAGGAAGGATCTTTAGTGCTCAGATACGACAATCGCTTTGATCGTAGAAAGGATGGTAAGTTCTTGCTTAAGTGGGAGGGCCCTTTTGTAGTGATACAGAGGTTCTCAAATGGCAGTTACCAGCTAGGTGACTTAGATGGTAAAGTACATCATACCCCAGTAAATGGTTGGCGATTGAAGGCCTACCACTGTCGTCTTTCATAGCCATATGTTGGTGGGATCAATGATAAGATTGGTTCAAAGGAGAGCTCATCATATTTGAGCTCCGACTAAGATAACAACCATGTAGATAGTTTATTTCAAGAAAAAAAAAGAAAAAGAAAAAAGAAAAATGTTACCTGTGAGAGAGGATATTGACAATGGATGGGGTATGGCTTTCAAGGGTCTAGGAGACCAATTTTTTGTCATGCGTGGATACAATCATTCATCGAAAAGGGATAAAAAACAAATAGGATGTAGCAGTCAAAGGGTAACTACATGGCAAAGGAAAGGTTCATGATAGAAGTCCAAGATATAACGTTCACATATCAAAGGCTTTCATCTACTCTTCAATTGCTTCAAGATTGCAGGTGTGTAATGCACTCCACAAAACACCATATTACAACACCTTCTATGGATAGAGACATAAAATACCTGTAGCTTTAGGGGGAGGGCTATATGATGCGTGTTTTTTATGACCCCTCTTAAAACCACAATTTTGGCATTTCCAACAACCAAAAGGAAGAAGCTCCTCTCGACCAAGAAGGCTCTAGTGCATGTATAACAATGTTGGGTGTTGCTACAAAGTCATCTTGGTAATGATCATAATTAGCAAGGTAAAAGTGTTTCCTAGATGCGACCACCTAAGCTTGCACCGCTAAGGATTACAACAGCGAGTAGAATAATAACAGCAAGAAGTGTGAAGCAATGGAGCAACAAGAATGAACCTTGCTCACTAGAAGGGTTTTTTAGCACTTAAGTTTTGGCTAAACCTTGTACAAACTCAAGAAATAAAAATAAAATAAGTTTTGGCAGTGGATCTATTACTACGAGAATGTCCATTTTTGGCAAGGGATTTCGGCATGGTTTTGGCACACGAATGAGCTTCATATGGGACGAAGCCCTAAACAAAGTTCAAACCCATGGAAAAAGGAAACTTGGAGTTGGTTTCACCTATCGTATAAGTGAAACTTGAAGGGCCAAGTGGTGTGATCCACTACCTAGGTATTTCCTATTATGTAATTGCCATGTGTACATAATATCTACTAGTCTTACAAATAAAATGCCTTAGTGACATCATGGGCCCATGGGGCCTCTTGAGGTGTCATCACACATGTGATGCATAATGAAGAAGTCCAAAAGGAGCATCACACATGGTGGGTCACCTCACTTTTGGCTCATAAGGAAAAGAGGGAAATGCCAAGTCAATTTTTCTTCATTTTTCTCCATTTTCTTAAGAGAAATGATTCCCCCACCCCCCAAAGGTCACCCTAGACCCCCCTCCACGCCCTCCCCTTGTCCTCTATCAAATGTTTTTAGGAAAAGCAAGTGGGACCCCATATTGGAGCCATTTGTGGTGGAAAAAGTCTTTTTTTTTTTGTCATATTCATCACCTATTCTTTCTCCCTTTCACCCTAGCCACCTTCTTGCTCTCACACACACTTAACATTATTCAAAATTCTATCATTTTTTACTCCTAAACAGCCTTCTCAAGCTTCTATGGCTGCACTTCATCTTCCTCCTCTTACTAGTGTGTGTATGCACTAGTTAATTACACACACTATCACTAAAATCCTACACATATTGAGGATCCATAATGGATTTATATTCTCTATTATAACCTCTACCTAATTACATCAAAATCAGCCACAAAAGACCTTAAAACAACTCCACAGCTTCACCCCTCTCCACCCAATTATCATTCATCCTCACTCACATGTATCTATCCCTCTAAGTATGGCCCATTCCTCTCTCCTTTTCACCACAATTTGTGAGATAGGTGCTAGTCATTCCACAACCTCCAAAGAATAAGGTGAATTGCTACAAATAATAACCAAGAATCAACCTCTCAAGTGGCAAGGTGAATCTTCAAGGTGAAGGCATCAAGAAGGTCAAGGTGGCGGCGCCCAGGGCATCCCAATTTGTCCCCTAATTCAAGCCCTTAATTGTAATTTTCACTAATTTTAATGGGGTGGGAGAGGCTATATAAAGATCTCCCCATCTCAGCCCAAATACACTTGATCCCCTCTCCATTGTAGCATGCCTTAATTAGGCTCTTTGTGCACCTCTAGGCTACCATCGATTTGGCAGGGTGATAGTGTTTACATTCCCATGATAGTAGCTAGCATGCTTGATTTGTGTGTGTAATCACTCCCTTGGTGGAGGTGTGAAGGTTTTCCATTTGATTTTCCGTTAATGAATGATTAATGCTCAAGTTTTTATTTTGTTGTGATGAATGCATTTACATTGGCCTGGGTGCGTGTAGCAAGTTTTGTTAAGGCTTGATCAAGGAAATTCTACTTATACGTGTCTCTTCCTTCTCCCACATCCATTATCAAGAACATTTATTCCCCAATTTCTCTTCTCTTTCCTTTTTTCCTTCTCCTTCCTCTCCCCGTCACCCTCATACGCATATTTGCTCCACACGCATAATTGCAACCATTTGTACGGTTAGCCAAGAGAGGTTTTGGAAATAGGCACCCCTTTAAACCTCTCACTCCAATAATTCGTTCCTTGGATCCTTGTTGGTGGCTCTATTCCTCTCTCTCTCTCTCTCTCTCTCTCTCTCCATTAAGGTTGGTTGAAGGTGTGTGTGAGCACAACTCCTTCCATATGCTCAAGGTGATTCTCTCCCCATAAAGGTGTCACTCTCAACAATAGAGCGTCAACTCTACTAGCTCTTGGTCGTGTCCTAACCGCATAAAATGCTAGGTGGTGCCCCTTTAATACCCCCTCACCGTGAGGCATCCTAGTAGTACCTTGGTGTAGAGGCCACCGGGTGCGCTTTGTGTGCTTCAGTACCATGGGTGATGAGGTAAAGAGAGAGATCATCTTTGACAATAGTTGGATCTAATTCAAAAGAATGGTTGTAATGTATATGAGGATCGCACTCTTATGCAACAAAATGTATGTCGCAAAGCAGATGAGGAAAGAACCAGGAAGGTCAAGGTGTCATCTCAAGAAGAAAATTCACTTTAGGAGGATGCCAGTCCACCCAACAAATAGGGACACATGATCTATGAGACCAACTCATGCTTGCTAATAAGCTTTTGGAATTGTAACGACTATCCATGGACTACGGGAATTGGCATTGATGAGCTTACCAATGACTCCAATGTAATACTTCTTGTTGAAACATGGGAGCATGATGCGCAATGAATTCTTGGATTTGACAAATATGATGTGCATTCTTTGATGTGGACCAAAAATGCAAAGCAACATAAAGGACAAGGAGACGTAGCATGTATAATAAAAAAGGGTTTGAAAGATGTTTCCATTGTCAAAGAAGATAAGTATAAACGCTACTTATGGCTGAAAATTAGCCCACCCAATGGTCAAGTCATGTTTATGGTTGGTTGCTACATTCCTCACTATGACTCCAACTTTTATGCTCGCATGGATATGGATAGAGATCAGCCCTTTGTTGAACTAGAGGAAGACATTGCTCATTACAAGGACCAAAGTGAATTCATTGTCTTTGCAGACATGAATACTCGCAAAATTATGTTACAACACGACACACAACAAGTTGACATACCGCATGTCTCAAGAAGAATGGATGACTCATACATGTATAATCAAAGTTCTAATGATGCAAAAGAATTGGATCACTATGGAAAGTCACTTCTATATATGTGCAATAGTACCGGAATGCTCATTGCAAATGGTGTATCTTTATGGCAAGGCACCAACGACTTTACATGTAGAAAGCACAATGGTGATAGTGTGATCGACTATACGTTGTTTTTGGAAGACACTCTAAAATGCATACAAAGCTTTACACTTGCTGAATGGAATCCGGAATCGGATCATAGGATGCTATGTATTGACCTCAAGTGTGGTAAAAGACCCGAGCATGTAGCCTCCAACCATGATGTGAATCATTCCTACCTATGTCTAGACTTCAAACGAGCACTTATATATGTTGGTATGGTGGACCAAATGTTAAGCATGACAGAGCATCAAGAGAGCCCAACATTAGAATGCAAGTGAAAAGTTTTCAAATAAGTAATTTGCTCTTGTGCGAGGGAATGCATTTTGGTAAAATAGATGTCTTGCAAAAGATCTAAGAAGGGTAGCACCAAGAAGAAATGGTTCGACATGGAATGTATTCAAGCCCGGAAACACTTGCTAAGGTTGGATGCAAGCAAAGACAAGGAAGGTTACTTGGAACATTCACACACATACAAAACACTTGTTCAAAAAAAGAGGAGAAGGTGGGAAGTCAAAAAACAACTTCTTTTAGGGCAAGATAAAGCACATGCATGTGGCAAGTTTTGGCAAAATCTAAAAGGCAAGTGTGTTGAGAGCTTTGGTGACTTGACTCTTGAGGATATGTATATGCATTGCAAGAACCTCTATGAGCAACCCAATGTTGATAAGATGGAGTGTTGTAGCTCCCTTCCGTTTATGCCTCCCTTCTTTACCATTGAAGATGTATGTTGCGCGATTGAGAAACTTGCTACCCGCAAGGCAGGGGACCTTCAAGCTGTCAAGGCTAAAATGATTAAATGGAAAAGCAAGAAAACAAGATATTGGATATGCGATATGTTTAACCTTGCAATTCTGCATGGCATGCCTCATGATTGGAGTGAAAATTGGATCAAACCTTTACACAAAGGAGGAGATGTAAACAATGTGAACTAGCGCACTATAATGGTTGGTTCTTTGATGGCAAAGTTATTTGGATGTATCATGGAGATGAAGATAAGTGAATGGTCTAAAAAAAACGCAAACGTACGCTACGCCAAGCAAGTTTTCGAAAGCATCATAGCACTATTGATCATCTTGTCACTCTTCGAGTTCTTATGGAAGCGTTTTGATTGAAAGGAAAAAAGTTGTATTGTTGCTTTGTGGATTTCAAAAAAGTTGTATTGTTGTACCGCGAGGAAATCTTTGGAGACATATGCAAAGCCTTCAAGTGCTAAGAGAATTTATGCATGCAGTCTTTCGCATCTACCAAAAAGTGATATGTCGACTACGTATGGGAGATGGAATTTCAAATTTTTTTCCAAGAACCATTGGTGTCAAACAAGGATGCCCACTTTCCCCAACCCTCTTTGGGCTACTCATTGATGAATTGGAATGCATGGTTCTTGATTTTATACAACAAGAAGGCATAGAAGAAGTTAAGATTGGAAATGTGGTGATCATGCTTTTGCTTTATGCCGATAATGTAATGCTCTTGGCACATACCTTAGAAGATGCACAAAAGCCTATGAGTGTCTTGGAACGCTTTTGCCTACATAGCGGGCTGATCGTGAATGGATCCAAAACCAAGGTTATGCTTGTAAAGACCCTCAATGATGAAAATCCGTCGATCGACTCCCAAGTTAATGAGGACTTCTTACAACACCAATGTATCACGGCTTGGGATAAATTCGGAGGTTCTAGCTTCAACCATTACACCACACACATTGCCCCAAACTACAAATCTCTCTTCTTCTCCGAATGCGGTAACCGAACCCATCCCTTCATCCTTGAGCCCATCCCATTGAGTGCAATCCGCACCATTGCCTCTGACGAGTGCAAAGCACGACACGGACCCCAATGGCCTCAAAACGCCAGGAGCCGATGCACGCCGAGCCGGCCACGGTGAAGCGAACAAGGGGGGCACCACTTAGATTTGAGCGGCTAGGACATGGACAACAGTGATTGAAAATACACAAACTCTACACATACACACACATGCACACACACACACACAGAAAGAGAGAGAGAGAGAGAGAGAGAGAGAGAGAGAGAGAGAGAGAGAGAGAGAGAGAGAGAGAGAGAGAGAGAGAGAATGACGCAGGTGATGAAAACCCTTAGAGTGTGAGGGAAAACTATTTTCATGCAATAATTACAGCAACCTTATTTTTGGCGAGGTGGCAACCATGGTGATACATAGCGAGAGAGAGAGAGAGAGAGAGAGAGAGAGAGAGAGAGAGAGAGAGAGAGAGAGAGAGAGAGAGAGAGAGAGAGATATATTCTAATAGTTCGTTCTCTAGAGGTGACTCATAGACACAGGGATTTCTGCTAGCGTGAGTGTGTGTGTGGCGACCATTCGAGTCAAGGTGTAGACATGGATTCTTCCCATAGTGCTAATTCCCAAAATGCTACACTAAATCCCCTCGCTCATGATGCAAGTGTTGCCAATCCCTTTCACTAAAACGCAACCAAGTGCTGACCCCCCCATGAAATTGCCGCCCCCCCAATGGTGACCTCTTAGTGCCTTTTTATAGGGGTTGGCTGCTTTAGGTTAGGGTAATCTGATTGGGTTTAGGGCCCTAAGCAGGGGAGACAAATCAAAGCGGTGGGTCCCGTATGGTTGACCATTGCTTTGTCTTGGGGATTTTAAAAATGAAAACTTCTAGGTGGACCTTTGTGGCCATCACCTAGAGAGAGCTGATAATTTAAAATTGGGATTTTACAAGATTTGGTTTGAAACTACGAAAAATTGATGACAACCTATGTATTTTACTGAAGAGGGCGTCGTGGATGAGATGCCGGTGAACAACGGGCTTAGCTGGTGCATTGATGTAGCACCTTCGTCATTTTCGGGGTCGCCGGCCAGGGCATGCCTTCGAGATCTTTTCTTGTTTCGATGTCGGCGACGTGCGACTTGGCTTCTTCTTCTTTTTTTTTATGACGTCGATTCTTTGTTTCTTTTTCTTTGATGTGTGCGTATGGCATGCGTGTGTTTTTCCCCAATATGTGTGTGCATATGTGGGTTGTGTGAATGTGTGTGTGTCGACAGTAAGAGTGTGTGTCTGTGATCAATAGCTTGATAGGATTTATAGCTGGATAGGCCTGTCAGGAAGCGTGAGAGAGAGAGGGAGGGAGATGGGCTCTTTCCAGAGAGGGAGTGTGTGAGGGCGTGTGTGTGTGGGGGGGAGGGGGGGTGAATAATAGAGAGGGAGAGAACGGCTCTGAGCTGCGCCCGCATGGGCTGAAAGCGCGAGAGAGAGAGAGGGAGGGAGATGGGCTCGCGGGCCATGCCGATAGAGAGCGAGAAGGGGGAGGTTGTTTGGTCAACAGGTGGGGTTAGGGTGGCGGCCCGCCAAAGGAGGGGATGAGGGTGGTGTGTGGGTGTGTGTGCATATACAGAGAGAGAGAGAGATTGAATTATCATCCATGGAGGTCATATATGACCTATAGGACCAGAACAAAACAGTACAAAGGATTTCGTCTCATACATATCAGTTAAGGACTGAGAGTCCATCGAGTGGGGAGAAAAAAGATAAGGTGGGATGAACAAAAGTCTAAGATGAGGTAGGTGAGGAGGAGGGGGCCGGTTTGGGAGTTCGAAACTCTTGGATGATGGCTTTGCCTCCTCGGTAAACTGCCCATTTCCCTGCTGTGCGCGCTTCTCGCATCTTTTGGAGTTCGGTCTTCTTTTGTTTGAGTTGGGTGGGTGTGAGATCTTCGGCAAACCAAATTTTTGTGTCCTTGAGAAGCTTCGATTGCTCAAGGAGCTTGACTCGATCCGCTTTGGTCTTGAAGGTAAGAATTGCATGGTTGGTGCGATGCTCGTGAGCGAGAGTGGTGATTGTTGCTGGATCCCATTGTATCATGGGGGTTGTTGTTCGGATGCGATCGAAAGACTTCTGGAACTTGGGGTCCTCTTTTCCTTGCCAATCGCTCGGGAGTCCGCCAATGCGGACATTGAGAGCAATAGCATCTTGTCGTTGTTGTTCGCGTAGCGTAGATGCCACACGAACTTCGACTTCGCGAAAAATGACATCCTGTACTTGAGTTTTGACCTTCTCTGTGAGGGTGACTTCCGTCGTCGTATTGAGCTCGATTTCCTTTTGTTCCGTCTTCCCCTTGTTGGAGTCCTCCACTGTGGTGAGGCGAGACTCCATGGCTGCGAGTCTTTCCTTCAAAGCGTCATTTTCCTTGCGAAGTCTTTCGACTTCATGTTGAAGCCGGGGGCCATGCTGTCCACCTTTGGGGGTGTTGCCACGACGCCGGCGAATGTGGGCTTCACGCGAGAAGAGGCCCGAGTGGCCATGGTGGGTAGCTCAAGAGAAAAAATCACCTTCAAAGGCTTATAATCAACTTTAATTAAAGGAGCTCTCTCTGTGTAGCAGGTCGAGACTCGGGTGAGCAGAGGCTGAGACTGGCGGGCTTCAACATGGGCAAGGCTGAGATTGAGACTGGCGAGGCTGAGATTGGCCGGGCCTGGGCATGGGCCGAGACTGGCGAGGTTGAGATAGGCTGGGGTGAGCAGGGGCTGAAACTGACGAGCTCTACAGAGAGCGAGAATGCACGTGAGCAGAGCTGGGCGGGGTTGCTACTAGAGATGGGGAGCAGGGCTCTGTGGCCTCCCCTAGGCTGCCCCCTCACCCAAGGGAGACCGGAGACACAGTAGGCCGCTAGAGAGAGAGAGAGAGAGAGAGAGAGAGAGAGAGAGAGAGAGAGAGAGAGAGAGAGAGAGAGAGAGAGAGAGAGAGAGAGAGAGAGAGAGAGAGAGAGAGAGAGAGAGAGAGAGAGAGGAGGAGGAGGAGTAGGAGGTGTGTGGGTGTGTGTGCATATACAGAGTGAGAGAGAGAGGTTTCGTGCATGGCGGGTTTCTAAACCGAGGGAAGAGAGAGAGAGAGAGAGAGAGAGAGAGAGAGAGAGAGAGAGAGAGAGAGAGAGAGAGAGAGAGAGAGAGAGAGAGAGAGAGAGAGAGAGAGAGAGAGAGAGAGAGAGATAGAATGTGTGAGTGAGTGAGAGGGGGAGAGAGAGACAGGGGTGATCAGATATGGGTGAATGAAGAGAGAGAGAGAGAGAGATATATATATATTCTACTCCATGCGCCCGTGGGCCCTCTTACACACACACACACACACACACACACACACAGAGAGAGAGAGAGAGAGAGAGAGAGAGAGAGAGAGAGAGAGAGAGAGAGAGAGAGAGAGAGAGAGATAGATAGTGAGGAAAAGAGAGAGAGAGTGCGCGGTGGCTCGCCGGTGGGAGGAAAACAAGAGGGGAGAGAGGGAGGGGAGAGTGAGGTCAAGGGAGTGTGGAGGAGAGGGAAGAGGGAGGGGTGAGGTATGGCGGCCCGCTGATGGAGTATGGACGAGCAAGAGGTAAGAAAGAGAGGAAATAAAAAAATATGAAAGGGTGTGTGTGTATAAATAATGCAAGAGAGAGATTGACTTCGGTTCATGCATGGTGGCCCGCCAGTGGAAGAAAGACAGCCACAACTTGGTTTCTGCGCCCGTGGGGCTAGGTGAGACAGGAGCATGGATAAGAGAGATGGTGGTGGATTGGCGGAGTCAAGCAGGAGAGAGAGAGAGACCTCTGTCATCTGGTGATAATGGAGAGAGGTGTGGCCAAATTGGTGGGGGCCCATCGTGGCCAAGCGTAGAAGGCCGTGGCAGGGACAGGGAAAAGAGAGAGAGAATTTGTGGCTCACCGATTGACCAGAGATTTGACAAGCCCTCCGGTGGTGTTGCCGTGCTTTGGGCAGAGGAAAGATAAACCTTTTTCTTTTTTTTCTTGATTTCCAGGCTATCATTAGCCCTCCCCTTTTGGCTAGAGGCATTCATGTCTCTAGCCCTGACTTTGATTCTTTGTCAGCTAATCTGTAGGAGCCTATATCGAGCTGCCTTCTGAACTAGCCATTCCATTTGGCCATTGGGGAGATTTCTGGGATATTCATGATCTGCAACAGCTCCGGGTGATAGCTTGTTCCTTGGAATAGTGTGGGTTGATTAAATGGTAAGCCCATGGCTTCCATAACTTTTTGCCAGTGTCCTCCTCGATTCCAAGTGAAGAATAGGATCATTATCTGTAGTGCCTGAACAGTAAAATTTGCATGCCAAATAGGACCAAATTTGTAACCACCAATAGCGAGAGGAGAAATGAGCATCTTGGCTCTTCCAAAGACAAAACTGAAAATTATGATTCCCAAGAGTGTGCCAAGAATCCACCATATATGGCCGCCTTGTTGGTGTGGTAAGCTCCAGTTGTCTTCAGAACCTTGTTTACTGCCACGACTTGAAAAACTTGTAAGCATCATGCTTCTCTTGGGTGTGCTCAAACATGTTAGCCATCTTTTCTGATGTTGATAGTAAACCACCTACCTTGTGGCTTAAATACAAGCGTAATCCACTTACCTCTCTCCAAAGAGAGAACCCACTTATCTCTCTCCAAAGAGAGGATGCACTATTTGTAAAAAGTTGCACCAAATTGGGAGTGAGGCCTTCATTCTTGCATTCTGTCAGCCTTTTTTCTATCCATGACTCCTTAACTTTTATCTCCTTGCTGATCTTACTTCTATATGTCCTAGTGGTTAACCATAACATAGGTCTGATGCATCCCATGCAAACACAATGCTGCATTGTGGAGGACTCTGGAACATCCTTAAAAGGTTGGCTACATGTTGATCATCAAACTTACTCTCAACACCCTCACATAAACTGGAGGCATTATCCATCTCCAAGTTTATAACACCTTTCAGTAGACTAGAGGCATTATCCATCTCCAAGTTTATAACATCTTTCAGTAGACTAGAGGAATTACCCATCTCTAAGTCTGTGACACTACACAATAAAGTCTTGCTCGGCTGCCAAGCCTTTGTAACAATGTCCAACATCAAACCTTCCTTCATACTTACCTCTTCGTTATGGTTCTCTAGTGAAACTTCCTTGATGCAAGATTTCTTCAGCTTGCTACACTGTTCTTGGTCCATGCTGGTGCATAGGCTTTTGTTTTCAAAGCCCTCCCCTTTGCTTGATATGTTGTCCATCCTTGAAAAGCCTTGCTAGTAGGCTAGTTTTCCGTTTCTCTTGTGTCTTCCATGCTCTTTGTATTTCTCCTACTTTGACAAGGCTTGATCAACACTTTACACCTTCTTACCCATATTGTCCAATGATGTGGATTGATTGCTTTGTTGTCCATTTCATCCAAGGTTAGAGATGTACTGACATTTGTAACATGATTTTCTTCACTTACCTCCCTTCCTGGGGTAGCATCTTTTGATTCTTTAACCTCTTGTTCCAATGCTTCAGTCCTTTGAACAAACTTCTCGCTTGATCCTTCTTCTCTTATCTTTATCTTGACCTCTTTTGCAACACGAATGACACTTGGCGTGCAGGTACCAATTGGTGGTGGGAGTAGGATGAGTGTCAGTGGTGATTGTGGTGGTAATTGCATTGGTGGTTGTAGGACTTGAATTGGTGGGACTAGCTCTAGTTGCACGACTGGTGGTGGGATTGGTTGCTTGGGAGGTGGTGGCCTCGCCCTTGGTGGAGAAATTTGATTCTGCCTTCTTTCTCTATTTAATCTCTACCTTCTTGGATGTGGACAGTAATACATGCCATGGCCGTCTTCCTCGCAATTGTAGCAGTGGTATTCTTGGTTTTGCCTTTGTTGTCCTCTCCCTTGCTATGGATTTCTGACAGGTGCATGCCCTTTCTGCACCAGATGAACGGATAAACTTTCAAGCTGAGTAGTGATGCAACTCAATAGGTCTTGCTCCTCTTCTAATACCTCTTGTGGTTGGGTTCTATGAGCAGTTGCTGCAGTCAATGGGGTTAGTCGAACTGAGCTCGATTCCTCTGACTCGTTGGATCTTGCTTGCATGTACAGCTTCTTGTCTTTAAGGCGAGCTACTTCCACTACCAACTCATACGTTGCAAGGAAGCTCCCCTTCACCTTCTCCTTAAGCGGTGACCACAGGCCAGCAATGAAACGGTCCTTCTTCAAGAAATTAGGTGCTTCTTCACCTTCCTCCAGTGAGGCAACCCATCGCTCCCAAAAATCCACAAACTTGGATTCATAAGTGGCATACTCTAGCAAACTTCCTTGCTTTAATTCCATTAGCAGCTGCCATAACTTCTCTAAGGTTGTGCCTCCACCAAACCTCTTCACAAAGGCATCACATAGTACATCCATGCATTTTTTGTAGCTTGGGGCAAAGCACTGTACGAAGACTTGGCCTCTACTTTCATCAGTAGAGGAAAAATTTGTAGCTGTGAGGCGTCGTCATCCTTGTTGGAAACCACACATGCGATGTCGAAGTCATCCAGAAAATTGGTGGTGATGTCTTCTCTCTTCTCTCCATTGAATGTGGGAAAAAGACACTTGCCATGGTACTAACTCAAGAAATTACAAAGTTTTCTTTTCTTATAGCATTAATGACATTAGCGGCTCATAACAGCTTTTTACAGGGTTGGGTGGATAGATTTAAAACATGATAAAAGTGGAGCACCAAGCTAGAACAAAATAAAGATGCTTACATCAAAAGAGTGGTAGTAATCTAGGAGGGGTAAGATGATGGGATGTGGAGATCTCAGGATTTCATCAAGCATTTATGCTCCGAACAGGAAAACAATCTTTTGCTGGTAGAATATCTTTCTATCAATATATATGTTTACATGCATGTCTTGCAAGAAACAAAAAGGAAAGACTTAACGCCTATTGTTATTATCCATGTTGGGTGTAGGGAACTAATTACTTAGAGTTGCGTATTTCAGGTGTTGACCAGGTGACACCTTCACCACATGCCTCTACCTCTTGTAGAAGTCCACAGAATCCTCCACATTAGGTTCAAAATAGACTGGGCGAGAAGAGTCTACCTCAACCGGCTTTCCAATTTGCATGTGGCGGTGGCGCTTGTGTGGTTGCACTTCACTTGAACTCTCTAGGCCTAGAGAGAGAGTAGGCCCTCTTGCGTCCACCAAATGCTTTAGGCTTTGTGGCTTTGACTTTGTGGTTGATGTAGTTGACGACTCCTCTCAGACCATTAGAGAAATACTTGGTCCTACAGAAAATCTGACTGTCGTGAGAGTGTTGTGGTTCTCAAAAGCAAAACTCACCGTTCTTTCTTCACTTCCTCTGTCAGCACTCATTGACAGAATGCTTTGGTTGACAACAATGATGACATTTTGTATCCCTCCCACTTGATGCTCTTAATTTGTGGCTAGCACGAGCAATAGAAGATGGGGAATTTCCTCTTGGATGTTTACAATGGTGTGTTTTGGGAGCAGCACTTCGATGAAGGCAATCAGTGCTTTTCTAGTCTCCTCCTCCTCCATTCTCCAGTTAGAGAATTCTTTCAGCCATTCGTCCATGATTGATGATGTGCATTGTTTTCAACATTGTAAACTGGAGTTTTTCGACAAGCCCTCCTTAGTGGGGGCAACAAATGACGAGCACAAAGCGCGACACAAACCTCGACGGCCTCAAAACGCTAGGAGCTGATGCACGCCAAGCCGGTCACGGTGAAGCAAACATGGGGGGCACTACCTAGCTTTGAGCGGCTAGGACGCGGACAACAATGATTGGAAATACACAAACTCTACACACACACACACACACACACACACACACACACACACACACACACACACACACACACACACACACACACACACACAGAAAGAGAGAGAGAATGACGCAGGTGATGAAAACCCCCAGGGTGTGAGGGAAAACTATTTTCATGTAATATTTACAGCAACCTTATTTCCGGCGAGGTGCAACCATGTTGATATAGAGAGAGAGAGAGAGAGAGAGAGAGAGAGAGAGAGAGAGAGAGAGAGAGAGAGAGAGAGAGAGAGAGAGAGAGAGAGAGAGAGATATTGAGCCTAATAGTGCGTTCTCTAGAGGTGACTCATAGACACGGGGATTTCTGCTAGCATGAGTGTGTGTGTGGCGACCATTCGAGTCAAGGTGTAGACATGGCTTCTTCCAATAGTGCTAACTCCCAAAATGCTACACTAAATCCCCTCTCCTGTGATGCAAGTGTTTCCAATCCCTCCCACCAAAATTCTACCAAGTCCTGACCCCCCGTGAAATTGCCGCCTGCCCAATAGTGACCTCTCAGTGCCTTTTTATAGGTGCTGGCTGCTTTAGGTTAGGGTAATCTGATTATGTTTAGGGCCCTAATTAGGGGAGACAAAGCAAAGTGGTTGGTCCTGGATGGTTGACCCTTGCTTTGTTTTGGGGATTTTAAAAATGAAAACTCCTAGGTGGGTCTTTGTGGCCATCACCTAGACAGAGGTTATAATTTACAAATTGGGATTTTACAAGATTTGGTTTGAAACTGGGAAAAATTGATCACAACCTATGGATTTTACTGAAGAGGGCTTCGTGGATAAGATGTCGATGAATGACGGGCTTAGCTGGTGCGATGATGTAGTGCCTTCATCAATTTTGGGGCCGGCCGGGGCATGCCTTTGGAGTCTTTTTTGTTTCGGTGTCGGCGGCGCACGACTTGGCTTCTTCTTCTTTTTGTTGATGACATCGATTCTTTGGTTTCTTTTTCTTTGATGTGTGTGTATGGCGTGCGTGTATTTTTTTTTAATATGTCCATGCATATGTGGGGTTGTGTGAATGTGTGTAAGTGTGTGTGTTTGACGGTAAGAGTGTGTGTGTGTGTGTGAACAATAGCTTGATAGGATATATATATATATATATATATATATATATATATATATATATATAATGGTGCTCTAAGCAGGGAAACAAAGAGAGAGAACGAGAATAAGAGAGAGGGAGGGAGCAGGTGCTGGGAGAGGCGAGGGGAGAGTGTGTGTGTGTGTGTGTGCGTATGTGTGTTTGTAAGGGGGGTGTGTGTATTTAGAGAGAGAGAGAGAGAGAGAGAGAGAGAGAGAGAGAGCAGCTCTGAGCTGCACCTGCATGGGCCTGTCAAAAAGCACGCGCGCGCGCGCGAGAGAGAGAGAGAGAGAGAGAGAGAGAGAGAGAGAGAGAGAGAGAGAGAGAGAGAGAGAGAGAGAGAGAGAGAGAGAGAGAGAGAGAGAGAGAGAGAGAGAGAGAGAGAGAGATGATGTTGTATTTACGTCCTCGGGGGGCCAAAATGACCCATGGGACCACAAAAAAAATAAAATCTACAAGAGGCTCCCCTCATGTGTGTAGAGGGGGTAGTGGGCTAGTAGCTTTCTTGTGTGTTAGTGTTGTGTGATGATCCAATACTTTGGCAAAGTAGATGTCTAAAGCTACTGGGGAGGAGTATGTCTGAGAGAGAAGCTCCTCAAAGGTGACATCTCCTTGCAATAGCAATGGGAAATCAGCACGGATGTGTGCGTATGCGGGGCACTCGATGGTGACATGGGCCTCGCTTTCCACTTTGTTTAAATTGCATTGTGTGCATGTCCTTCTATTTTCCTTAATATTCAGCCACCCTCCCGTTTCAATCTTGAGCATGTGTGATCGCGTCCGCATCAAAGTAATGGCCCGTCTTGCCCGCTGGGACATAGGTTTCCTGATATGCATCTGGGTGTCCCCAGTCTTGTAGGTCTCCCAATATCGTGAAAGTTAAGATGATGCCGGAGAGCCGTCTACCCCACATGGCATGGCAAGCCGGATGTAAACCGCAAAATAATTACAAGAGTAAATTTCTTATATCCAGTCTCGTAGAAGACATATGGAAATGGTTCTCTAGATGGAATGTGGGAGACCATGTGGACATGCACATAGAGGAAGGCACTGAACATGAGCATGGGCTGAATTTTGAGAGAAGCATACTTGAAGCCCTACACACTAGATGGAGTACAGCAGTACACAGGTCCAAATTTGAATACTACGGCAAACACATCAATAAGAGAGAGAGAGAGAGAGAGAGAGGAGAGAGAGAGAGAGAGAGAGAGAGAGAGAGAGGGAGGGAGATGGGCTCAAGCCAGACAGGGAGTGTGTGAGGGCATGTGTGTGTGTGTGTGAAGGGGGGGGGGGGGGGGGGGGGGGGGGGGGGGGGGTGAAAAAGAGAGAGGGAGAGAACGGATCTGAGCTACACCCGCATGGGCTGAGAGCACGAGATAGAGAGGGAGGGAGATGGGCTCGCGGACCATGCTGACAGAGAGCGAGAAGCGGGGGTTGTTTGGTCAATGGGTGGGGTTAGGGTGGCGGCCAGCCAGAGGAGGGGATGAGGGTGGTGTGTGGGCGTGTGTGCATAGACAGAGTGAGAGAGAGAGGCTTCGTGCATGGCGGGTTTCTACACCGAGGGGAAGACAGAAAGAGAGAGAATGTGTGAGTGAGTGAGAGGGGGGGGGGGGGAGAGAGAGGGGTGATGAGGTATAGGTGAATTATATTCTACTCCATGCACCCACGGGACCGCTTACACACACACACACACACACACACACACACACAGAGCAAATCGAGGGAGGGAGAGATAGTGAGGAAAAGAGAGAGAGAGAAAGAGAGAGAGTGCATTGTGGCCCGCCGGTGGGAGGAAAACAAGAGGGGAGGGAGGGAGGGGAGACTGAGGTCGAGGGAGTGTGGACGAGAGGGAAGAGGGAGGGGTGAGGTATGGCGGCCGGCCGATGGAGTATGGACGAGTAAGAGGTAAGAGAGAGAGGAAATAAAAAAATGTAAAAGGGTGTGTGTGTGTGTATAAACAATGCAAGAGAGAGACTGACTCTGGTTCATGCATGGCGGCCCGCGAGTGGAAGAAAGAAAACCAGAACTTGGTTTATGCGCCCGCGGGGCTAGGTGACATACGAGTAGGGATAAGAGAGATGGTGGTGGATTGGCGTAGCCGAGCAGGAGAGAGAGAGAGACCTCTGTCTTTTCATGATAATGGAAAGAGGTGTGGCCAGATTGGTGATGGCCCGTCGTGGCCAAGCGTAGAAGGGGGTGGTGAATGTTAAAAAATAACTTCTTATCGTTTTTGCCGGTAATGTGCTCCTCCCTAATTGGGGTTTGTTCTTGTAGCCGCGGCTCTGAAAGCTGGGGCTAATGATGGATAGTGATGGGCCATGGCCAGGGGTGCCTTCAGAGCTAGGCCGCATGCGCCGTGGCGGGGGTAGGGAAAAGAGAGAGAGAGAATTTGTGGCTCATCGATTGACTGGGGATTTGTCGAGCCCTCCGGTGGTGTTGTCGTGCTTTGGGCAGAGGAAAGATAAACCTTTTTCTTTCTCTTTCTTGATTTCCGAAAATCGGCTATCACCTCCATTCGTCTTAGCTCCCATTCTCTACGCTGCGAGACAGGACGTTGGGGCACTGGCGAGGAGTCTGATTGGCTTTGCACCTTATGCCCTCATCAAGTACGAGAGAGTGAGTACCACACACTACTTGAGTGCTCAGCTATTGACCACAGTAGGTCCTCTTTTTCCCATATATTCAGCCATGAGCTCTCCCTACATACCTTCCTCTCCCAACCACGATGTGGACTCTGTATTGCGATGCTCATTTCATCCATTTTTGAGCATTGAGAGTCACTTATGACCTCCACTCACACCACGTGACATGTTCATTTGGTCCCATAGGTCATATTTGACCTCCAAGGACGATAATAGAACTATCTCTCTCTCTCATAGGCAGCAGTTCACTCTTTTGACCATAACTTGCTCATTCGAACTCCGATTTAGGTGATCTATAGCCTCAATCGAAGAGCACGAAGCCCTCTACGCATTGATGTAAAGACAGAATTTTTCTGTGTAATGAAAGGCTTTGCTGTAACAGCATCTCAGAACTGAAAAAACTGTCAAAACTTTGCGTTTTTGTTGCCGACTTGAAGGCAATGTCAGACAAAACTCGCAAGGGTGGAAAAGCCACACTCGCCATGGAGAATGATGCAAAATCTCCAAGGAATTTGGATGCTAATCCAACCACATCGTCTACAACAACGGAAGCAATGATCATGGCTTACTTGATCTCGTTACAAGAAACCGTCAACAAGCAAGGTGAAGAGTTGCGCGCACTTGCAATGGAGAATGGTACTTTAAGAGTTCTCGTTGTGGAGAATGAGCACCTCAAGAAGGTTCTTGAAATGCAAACAACACGCTTGATGCATCCTGAGAATGAAGTTCAAGAATGTAAACGCTCTCTTGTGGACATGAATGTAGTGAAAGAGCGCTTGAACAAAGTTGAGAGTGATCATGTATTGAAAGAGGAAACGATAGATACAATACGACATGATGTATGTGAGATGAGAAATGCATCCAAATCATGGGATGATATATGTAAGGATAATGTGGTTTCTACATCTCCTATCACGCAAGCCGTTGTCCAAGCAAAGAATGTAGGGAATGTGGACACTCAAGAATTGCAAGAACGACAAAAACGCTCAAAGAACATCGTCATTCGTGGAATCAAGGAGGAAAGCATGGAAACACCCCAATCTCTTGCGGTTTCTATTGAAGAGTTTTTTGCTACACACTTTGGCATGTCAGGAATCATGGCTTATGGTGCACATCGAGTTGGAAAACAAGGAGTCCCTCGCTCGGGAGAAAGACCTATTGTATGTACCATGGCTGATGAGGTAAAGAGAAAGATCATCCTTGACAATGGTTGGATCTACCTCAAAGGAACGGGTTGTAATGTATATGAGGATCGCACTCTTATGCAACAAAATGTACGTCGCAAAGCATACGAGGAAAGAAGCAAGAAGGTTAAGGTATCATCTCAAGAAGAAAAGTCACTTGAGGAGGATGCAAGTCCACCCAACAAATAGGGACACATGATCTATGAGACCAACTCACGCTTGCGAATAAGCTTTTGGAATTGTAACGGGTATCCATGGAATGCGGGAATTGGCATTGATGAGCTTACCAATGACTCCGATGTGATACTTCTTGTCGAAACATGGGAGCATGATGCGCAACGAATTCTTGGATTTGACAAATACGATGTACATTCTTTGATGTTGGCCAAAAATGCAAAGCAACGAAGAGGCCAAGGAGGCGTAGCATGTATGACCAAAAAGGGTTTGAAAGATGTTTCCATTGTCAAAGAAGATAAGTATAAACGCTACTTATGGCTGAAAATCAGCCCACCAAATGGTCAAGTCATGTTTGTGGCCGGCTGCTACATTCCTCACTATGACTCCAACTTTTATGCTCGCTTGAATATGGATAGAGATCAGCCCTTTGTTGAACTAGAGGAAGACATTGTTCATTACAAAGATCAAGGTGAAGTCATTGTTTTTGGAGACATGAATGCTCGCACAAATATGTAACAACACGACACACAACAAGTCGACATGCCGCATGTATCAAGAAGAGTGGATGACTCATACATGTATAATCGAAGTTCTAATGATGCAAAAGAAGTGGATCACTATGGAAAGTCACTTCTACATATGTGCAATAGTACCGGAATGCTCATTGCAAATGGTGTATCTCTATGGCAAGGCACCAATGACTTTACATGTAGAAAGCACAATGGTGCTAGCGTGATTGACTATATGTTGTTCTCAGAAGCCACTCTAGAATGCATACAAAGCTTTACACTTGGTGAATAGAATCCGGAATCGGATCATAGGATGTTATGTATTGACCTCAAGTGTGGTAAAGGGCCCGAGCATGTAGCCTCCAATCATGATGTGAATCATTTGTACCTACGTCTAGACTTGAAACGAGCACTTATATATGCTGATATGGTGGACCAAATGTTAAGCATGATAGAGCATCAAGGGAGCCCAACATTAGAATGCAAGTGGAAAGTTTTCAAAGAAGTAATTTTCTCTTGTGCGAAGGAATGCTTTTCGGTGAAACACATGTCTTGCAAAAGGTCTAAGAAGGGTAGCACCAAGAAGAAATGGTTTGACATGGAATGTAGTCAAGCCCGAAAACACTTGCTAAGATTGGATGCAATCAAAGACAAGGAAGTTTACTTGGAATGTTTACACACATACAAAGCACTTGTTTAAAAGAAGAGGAGAAGGTGGGAAGTCGAAAAACAACTTCTTTTAGCACAAGAGAAAGCACATGCATGTGGCAAGTTTTGGCAAAATCTAAAAGGCAAGCGCGTTGAGAGCTTTGGTGACTTGACTCTTGAGGATATGTATATGCATTGTAAGAACCTCTATGAGCAACCCAATGTTGATAAGATGGAGGGTTGTAGCTCCCTTCCATTTATGTCTCCCTTCTTTACCATTGAAGATGTATGCCGCGCGCTTGAGAAACTTGCTACTCGCAAGGCAGGTGACCTTCAAGGTGTCAAGGCTGAAATGATTAAATGGACAAGCAAGAAAACACGATATTGGATATGCGATATGTTTAACCTTGCACTTCAGTATGGCATGCCTCATGATTGGAGTGCAAATTGGATCAAACCTTTGCACAAAGGAGGAGATGTAAACAATGTGAACAACTATCGCACTATAATGGTTGGTTCTTTGATGGCAAAGTTATTTGGATGTATCATGGAGATGAAGATAAGTGAATGGGCTGAAAAGAATGGCAAACGTGCGCTTGGCCAAGCAGGTTTTCGAAAGCATCATAGCACTATTGATCACCTTGTCACTCTTCGAGTTCTTATGGAAGCGTCTCGATTGAAAGGAAAAAAGTTGTATTGTTGCTTTGTGGATTTCAAGAAAGCTTTTGACATGGTACCGCGAGGAAATCTTTGGAGACGTATGCAAAGCCTTCAAGTGCCGAGAGAATTTATGCATGCAGTCTTTCGCATCTACCAAAAAGTGATATGTCGATTACGTATGGGAGATGGAATTTCAGAATTTTTTGCAAGCACTATTGGTGTCAAACAAGGATGCCCACTTTCCCCAACCCTCTTTGGGCTACTCATTGATGAATTGGAATACATGGTTCTTGATTTTATGCAGCAAGAAGGCATAGAAGAGGTTAAGATTGGAAATGCGGTGATCATGCTTTTGCTTTATGCCGATGATGTAGTGCTCTTGGCACATACCTTAGAAGATGCACAAAAGCTTATGAGTGTCTTGGAACGCTTTTGCCTACATAGCGGGCTGATCATGAATGGATCCAAAACCAAGGTTATGCTTGTAAAGACCCTCAATGACGAAAATCCATGCATTGTATACAACAATGAGAAACTTGAAGTGGTAGATCACTTCAAGTACCTTGGCCTTGAGATTCCATCCAATCATAAATGGAAGGATTGTGCAATGCGTCACTTGGAAGCCGGAAAGAGGGCTTATTATGCATTTGAGAACATGTGCAATGCAGGAGAGATCAAGTGTTGGGCTCTCAAAAAGTACCTCTTTGACACATTGGTGACACCGGTGCTTCTTTATGGAGTGGAGGTGTGGGGTGGAAGCATCGGGAAGTTTACTTGGAAAGAGTTTGAGAATGTCCAAAAGCGTTTTCTCACCAACTTTCTCCAAGTCAAGACACAAACACCCTACATGCTCTTACTTCTTGAGTCCGGATCGCTTCCCATTGAGGTCTTGGGCATGGAAAGGGTTGTGGAGTACATGCGTAAGACACAACGTAGCCCTTTGCATCGACTTCCTAGAATCGCATATGAAGCAAGTCAAAAGGTTCAAAAGACATGCAAGAGCAAAATACTAAGTTCGGGGTGGATGCTTGATATCAAGAAATGGTTTGGAAGATGGGATGCATGTCACTTGGTCAAGGATGCGTCGATCGACTCCCAAGTTAATGAGGCCTTCTTACAACGCCAATGTATCATGGCTTGGGAGAAATCCGGAGGTTCTCGCTTCAGCCATTACACCACACACATTGCCCCAAAATACAAATCTCTCTTCTTCTCGGAACGAGGTAACCGAACCCATTCCTACATCCTTGAGCCCATCTCGTTGAGTGCGATCCGCACCATTGCCTCCATTCGTCTTAGCTCCCATTCTCTACGCTGCGAGACAGGACGTTGGGGCACTGGCGAGGAGTGTCATCGACTTTGCACCTTATGCCCTCGTCAAGTGCGAGAGAGTGAGTACCACACACTACTTGAGTGCTCAGCTTTTGACCACATTAGGTCCTCTTTTCCCCATATATTCAGCCATGAGCTCTCCCTACATACCTTCCTCTCCCAACCACGATGTGGACTCTCTATTACGACGCTCATTTCAGCCATTTTTGAGCATCGAGAGTCACTTATGAACTCCACTCACACCACGTGACATGTTCATTTGGTCCCATAGGTCATATTTGACCTCCCAGGACGATAATAGAACTATCTATCTATCTATCTATCTCCCTCTCTCTCTCTCTCTCTCTCTCTCTCTCTCTCTCTCTCTCTCTCTCTCTCCCCCCCCCCCACGATGTGTTGTATTAATGTTATTTGTATTGTTGTTGTCTGCGTCCTAGTCGTCCAAAGCTAGGTGGTGCCCCATGTTCACTCTGAGTGACGAGTTTGGCGTGCATGGTCCTAGCATAGAGACCGTTGGGGTCCGTTTTGTGCTTGCACTTATTAGCGATTTCCATGTGCTTTATGCAATGGAAGCCAAACCTGAAAGGATTTTTTTTTGTTACAGATTAGAAGCAAATGGTGGATTAAGGTCCCATTGGAGCAACCATAGATCTTTTGCTTACAGCTATTATAGTGTTAACCCTCACGGATCACGGACACCCCATCACCTACGACGGACGTGTATTATGTATTTGGTAGAGTCAGGTACCGGGCTTGTCGGACCAATAGGAAAAGGGTAAGAGTGATCGCCGATGACAGGCGTACTCTAACTGGGACATTCAAGGGATTAGTTGGCTAAGCATGGGCGCCCAAGTGTGAATGGGGTGAGCTCATATAAAAGCCAACTAAACCTAAAATTCACTTATTCTCTCATTTGTGCAATAGAAGAGTGCTCTTGCTCCATCTCCATCTCCATCTTCTTCTTCTTCACATCCTTGTGTGTGTGTATGTGTGTGTGTGTGTGTGTGTGTGTGTGTGTGTGTGTGTGAGAGAGAGAGAGAGAGAGAGAGAGAGAGTGCAATCGAGCATTGCGGCGGCACGACGGCGGTGAAGCGGTTGAGCGCGATGTAGCGGCGTCTCCTTCTTCTTCGCGGCGAGGAATCCTCCACGGCAGGAGCATAGATCGGTGAGTGACACACCATTGCCCTCTTTTGAGCTTACTAGTTAAGCTAGTTGTGTGCTTGGAGCCGTCTATGGCTCGCACACGGTGTAACGGCAAGTCCCTTGCTTCGACAGTGCGGCAAGGAGCGCACATTTTTGGCGCTTGTTGCCGGGGAATTGCCCTGCACTAAGCCCAAGAGGCACTTTGTGCTTAGTTGTTTGTAGTAGGAAAGAAGAGGAAGAGGAAGAGGAATGAGTTGTTTTTCTGCAAGTTGTTAATTTCTGTATTGTCTGCAAGTTCTGTGATTTCTGCATAATGTTGTGTTTTCTGTTTGCACACAGTCTTTGCACAATTAGTAGTCGCTAGCTTGTTTGCAGTAAATGAATAAGTAGGAAGGCAGTTAGCAATTTCTGTTGCACACAGTCTGTACACAGTTTTCTGTCAAGGTTTGCCTGCACACAGTCTTTGCACAGTAAGGTAGTGAGAGAGGAAGTAGGTGGACAGTTAGCTCACTGTCAGTAAGCAGTTAACAGATTAGTCAGTGGTTAGCAGCACTGTTAGTAAGTAGATAAGGCAGTGAGCTGTGAGCTGTTGTCTGGGAGGGTAGGTAGGTGACAGTGTGTGTGGTCAAGAAAGGGTCACCAAAACCGTGCACGGTCGTCGCCCCCAAAAAAAAAAAAAAAAACGAAAATATTTAAGCGTGAGTGACTGGGGGGCTACACTAAAATTTTGATCGGGATCGGGATCATAAGCCCAAGCCCAGGCCCAGGCCTCAGTCCTCAGTCTTATGATATATATTAGACTCACTCTTATATATATACCCCACCCCCTCAAGAGGAAATGAGAGCATGTGGGGCAAGTCCTCCACTCTCCTCCCTTCTCTTCCCACTTGCACCCTTAGACTTTCTAATTTGGGCCTAGTTCCCCACTAGAAATTGACGGTTTTAGGGATTTCGAGGGCATAAAGTGACCAAACGAAGGGTTGTAAAGCACGGCATGTCCCTCTGACCGAGACGATCGTTTTGAGCTATCATACGTTCTATTCTATAGCTGGGTTAGAAAAAAAGGACCAAAAAATCAATAAATAAATAAATAAGAAAAGAATTGGGTTGCAAAACACCCAAAATTACTAGGTGAGCAGCCTTCACGGGCCCTCACTGACACTTCTAGGGGATCCAAGTCATATGAACCTACGCTCTGGACGAGTGTTAGAGCACGAGCATATTGGTAGTGCCTCCATTTACGCGCGCACCCATTATTCCTCCACTCTAGGTTCTGGACCTTCGGCCGGGACTCAAGGTAGCGCGACCCAAGATCCTCATATCGCGTCTAGTGATTCTTCCTCTGACTACGAAGTCATGGAGGGGTATCCTACACCAAACCGTGATAGTTCAGGTCAAGACATGCATTCCATGGGCCCACGGCCTGGGTCCAACGTGTTTAGCCACTTAAAAGAGACCCTTAGTAGAGCTACTCGCTCCGAACATGCGGTTAATGAAATAAATGAAGGGAGTGGGGAAGTAAATTCGTCATTCATACCTAAAATAGACCCTATGCTTCTTGAGAGTGTGCATGTGAATGTTCCATCCACTGCACTTCCTGATCCTTTAGGACTATCTCCCTCTGAGGTTTTACTACCCGATGGTAGGAGTCTTGCCGAAGTACAAGAGATCGAACGCTATATGCAAGCAACAAGGGAGAGGGAAATTGAGAACCTACGAAGGCTAGAACAAAGTCGAGCCCTGAAAGCAAAGGCTCCTATGAAAACAATCATGCTAGCCGAGCAACCGAGTGCTCTCAAGGTAGCAGTCACGGAGGGGCAAGCTATGGGGAGCAATAATGCTTCCACTTCAAGGGAAACCTCCAGCACGCCAGGCCTAGATGGGATATTCCTAAACGAAAATTGGGAGTATGACCTACAAGCAGAAGCTTTAACAGATCGGTACACAGGACACACCTATCATGTGGGTTGGTTAGATGTTCTACAATCCACATCGGGTGCTACTAGCATAGATGAGCAACAACAGATAGTCTGTGATGTCCTCCATAGGATTGTCGAGTTAGAAAGACAGAACACAGGGATCAACACACCTTCAACAGGCCTAATGAGATTCTTGGATACGGGAAAGGCCAACCAACCAACCCTATCACAAATGGAGACTCCCTCAGTGAGCCCCATTGATCCTCCATATGTTGTTTCGCCAGGAGCCTCAGTACAATCTGAGCCCACAAGTGGTAGCTTTACCTTCCCAGATCTAGCTCATCTTTCTCTTAATGACACTACGGCTACCATGCATATCCCAATGGTGAGCTTTACCATCCTTAGCCTAGTAGCACAGTGCCCCCAACTATACCTACATGTATGTATCAATCATGTGCACCTGTCATACCTCAGCCTCATGTAGCTCCTACACCTCCGATTATTCCAAGAGCTTACAATCCACAATGGAATTATCCAAGCCATTCCATTTAATAATAACATGCCATATCAGGCACCCCCTATGCCTAGGGCCACGCCTGTAAACTTTGGACCACTATCTGGTACACCACCATACAAAATTTGGGACCCAAGAGCCGCACGTATGCCTAGGGCCACGCTTGTAAACTTTGGACCACCGTCTGGTACACCACCATACGAAATTTGGGACCCAAGAGCCGCGCGTATGCTAAGGCCAAGGCCAACTCCCATCTCACATGTGGTTCCAGGAGCACATACACCCATTATACCTGCTCAAATAGGAGATTTGGCAGCATTTGCTCAAACTATCGGTCACTCTATTGCGGAAAACATGAGTAGTGCACCTGATAGAGAGCCTAGGAGCAAGGCAGTTCAAGTAGCTAAGCTCACACAGAAATTCATTGGAGACGGAGATGCTAGAAAGCATATGGAAGTCTTTGAACATGTGTGTGATTCCTTGGAAGAGCACAATGAGCTACATAAGTGTAAGGCTTTGAGTTTGACCCTAAGCGGAAAGGCTGGAGATTGGTATAGAACCTTAAGAGTAGAAGAGAAAACGATCTACTCTACTCTTAGGAGACTGTTCTTAAAAGAATACATACGAGAGGGAGTACTTTGGGGTGTAGCCTCTCAGCTCCAGAAAGCCCAACGAGAAGAAGGTGAATCCGTGAGAGACTTCATTAGTCGCCTAAAGAATTTGAATTCTCGATGCAATCCAAACGAGCGATTCAACAACAACCAATTGCTTGATAGATTCATTAGGGGACTACGACATGAAAGTATCTATAATGGCCTAGTCATTAGAGGTATCACTACTTGGGAAGCAGTCACCATGAATGCAATCCAATTGGAGGATAATTTAATGATTGCAGGAGAAAGAGTGTCTGCCGAGCCGAAGTCTAGTAGCTCGCAAGCATCAGGGCATGAGCCAATGAAGATAAAGCCAATCGTGACAGAGCAAACGATATCTGAGATGACTTTGGCAGATCTCACAAAGGCCATCCAAGAAAGTCTTAGGGGTAATCGTGCTCCACAAAACACTCATATGTATCCAAGAAGGGAGCAACAATGGTGCTCAATTTTCTTGGGCCCACATACTACGAGTGAATGCCCTACTTTCAAAGTAAAGTTTAACGGGACTTGTAACACGTGTGGTAGGTATGGACATCAAGCGAAGGATTGCCTAATGCTTAAACGCATCATGGAAAATAGACCGCCTATAGCTTGGGCAGACTCACCTCGAGTTCCTGCATTGATGCCTACCCCACCCATGGAGCAACAGTTTCCATTACAGCACATGGTCCCTAGAACCCAGAATGTGGTCCAAACCACACCGTTGCCACCTCCAGTGCTAGGACCGCAACCCCCTCATCCAAGAGCTACACCTATGAACCAAATAGGTTGCGAGTCATCTAGTACTTATGTAGATTGCGAAGGGGACATAGACCCTAGTATCACCTATGGAGTCGACATGCTTGAGGAGTGCCCCATTAGAATGCAAAAGAATGCTGCACTAATGCAAACAAGTCAAGGGAGTGCATTGGCAATGCCAATACTCATTTGTAATCATTGTGGCATAGATCATTTGATTGCACAGTGTCCTAACAATCCAAACGCACCGAAAATCACACCATTGAACTTAATAGAGATTGTTGATGGAACACCACCAAAAATAAACATAGCACCAGTGAATGCACTCACACGGTCGATGCTCCAAAAGCAAAATTACATCATCGAAGAGAGAGATGCTGCATCCATTGGCCGAGCGAGAAAGAAGAAAACACGAAGAAAGAAATCCCTTAATGCTTCTAGCTCAAAACCTAGTTCAAAGACTAACATAGGGACAGGAGAGGATTCCGTGTATATGAATGACCCTGAGGATGACTCAGATTCGATAAAGACCACGGAGACCAAAACTGTTACTACAAAGGAAAAAGCCAGTGAGGAGGATCACGAGAGGGAATCACGAAGAACACCAAAAGAGTATTCAAAGTTAAACTACCCAGTTGCGAACCCCCAAGATAAGCCACGAGAGACAAAAAATGAGGATTGCAAGAGAAAGATTGGAACCTATCCAAACCCAACAGTGGAAATTGAACGAGTCCAACAACTGAGGGGTTTGGTGAAAGAAACTCAATGAACATTAGAACCTGAACCCAAACATATCCAGATGTCGGACACAGTGTTTCCCACACAAGTTCAACCTCACAAGAACTATAGGCCGTTAGCTATACCCAGTATCATTCGGCAAGAGAGTGAGGGTAGGACATCTGAAAGTGGACACACACCTTTCCTACTAGAGAGAATGTTTGGTGAGGGAATGCCCAACCCCCTTGAGGAAGTGGAGATTCCATCTTCACCATTCTCTTGTCAGGGTCCTACGTCCCACAAGATGCCATTAAATGCTGCCAAATTGATGGATTTCATGTCTTCAGAAGTTAGAACCACCATCATGTCCAAACTATATAAAGACCCCGAGCTAGTCTCAGCTCTTCGAGCCTTCCTCAATGGAGAATTACAGGCCGGATTAGCACAGTTTGCACATATGAACAAACCTGACTCAGTAATGAATGATGAGGAACATTTAGCACCACCATCTGACCTAGCGGGACATGAATCTGTAATTGAAGTACCCGTTAACAAGTTGGGGCAATACTTTGAAGGTGATGAATCTAATGCTACTCTGCCAATCACTACTAAAGGATTAACTGTAAAGGGAGTCCTTGAAGATGGTGCGGGAGTCAGCATGGTGACAAAGAGTTGTTGGGAGTCTATGGGGCGACCTCACCTTGAAGCCACAAGTGTAGTGGTAAAAATGGCTAATGGATCTATTGTTATGCCTATTGGAATGCTAAAGGATCTCAGGGTCAAAGTTTTGGGACACAAGGTAAGGCAGACTTTCATTGTTATGGATTTTTCCAAGCATCCTATGTCATTTGAGATGATCTTAGGGCGTCCATTCATGAGGGAAGCAAAAATGGTACATGACGTGTCCAAAAACCACGTCTACTTACAGTTCCAAGACTCTGTCATTCGAGTTGATCTTTTAAGTGGTCGAACGCATCCTCTAGGAAATAAATTCATCATTGATAATCGATCAGACACAACAATTCACTCAGCTCCATTACAGTATTGTTACACGTGTAACGAAGACACGGATATTGGGGAGAACTCTCCTTATATGGATATCCTACCTGGGATGACTGAGTCGGACAATGTGGATTGGGTCCACCTAGCAGCAACCATAGACACTTGGGGAAATAGGGGGACGACCTGGGTAACACCTGAGGGGGATGAAATGCATGTACCCTTAAATATGCTACAAGCAATGCATATAGCTTCTGACAAGACTCGTCCTAATGTAACGAAGAAAACATACAAGTGGGTCCCTAAAGCTTCTTTAGTGACCATAGCTAGTGCTAAAAAATAGAAGCCTTGTAAGAAATGTACCACTCGCTCCAAGAAAAGTAAGAAAATGTTGCGATGGATCCCTAAATGACTATTGGAAGCCCAAGGCTACTATCAAGGAAATGATCAAATCTGGGTGCCAAAACGTAGATTGTGCTCTTACCTATCACCTGACCCATGTGAGCCCAATCCCGTAGCTCCAAAACGAATCAATGATCGTGGAAAGAAAAAAATCACAGAATGCTACACACCCGCTCCCGAGCTAGTTTGGGTACCAAAGAAAGAACGATTTGTTCCACCTAGCTCAGGAAGGGGGGAGTCCCATGAAGCTTCTAGCTCCTCATGTAATGCATCCGTAGAGGTAAAAGCTTCTCCACAGCCTCCACCTACAATAGTGGACCTCCATAAAGCTACAAAGGAATCCACACCTCCCAGTGTTCAAGAATCACCTGATGAACTACTTCAAGTTCGATCTTGGGAGAGTACCTTACCACCCTTGCAACTCGACGAGGCGCCTAAGGTAATAGAAAACTACTGGCAAAAATCTCCACCTATTACCAACTGGAACAATTGGTTTCAAAGGGTGACAAGCTCATTTCAAACGGTATGATCTACCCAAGGAAGGGGGGAGTGTTGGCTGACAGTCATCATTCATTTGTTTCCCTCTCAACCTTTTTCCCTGACCTCTCAATCAACAATCTTAGGGAATGTACATATAAAGATTTATACTCACAGAAAACAAAAAAAATAAAGAGCAAGAGCAATTAGCAAACGAGTATGCACAATAAAAGTCAAAACATTGACCCAGACCTACACATTTACATCCGATACACTGAAACAAAAACCTATGTCATGAAACACCTTTGATCCTCATCACTTGAGTGATGGAGGGTAGGTAAGATTAGTACGATAGGAGTGTTTCTGTTTTAGAGTTGAGTGATTAGCAAAGTTCTCTTTTCCCACTAATGTGCCTCTTGGAGGTATTCCTTTTGTTTCCTAGTGTGTACAAGAGCATGTTGCTATTGGTAGGATTTGGACCTTCATGGAATCTTTATCTCGACTCACTCTTCAAATCAAGCGCGACCATCGACTCAAACAGGTGTTTCTTGTCCATTAGCATTGCCCCTTATCTTTTTTGCATCTATGATTGTCAGCTTTAATTGTGATTGGTAGCCTAATATTCACCGCATTTGCTTAGTATCAAACATTTAATTCAATGTAATTTTTTGTCATAATCACTTGTCTAGGTTTAAAAATCAAGCAGTCCGACAAACTAGTTTGACCAAGTTAGGTGTTAGAAATCTTCTCTTAATACCATGGGGAATGCCTTCCTAATAATCAATGGTTACTTAGGTTCTTAATCCGATTTAGGCAGCATTGTGTGAAATGTACTAGGGCTTTCTAGTGGGCTTGACCCTATTGACCTTTAGCTTAAGTATTATAAAGGGAGTTTACTAGTGTGATGAGCCTAGGGAGGTGTATCAATGTTATATGACCCCCCAAAGTTACAAAATTAAAATGCTGAAAAAGAACAAACAAAAAATCAAAGTGCCACACTGTAAAATCTTAAGCTGGAAGAGAAATCTCAGCTTGATTTGGTACTTCACTCACATGTATTGCCTATGGTACTAGAGCCCTAGAGGTTCCCAGTATGGGCGCTTTTACTTGAAAAGCAAAAAACCCAAGGCATACAAGATAAGCACACACATCAAAATTGAATCACTGTGAAAAGACTTTGGGGGGTCAAAGAAAAAGTAATCAGTCAGGCGATGATTTCATGAGAAATTCCTTTTATGGTAGCTTAACTACAAGGTCTTCTAGATATAGCCTCTAGTCAGCCCTCGAAACTTGAATACTTGGCTCTCGCGATTAAACAACTTAATTGACCACAGAAAATTAAGAAGCTTACCCATGGTATTAATATTCGATCTCTAGTGCCTTTCGACCGTCAAATTAGCGACCCCCGACTTGTTTAATTTTTTACCTTTACATCTTTTTATGCATTTGATTACATTGCAATTTAATGTTCATTGCTAACAAATTGTTTGAAATTCTTTTACCAATCAATTTGTCTACCTAAAACTGCGTATGCTTTTTAATCATTTATGAGAATGCAATTACTGTGCCAATGTTGTTTGATTTTGCAGTGACTGAAGAAGGCTAAGGACATTCATCTCAAATGCTCTTCCATCTCGAAGAACGAACTTCAACTCAATAGCTTCCGAGAACGGAATCTACATCAGGAAGGGGGGCATGTTAACCCTCACGGATCACGGACACCCCATCACCTACGACGGACGTGTATTATGTATTTGGTAGAGTCAAGTACCGGGCTTGTCGGACCAATAGGAAAAGGGTAAGAGTGATCGCCCATGAGAGGCGCACTCTAACTGGGACATTCAAGGGATTAGTTGGCTAAGCATGGGCGCCCAAGTGTGAATGGGGTGAGCTCATATAAAAGCCAACTAAACCTAAAATTCACTTATTCTCTCATTTGTGCAATAGAAGAGTGCTCTTGCTCCATCTCCATCTCCATCTTCTTCTTCTTCACCTCCTTGTGTGTGTGTATGTGTGTGTGTGTGTGTGTGTGTGTGTGTGTGTGTGTGTGTGTGTGTGTGTGTGTGTGTGTGTGTGTGTGTGTGTGTGTGAGAGAGAGAGAGAGAGAGAGAGAGAGTGCGATCGAGCATTGCGGCGGCACGACGGCGGTGAAGCGGTTGAGCGCGACGTAGCGGCGTCTCCTTCTTCTTCGCGGCGAGGAATCCTCCACGGCAGGAGCATAGATCGATGAGTGACACACCGTTACCCTCTTTTGAGCTTACTAGTTAAGCTAGTTGTGTGCTTGGAGCCGTCTATGGCTCGCACATGGTGTAACGGCAAGTCCCTTGCTTCGACAGTGCGGCAAGGAGCGCACATATAGCTTTGTCCCCTAGAAAGAGAGAGAAGGGGGAAAGGGGGGGGGAGTCTTTCCCTCCATTTTCATGGGTGCCCATAAAGTAATCGTAAAATTTTGATTTTTATTGAAAATATCTAAATTTCACTTTTCACTCTCCAAAATCTCTCCTAACCAAATACATGGTCAAAAAGCTATTGTCTTTGACCAAAATCTGCATTTCTCAACATTACCCTCTATTCTACCTCTTCTCTCTTCTCTTGCCCCTTTTGTCTCCAAGTTTTCCATAGTTGCAACACATAAGGAAGATTTCCATAGACTTGTCTCCCCCTTTCATCCACACCATCCCTTTGAACTACTTCTTCTCCCCTTGCCCCCCATTGAGCCACTTCTCCCCCTCCCTCCAAGCTGTCCATAACTGCATCACAAATGGATTTTTGCTGCATGACCTGTCTCCCCCTTTTATCCACACCATCCATTTGAAATACTTATTCTCCCCTTGTTTCACATTCAACCATTCCTTCTCACTTCATTCTTGAAGCAATAGGCCTCTCTCTCTAACACCACAACTCTTCTTCTTTTAGTGCTACCATGTCAGCCCTCTCCACTTCAAGGCAGACAAAGGATGAGATAGAGGTGGTTTGCTTGCATAACACTAGGGATTCTGATGGGGAATGCGTGCCGCAAGAGTTTTCAAAAGGATCTTGGATCTTCATGCAACATGTAGCTATCGGGACTCATTGAGTTTGAAACCGTGGCAACTTTGAAGAACATTGGAAGGGGAGAGTTCTTGGTTTCAAGCACCATAGAGTCAATGGCACATTGACCATTGTTAAACATGTGTACTCTTGGCATTCCATGTGCTTGAGGAATGGAAGCTCAAGAGATCTCCCAATACATTGTTGGTTGCTGATTGTAAATGCTTGTTATTTTTTTTTGTCTTCATAGTTTTTGGTGTTGTCATTAACATATTCCCATCCGACTTTGTTGAGGAACAACCAATCAAGAGTCTCACAGGAAACTTCAACGCTCTTCATGCCGACATTTGTGTTACGATGATTCCCAACTTGCCACCTTCGATTCTGTTGCAAGGCAAAATCTTCCTCTACTCAAACACGAATGTAGTGCCGGCCTCGAAGGATGGATATGGTAAGATCATTACTGTTGACAAACCTTCATTACTGAGCCTGGAATGACCACAACCCGATGTGTGGTCACTCTTCTCCCTTAACAAGAAGATTCTTTCGATATTTTCTCCTCATTAAAATTTGGAAAGGCTTCTAGATTAGTAGGGCTCAGTTGGTCCTACCATGTGCATATTTTTGTACACTTGTTCAAGACATTGCCATTGAGTGTCACACATACTATGTATTGTATCAAGAATGTCATGTATGAAGCACTAAAATTGGTATTTGGATATAATTAGGGAATGGTTGAGGGAGTCATCAAATCTTTTTTGGAAGTTTTTTACAAGTAAGGTTTGGGCTAGAATGTAAGCTTTGGTGCTATCCAACTGAAATTGGATATTGAGGGTTTCTAGCTTAGTGCTTAAAAACACTTGTGCTTGACAGTCCTCTAAGGTAAGATGGGGGTGTCTTCATGCAAAGACTGTGTGGAGCTCTTTGGATGGCAAGGAGGTTTTATAGGTGGGTGAGGTGAGAATTAGATTTGTTGAGATTAAGATTGAGGGCCTTAAATTCTTTCAAAGAGAGGGGTACAATTTTAAAGAACTCCAAAGGTTTTTCTATGGCGGGCAAAATGGGAAGCGTTGTGGGAGAGGAAGAAGGGGTTAGGTTTAAGGAGCTCGCGGATAGAGAGCCAAAAGAAAAGGGGAAGGTAAGGGAGGTATTGGTGAGGATTCCACTTTGAAGGGTATTGAAGAAGATGCCTTCGAGTTTAGAGAAGGAGGAGTTAGCCATACAGGTGCGAGGAGAGATAGAGGGGAAGCTCATGCCGAGGTCAATGGTAGAGAGAATAGAGAAATGGTCAAGGTCTTCGATAGGAAAATTTGCAGTAAGTCCCAAGATTTCTTTTGGACTAAAAAGGGTTTTCTTAGAGGGTGTAGTGGAAGGGGTAGAGGCATGAACCGGGGTGTTTGACAAAGGTGGGTTGATGAGGCTTGCCACCGAGACAAAACCGGGAAACGTGTAGGAGCCATTGGGAGAGGGATTCAGGGTATGGGTAACCAAAGGGGTATGGAGGAAGGAAGAGGATGCAAGGGGGGTTGGGGTGTTTGGAGGGCTACTTACAAGGATGGTGGATGGAAGACTCATCGATGGAGCACCGGAGGCCCCCTCGATTACCCTGGTAGTGCGAATAGGCACTAAAGGAGTGGGAGTGGGTGGCAGAGAGGTTTCTATATTGGAACTTTTTTGTGACTGCCTTGTTACGCAAGTGTTTGTAAGAGCTTAGCCCCGGTGTGGGTCTTCAAGCTCGCCGCCAGTGTTTGGAATTGCAGGTGTCGTTAGACGGGCGCTATTCCGTAGGTGGTCACCACGCTCATAGGTAATCGCCAAGCAAATGGTCGCCAGTTGTCAAGGGGGTGCCGTTCAGCAGGTGGTCTTCGTCCAGCAGGTGATCACCCAGCCGATAGGTAGCCACCAAGAAAGTGGTTTTCTGCACAGTAGAGAGGTCTCTCGCAGGTATACGCCCCGCAGTATTCGATTATAGTATTCGACAGCGCCTTCTAGAGAGCAGTCGCCGTCAATGTGAAGATAATTGCAAGCTCCATCAAGAGAGCAGTCGAGTATTCAGGCAAATGCCAGTGCTATCTAGAGAGCAGTCATCATTGCTGCCAAGCAGGTAGATGCCAGCGTCATCAATAGAGCGGTCGCCAGTGTCGGAGTCAGAGCCGTAAATGACTAGAGCGTGAAGAGTGTCAGAGTTGGAGCCGAAAGCTTTGAGAGTGTAGAGGGTGTATAGAGATGTCATCGAGAGTGTATGGAGTGCGGAGGGAGTAGACACTTGCAGTGAGGGAGCAAGACTGCAGAGTAAGTTGCGGCTTCAAGTCTTTAACAGAGGGTGCCAAAGGGTTACTCTTGACACCATGTAATCTTCAGTGGAGAGATAGGGAGAGAGTGGTTACGAGGTGCCTCCGAGCTCTGGAGCGAGGGGGGTGATGCTTAAGAGATTGTCTTCAGAGGCCGGCACCGTTGTGAAGAGTCATGTTGCAGTTGTCGGGAGAGCTCTTCTGCAACAACAGTTTGATTGTTTTAAGCGTCGTTGTAGAGCCGACCTCAGTAGCTTGTTGAGTAAGCTTGTAACAAGTCGGTGCCGGTATCCTAGCCGTCAAAAAGGGCCCTTTGCAGTAGGCCGGTGTTGAGAGGTTATTAGGTGTTGGAGAAAGGAGTAAGGGAGAAAGGAGGCTAGCAGTAGGGAAGCAGTGGGTGATGGCAGTGATGGAGGCGGAGGCGGGCACTAGCAGCACAGCTACGTGGTATTGCAGTGCGCGAGCGTTGGGGGAAGAAGGAAAGTAGGCGCAGCAATGAGGCAAGTGAGCGCAGGGGGAGAAGGTGTGTAGTGACATCACGTGCATCTACTGCAGGAGTGTAGAGGGGGATGGCGAGCAGGAGATGGCCGGCAGGATTGTAGGGGGAGATGGCGAGTAGGAGACGGCGAACAGTATAAAGTCCGCGTAAAAAACGATAAGCAAAGGCTTGGAGTCTTTGCCAAAGTGCATTGCGAGGCCCTTAAAAGCCTAGGGAAAAGGATTAATTAGTACAAGTGATCCAAAAATAAGAGTGGGTTCCTGCCGGAAATTAAAGAGAATGGGGAGAATGGCAAGCACTACACTGGACATCATAGAGGGACAAGCGAGGTTCCTCTAAACCAAAGTTTGATAAAATTTATCTAAGAACATAGTGAGCGAGATTTGCACACAAAAATCGTGGTGGGGGGGGGGGGGGGGGGGGGGGGAGAGAGAGAAAAAAAAATATTTTTTGGAGAGTGGGGTATGGGGTGGTAGTAGACACCAATTTTTTACACCAAACGCTTTTCGCTTAGATTAGCTCATCAGTGGTGCAAAACATTGGTGAAGGGAGGGGATATAAATAGGAGGGCATGGTTCAAAAATCTGTAAAAGGTACTGTAATCAAGGGGGGGATAGGGTCAGGTTTAAAGTTTGGGTTACCCCCAAAATTTTAGGAGGTACCAAGAAGAGGGAAAAGGGAGGGTTTAAAAGGGTGTACCAAAAACCTTAGAGGCTGGTTTAATGGATGTACAAAAATGGAGGCTAATTTTAAAGGTACAAAAATTGGAGGCTAGTTAAACGTATGAGGTGGTACAAAAAGAGGGGGGGGGGGCAAGTGAAAGATAATGAGGGTTAAAGAAACAAGGGTTGGGCGGTAGAGTTTCCGAAAAAGAAAGATAATGCCAAGGGGGGGAGAAGGAAAGGGAAGGGGAGGGAAAGATTAGGTATGATTGGGCTTATCCAAGAGAAGGGAGCCAAGCTTAGGTGCATTAAGCCAACACACGATTGGTTGGGAGGTGTGCTAGCTTTGGGTAGAGAAACCATCACTTAAATCTTCTCAAGATTAGTGAAAATAACATGTGCCCTAGAATGTTTCCTTCTCTCACCATTAAGACATATTTCTCTCAGTTCAAGCCAATACATTAGGTTCTATACTTTTCAAAGATCTTCTTCAAGTGCTCTATGTGTTTGTTTCTCAAGAGAGGATGCATACATAAGTCGTCCATGTGTATCTGTAAGAATTTTCTTAGATAGTCTTTGAGTGTTGACTCATCAGTCTTTGGAATGTGACAGGTGCATTGGTCAAGCCAAATGGCATCGCTCTATGAGCAAATATGCCCCATTTTATGGCAAAGACAATTTTATGTTGATCCTCTAGCTATATAACAAGTTGACTATAGCTATAAGTTTCCTTGTCTGCAACTCTTTCAATCACATGATCAATAATCGGTACATATAGTTGTCTTTAGTGGTAGTAAAGTTTACCTATCTGAGATTTACACAAACTTGCAGTTTTTCATTCTTCTTTTGTACTACCATGATTGATGACACCCAATCCTTGTGGTCAATCTTGTAGATAAACTCCATTTACTTTAGTTTATCTAAGTCCTCTTTGATCTTCTAACCAAATGTTTCATTGTATGTATAGGGTCATTGTCTACAAGGCTTTACGTCACTCTTAAGGGGTATTGTATATTGACAAATTCTTGGATCTACATCCTTAAGGTCTTTATATGATCATCCAAACACATCTCTACATTGTTTGGGAGTGGCTATTAATAGTTTCACTTCCTCCTTTTAGTGAGGGTAGTGGAAATACATGCCATCTTTGGTTTCTCTCCAGGTTAAGCTAGGTCAATGTGTTTGGCTTCTTTAGGTCCATTATAAGATGTCCCCGGTTCTTTACATTCTCGCATAGCTTGTTTAAGTTTGATCTTTTGATCCCATATCAGGTGCTTTTTGTAGTGAGAGGATGCATCAAATTTGTCTATGATTGATCCCTCTTTACTCTCCATTTTGGTCATCCAAACCTCTTTCAAGGTTTTCTTTAGTTCCTTGTATTCTTGTTTGCACTCAATTTTTGTAATTCTAAATGATGTTTTTGTTTTTTCCTTGTTGTTTCCTTGCTTTGTTTCTTGGGATTGTTCTTTGTTTGCTCCCAGAGCATCAAATACTATGTTTTCCTATTCATAAGAGACATAGGTTTTTGTTGCGTGTGCTTTTTTTTTCCCGATTGTTTTGTTTAAGTACCATTCTTGTCTCCCTGATTTTTGGTTAGGGAATTCATAGAAGATCACCTCTTTCTTGTTTTTCTTTTCATGTTAAGCTACTTGATAGCTCATCTCATCAACATCATTATCTAGCACTTTATCTCATGAATCTTTGAATTCTTAGTCAAAAGTTTTACTTAGATGTCCAATGAAAACCTCGTCAACTATGGATTTTCACTCATCTTTTCCCTTAGTGTCTTGAGCCTTGGTCTCTGCCCTGATTGTAAGATAACACTCGCCATATGGAAGGGTGTTATGTCAAAATCCTCTTTGTCATAGAATTTTGTATGGGATTGTTTTGTTTGCGCACAGATTAGAGTTGCCAATATTTAGTCCCAACCAAAAGGTTCAAAAAAACCTTCTAGAAATGGTTCTCAAATGTATTCTTATCCTCCATTGACTTCTCTTGGATGAAATCCTCTTTGATTAGGCTCTCCCATTTGGACATTTGGCTTGTAACCATGCAGATATTTGTTTTTGGCTGACCATAACTAAGTCAAATTCATCTACAAAAGATGACCTAACATCTCTTAAGCTATGGTACTTGGCATTGATCCTCGTTGTAGCATCCTTGTGTTGCAAGTAGCTATAGTCATAGCCCCAACCTAATACCATCTTAAGTTTATGCATGAGTGGTCTCCCCAAATCAATTAAGAAAACCCTTCTCTTAATATAATCCTATTAGAATTTAAAATTTTGGAAACTAAAAAACCCATTCATTGAAACTCACCTAGTAACTTACATGTCTAAGAGGTGAACCCCCCGAGGCAATTAAGTACTTCCATACAACATGGAAGTAGGAAGTTCAAACACATCAAGCAAAAGATAATTAGTATAAAAAAAAAATGAATTGCTTTATCATGCCCTTACCAATTATACAAATCTTTCAATGATATGAACATTATCATGATCCGTATCATCAGGTTGTTAAGACAGACATACATGATTTCCAAGAAAAACATCACTGATTCCATTGCCTTCAAGAACTAACAACATCTTTGCCTTCCAACAAGGAAATCCTTGGCCTTGGAAAGAAGGAACATAATGTTAGACAAAAGGAAAGCCGTTAATGAGAATAGCCATAGGCATATCTAGTTGTAAGATAACATACAAGATAAGATTGCAAAATGTGCACACCATATATGATGAAGGCCACAATTGAGGATCAAAGAGAAATATCATGGTTATACTCAATCAATAATAAACAAAACAACGATGCTCAAGGAATGTCCAAAGATGATGAGCCAAAAAAGCAGGAAAAAGGAGACATCAATAAAAAAGAGTTCTCAAAATAGAGTGATGTGAGACTCAAGATTGGTGGATACAATATGACTAGTAAAAATCTAAATTTATTCAAAAAAATTGAAGCTAAAAAAAGGAAAAACATCATGGACACTTCAGAACCATGTGTTAATCTTGATTGCAGTAAAAATAGCATAACTTACTGCTACTACGAAATTTGTTTTCTACAACTCAACGTTCAAATTGAAGAGTGTAGGTAGATGAACAAGTTTTTTCCAAAATCATCATTGTGATATGCTCCATCATTATTTTCTATTTGTCTAAATTTTGAGAAAAAGATCCTCAAAAACTGAGATAAAGTTGATGGTGTCAAAATACATATGAACAAGTAAATGTAATCAATGATTCACCACATCAATTATCAATAAACACTATACAAAACACTATTTATATTCCCCTTAACACAAAACAATCATGACTAACAAGAATTGATCCTCAAGAGTAAAATTTGCAGCATTTATGAATCTTCCAAGCGATTTCTTCACACAAGTTGAATCGTGGCATGATTGTTTCCACTCAGATACAATGTTGAGATGTAAAGCTTATGAGACCAAGAGAGGGATAGGAACGAGACAAGAGACACACCATGTACACTCCCAAAGACTAATTTATATTGACGACAAGATACATATATATAGGTGAGACCAAGTTGAGTAGAGCGAGCCATATATCTCGAGCATGAAGGCCATGTGGTTAGTGATAAAAAGGAAAGTTGATGAGTGACTTAAACTTGATTTCATGATTAGGATTGAAATATCCAATTCTGTAATCTTTTTACAAAACTCATTTTTTGGTAAAATTAAGATGCTATACAAGAGGAAAAGGTTGTTTCGAACATTTTTGTGTCTCATGCGTGTAGGCTAATTCGGCATTGATTGTGAGATTTATATGGGTGCCTATGGTTGTAGGCAAAAATGTCAAGCAAGTTGTGAAAGCCCTGGGCAGGACAGTGGCAGCAGAAATGTATGCTTAAAGTGGCTTCTTAAGACAAGTAGGCCTCCAAAGTGGTCTAATTAGGATGACAAGTCCAAGTGTTGAAGTGGGTTGAATTATGTTAGGAAATGTAGTGCTCAAGATTCTCTAGAAGCTAGTCCAGACGGCTCCTCAAACCGAGCCACGGTGTGAAAGATAGAGCAGTTCAAAGTTAGGTCTTGCAAACTTGTGACGGATAGAGTCAGTGGGGACAGGTGGCTAGAGCTGAGGTTCATGGATGGGATTGAAGTGTTTGAGCTGTGGAGCATGCCAGTCCTTTTGGATCATTGATAGGGTCTTAAACAAGACAAATATGGCTAGTCAAAGGTTTATTGGGGGCCAATTATGGGATGTATACATTGCATTGGAATGTGTAGGTTCCAAAAGATAGTATACATAATGGAGAGATGGTAGGAATCAACATCTTGTCAATAAAAAACAGAGGCAGCAAGTTATGCCAGGTTGAAGTTTGGGGCACCGGTTGAGGATAATGTATGAGATATTTTCTGGCAATTTTGGTGGCTTGGATTTGTGGCTGGAGAGTCTTGGAATATAGAGGGGTTTTAAGGGTTTCAAAGTTGACAACAATGGATTTCACCTTTTTTTTTACAGCTTGGCAATTGGAGCATATGCCAGGTAGTGGTAGTTGGAAAGATTGGGGCAAAAAATAGTCATTTTGTAGATATAAGGGGTTTTGGGGTGCCTCTAAAGGCCTAAGGTGTGAGAGACCACCATTTGGCAGGCCATTTAACCCACGTATGGGCACCCAAGAAGGCGTGACGGGGTATATCACTTGGAGCATTGTCGTGTCGTGGCACGTGTATAATGTGAAAATAAAAATATATACCTCATTCTTTTTGTTTTTAATGTGTGGGACCAAATGCTACAATGTACATAATGTGATATATGAAAAAATGGATGCCATGGTTGCAAGCATGTACATACCTTGCCAAGTAGGCGAGCCCGGGGACATGGCACCACGGCATGTTTTAACACATTAAAGCATGCCCCTAATATGCTTTAGGAATGTACAAATGTCAAGTGTTTAGAGGTGGCACGCTCTTTTTTCCTAGAAAGTTCAATGCGGGCGATGTTGGTAAAAAGTAGCAGGTTTTGTGTGCAAACATTGCCCAAGCATTTTTTGGATGAGAATTAAGTCACTATGCATGCCAAAAAGCTTTCCCACCAGCCTCATGTATATATGTGTACATAGCTATGCAAGTCTTGGAAGTGACACTGTAAAAATCCATGTACAACGGTATGATTTTTTCAAGCTTGAATGATGATATTTTAGGTTGTTCAAGTCCCCAAAACATGGTTTTTAATAAGTATTTTCAGCCGTGCTTTATAGATTGTGAATCAGACTTGTACATCATGAGTTATGAGCACCCAAAGCGGGCAGTCTCAACTTAGAAGGTGATGGTAGTGCATGTGACAAGGGCAACTAGGCCACCTTGGGGGTCTAAGATTAGAAACTATGAATTTTATATTTCTGGAGATATCCGAGGTGATGGCTTTGAGCCGTGTGTTACCGTGCATCATTCTGTGACCGAAGCAGCAAGTTATGCATCGAGAAAAGTTGTCTGAGAAGCTCTTATGCTTTGGGAGAAAGCTAGAATGTTTTGGCCTTGGGAGGAATGAGGAGGAGGTTGCCATGTGGCAGGGAGATTATCCCACATGTGGAGAGGAAAAGGGAAGGTGGCGGGTATATAGGGCACATTGGGTGCCCACTATAGGGTATCAAAGGTGAGAGGAGCTCTCTCAAGGATTGGCTATGGGGGCTCATGGGCTCATGGGGACCAGGTTACCCAGCGTGAGGTGGATTAGGTATTGGAGTGATCCATTGACATCCCTTGAGCTTTTGACATCACATGTAAGTGTTTTTATGGAAATTAAACATGGCAAAAAAGTTCCTACAGTTTCATGGATTGCCTAATGATAATGCCCAGACTTTTATTGAAAAGTTGGAAGTCCATTGTTTAATGTGGAAATCATAAGTAGGAGTTTACACTTCACAATAAAAAACTAAGCATAGGTGGGGTATTGGGGCATCATTGCTAAGCATTTAGATGCATTCTAAGTCGAAAACAGCTAGGTCAAAAATCCATTGTTGTTAATAATCACAATTTTTGCACTTGATCTAAAGTGAGATTTGAGACCATAAGCATGTGTGCTTAGGTCTCATAAACATGTCCTAGAAGTTTTGTTACATTTGGATATCGTTTGATGCTGTAACAAATGTGATTTGTTTGCCGATGAGCGATTGGCTTTTGGTGATTTCAGTCATTTGAGTGTAGCCTGAGTTAGATGCAAGTTGTTTGTTTTTTTCCAAGAGATTGGCAACCTTTAGTAGCTTCTATGCACTAGTTGAGTCAGTTTCGTCCCATGGATTGACAATTTATTCATGGTTCTCGCTACACCTGCAATAAGATAGGAATGAGGTTAGACACCCGTTCCACAGAGTGATAGACACATAAGCATCAAAAACGTTGAGAGGTTTGCAAAAAGATCTTCATGCTGCTAATTTCCAATAGTTTTTGCAACGCTTCAAAGAACTTTGGGTACAATTAGAGGCAACATCCAAGAATTTCTTCAAAGTACGATATTTTATGGATTGTCTATATCCAAGTGTAAGGGAGAATGTTGATCAAGAGGAGCCTACTACATTTGAAACAGTGGTGAAAAATGCCAAGGCCAAGAGAAAAAATATCAAACAAGGGTGGGAGAAATGTATGACTCATGTTGAGCCAATGATGGTCTAACCTCTGGTTCATGTGGTAGTAGATGATAGAGTGGAGCGAGTGGTTAAAGGTCCTGATCTTGTTATAATCAGGGCTTTGGATGCTCTTGCTAGTCAATTGTAATAATTAAGGATCAACAGAATGGATAGAAATCAAAGAGAAGAGAAGAAAACCAAGAGAGGTAGGGGACAAAGGCTTTAAGGAAGATGTTACAATTGTGGTGAAGATTATCACTATACCCCTTATTGTCTTGAACCACCAAGAGAGCACGGAGGGATATATCCCTTGTTTGGATGCAATTGAGGTAGAAGGGGAGGAAAAACACCAAGAGAGGGTAGTAGAAGCACCACAGTAACAACCCCCTCAATCATTGTCTACCAATGGAGAAGGTAGGGCTATCAACATCACTATCTTTGAGCAGTTGATGTAAATGCCTTGGCCAATAAGAGAGACAAGCATGATAAATAGATAGAATTAGAAGAAGAAAGGGAAACAAGAGCAAGGAAGGGGAAGGATAAAGTAGAAGAGAAACGAGAGAATAATATGAGGTGGCAACAAAGGAACATATGTCTAAAAAACTACCCTCTTGGCCAAGAGGTTGAAGACTATGATATTGTCAATGACATACAAAATCAAAAGGCTAATATATTGTTTTGTCAATTGGTGTCCTTGAATGCTAAATGGAACAAACAATAGGAAAAATGTGTGAGTACATGGCTTACTTCCAAGAGAGAAAAGCATCAAACACGGTGTCATCCTTGAGGGTTGGTCACCTTGCATGTATGGTGCCAATTGTTGAATATTTTTTGGGAAAGAATATATAAGTGCAAGCATATGGGGATGGTGGTACCCAGATGTGTGTCATCCTTCAAAGTTTGCCACCTTGTAGATATGGTGTAAATAGTTGAAACTATGTTGGGAAACAAGACATAAGTGCAAGTATATGTGGCTGGTAGTGCCTAAGTGTGTGTCATGGCAGAGGCTATCACGGAGGAATTAGGCATTAATATGTCAGTGAATGGTTTGGTTTGTATGAGAATGGAAAACCACAAAAAATGAAGGTGTCTTCAAATAACTAAAGATGTCAAAATAAAAGTCGTGGGGATTTAGTGCCTGGTTGATTGCTATGTGATGGAAGAGGGTGAGATTGCTTACCTGATTATTTTTGGGAGTCCATGGCTTATAACCTTTTTTGCTAAATAGGATTAGAGCACAAAGCTTGATCACCAATCCTGACCAAGCGAAAGGAAGGACCGTGCCTACAATATGGAGAAACATGAGAGCCATATAGAGCCTTTAAGGAGAAACATGAGAGCCATATTGAGCCTTTAAGGAGATGCAAGATACATATTGAACAAAAACTTCCTCATATGACAATGAATCTTTGTCTACTTAATCAAAAGAAAGTGCAAATGAAGGCTTGATGCAATTGTGTCCCGATCTATTTGGGATAAGTGTAAACAAGAATGCATTTGTGCATGATGTGGAGGTCAAGGAGAAGAAAGAGAACCCAAAGCCAATTGTACAACTTGCCAAATCCCTATTTCTTTATCTTCCTCTCTGTACCTATGTCTTTCTCCCGACGGACATCTCTATTTCTTTCTCTCCCTCTTTCCCTCTTTCTCCCCAGGAATATCTCTTTCCCTCTCCCTCCCTCTTTCCCTCTCTCTCTCTCTTTCCTCTTCTCCCTCTCTCTCCTCTCTCTCCTCTCTCTCTCTCTCTCTCTCTCCCCCTCTCTTTTTCCCTATCTCTCCCTCTAACCTCTATCCCTCTTCTATCTCTCCCTCTCTCTCTCTCTCTCTCTCTCTCTCTCTCTCTCTCCACGACGTACATCAATGCCCTCCACAATGTTCCAAATTTCCTTTGACACAAGGACATGTTCCATCATGTAATCCCACATAGAGTAATTGTCCCCATCCAATCTATCCTCAACAACAAACATCTTGAACACAGATGTGTTGTTGTCAGTCATGGTAAATGTTGCACCTGATGTGAAAACTACCCAAAAAGAGGAGAAACAACGCAAGAACAACACGTGCTATACAACACAAATCGTAGAAGATTGTAAGGGACCTGTTTTACAGAAAACGAACTAACAAAAATTTTGCACAAAATGACGAAATAGCCTACGTAGTATTGCTTGTAGAGGAATCCAAAATCTGAGAAGATCAAGCTCTTTGAGCACTCCCAAAGTATTTGGTGATTTGCTCACGCTTACCAAAGCTCACAGAAATGAAAGAAAGTGAACAGACGTGTGTTGGAGCTGCTGCGACTAAGGCCGAGAGGACGCAACCTGCTCTGATATGATCCGCAACATGTTTCAAATTTCCTTTGACACAGCTTGGAGAAGAAGAAGGAAGCTCAAGGCACACAAAAAAGAGTGTATTACTTAGTGTGCAATGGAAGAATTAGATAGCCCTAGAGTGATGGGCATATATACAATGCAATGGGGGAAAAACCTCCTAGTGAAGGAAAAAAATGCCCCGATGGTCCTAAGTGTGTTCACACACATCACTACCACATGTATATGGGAACAAAAGTCAAAACTAAGGGGTTTTATTAATGGTCCTCAAATGGGCATATAGGCGTTACATAAAGTTGATCCCCCCGCCCCTCCCCCCCCAACCCCAATTCCATCACTAGATGCATCACAGGAGTCAATGAAGTATTTGCCTCCTCAAGAATAGTCCACCATGTCATGGATCGAACCCTTTGTGGGTGTTTCTTTATCTATCACCAATTAGAAGACTACATTAGCCACCCATAATGAGTTTGTTTCTATGTGAATTAGTCTATGCTCCACTTGCCCCTTCCAAGGAAGGTCTTATGGAGTGTCTTTTTTATCCATGGCCCAAAAGGGACATTACAGAGGGCCATACTCCCAAATCTTCTGATTCATGGCCCAAAAGTATGAGTACTTATTTTAGAATAGAGAAAACTACTATTCGATGCTGCACGATTTTGGGGGGAAAATGCTTTGCATAAATTTTGAACTTTTGTACATTGAATGAAATAAATGGAAGGAATTGTGGTCATTGAGAAAGAAAACTTAAGCAGCTGATCTATCCATCTCATCCTTCAATTTGGGGCTCTAATTCTCGTCGAGGATGGATTGGTGGTGGTGACAATCATTCACAAATAGCAAGCAAGAAAAGAAAGTCACAAGAGAGGGTTACTGAGTAGGATACTAGTTAGTGATGAAGAACGAAGTGGAAACCATAGCCAAGCTCTCAATCTCAAAAAGTGTGAGTGCACGTTGTATTATTTTTACTTAATACATCGTAGGTTGTTAAAAGTGTTTGGATGCCCCAAAACTAAGGAGAACCTGTAACCATAAATTCCAAAACTAAGGAGAACCTCTAAGCATAAATTAATCTCTGAGATACTTTTCGACAATTGTCATAAATTTGGAACTCATTTAGAGCCTGATATACCATTTTTACATCACCTTAAATTTCAATAGATACATTGTATATTTTTAATAATCACTTCTTCATCCCCGAATTGTGGGTCCGAGGTGGGAGAAAGGGGGGGGGGGGGGGCAAAGGAAGCAAAAATAAACTCAGTTACATTTTTTTTCTTAGTTTGCTTGAGATGAACATTGCTCAATCATCCCACCGTAGAATCCCTAAATCCAATCTCCTCACATCACTGTTCTGGAAAGGCTTGCCTCTGCAACTTAGCCTAAAGCCGGTTCAAAATCCACGTTAGAACGGTTAAAAATACAAGATTATCTTGCAATATCTTACATGTAGAACTCGAGCTAGATGTTGCACATTTTCGAGAGCACAAGGGTGCATTCTGTAGCTGAGGTGCTGGGTTATTTGCAAAATAAGCGTCGATGGATGACCTGTTGCACCGGCCCAACCGATCAACACACTCGCCACATGGAGGACTTTCAAGGATGCCACATCCTTGAGAGTCCGATATCGCTGTACAACGACTTCCAAGCAGTCCCGTCACGTCACATATTCGAATGCATTACATTCTAATGACGTGACCAGGTTCGGGGGTTTGAACTTTGAACCTTGGGGAGGAGGAAGCGTGGCCGACGGCCGTCTAGACAAAAAGACTTTCTCGAGCATTGCCTACTTTGCCCGTGTGAGATATAGGCCTCCTGAGGCTCTTTTCCATTTTGTTCAGAGAAACTCGACCATGTCGTCATTGTTGCTGTTGGTGATCTAATTCTCGCTACTTTTGGCTTTGAAATTTGCGTCCTACGCGGAGAAATTTATTAGTTGCAATGCAGTCTACTTTTCGTCCTTGAAATTTGCGTCCTACGCGGAGAAATTTATTGGTTGCAATGCCGGCTACATGCATGGGTCCTTTGGTAGTCACTAACACCAAAAAAAAAGCTGTCTTCAAGCATAGGCCTCTTCTCTAAATCAAGATTTTTGTGCTGATTCCGTATTATTATAAGCTGATCTCTCAGTCCGCAAAGTGAGCACGCAGGCCATGAGATGGCTGAAGAATATCAGGTACTTTGTAATGTAGCATAAATTCTTCACATCCATTTTTTAAGAAAAGCTGTCAAATTACATTATAGAGCAAAAGATCTGGCTGCTGTCCATGGTTAATTTGAGAATATGCTGCATGGGCAATGGTGAGCTCAATGGAACGAATTCTACCTCAATATGCGCCTTTGTTCTCTCCTACCTACGATTGGGGCCAGAGGACCGCCGGCCCCCCCACCCCGCAGGCGGTCCCTGCCCCCGATCGTACCTGGCTAGGTATGCCGTGCCTCCCTCACAGAAGCTCCTGATGTTGAGGTAAGTCATAATGTGGGAATTATTGTGAGAGTCTGTTGAAAACTTCTTGTGTAGACTCAAGTAGAAAATCTGCAAAATAATGGTCAATTTTAGCAATTTAACTCTATTTTCTTAAATTTTCCAAGTGGATTATCTCCTTCTCGCCCCCCGCTCGACTTCGTTTTTTTCATCTCTATTTTTTCAAATTTTCCAAGCAGATTTTTTCCTTCTCCCCTTTCCTTCAACCGACCGATTTTGTTTTTCGATTGGCTCAAGGCTATTTAACTCTATTTTCTTAAATTTTCCAAGCGGATTTTCTCCTTCTACGCATCCCCTCAACCGAACTCCCCCTCCCACAAGCAGCCAGCCCTGGTGATCTGCCTCCTGTTGCCATCATAGAAGATTTCATCAAAACCGTGTCTCGGACGCCTTCATTAGTCTCACGTGGAACACATCTCTGCTCAGCATGGAGTTTTGTGCCTCTCTCTTCACCTCCCACAATTTGTCTCAATTCAACATCCCTGCCTCTTTCGATCTTACCGGCTTCGCAGACGATGTTTTCTGGCCAAAATATTTATCTATTCTTCAATTTCACAGATGGGGCTGCTGTGTCGCAATATGTGAACTCTACTGCAAGTAGCTACTATAGCTACGGACGGGCACTTACATATAATATTTGGGAGCAAGAAAGCGAGTATTGCAAGAGCCATAAAAATATATATAAAAGTGAGCTTGCTGGGGCGTCTTGCGTTAGCCTGCTTGCACCATACAAGGAGCTCAGGATACGTCATGCCATGGATACCTTGGCCTGCTCCCATTTTACATTTGGTAAGGATGTGGAGAAAGGGTTAGTTCAACTTTCTTGGACAGATAGTAAGTGTTCCAGCTGTAATAAAGCTGGGGGATCCTGCGTTTATGATAATCAGTCTCCCTCTACCGATCGGATCAGCTACTGTGGTTGGAATGATGGAAGAATAAACCCTGGCACACAAACATGTCAATTAGGTAATGTTTTCTTTCTTTACCAGTATAAGGCGGGCATTATATTAGAATGAGCCAAAAAAATTACATCAACATGCTCAAGGAGGGAGCATAGGGATTGAGAACTCGGGGTGATATATGCTATCATCAAGGGGGTTAGTTCTTAAGAGCATCTAACTCAGATCTAGTTTTTACAAGTAGGGTTTTAGCATAGTTCCAATTTTCTAGCTGAAGGTCCAAATCCTCCTCTAGCTCCTCTTCCATGACAGCTCTAATGTAGCACATCCTAGCACCTACTCCTATGAGCTGGAGATGACTTCCCGCAATGAGCAACATCTTTTGTTCCGTCCGGTAGATCTTGCTATTAGCAAGGGAGAGATTTTCTACCTACAAAACAATTTCATCAAAGAGAACTCTCGCGTTTGAGGCCTGGTAAGCTTCCTCATACATAAAGCAATTTCTCTGCCTACAGATAGATAGCCCACATGAATTTTGTTCTTCTATGATTCTAGATGATGGAAGGGATACCTACATTATCACCTAACAGCACATGTTTCCAAGAAAGGGGGCGGCCAAGACATTTCAGGACTAGTTTCCAAAAGGAAAAATCGAAGGAACAGTTCATGAAGAGGTGAGGAAGATCTTCGGGACTACTCTTGCATCGGGGGCAGTTTCCTAGAGAAAGACCGGTATCTTTGAGTTTCTGTCCCTTCCAAACAGCTTTGTACAGAATCAACCAGAGGAGGGCAGATTTCTTGGGAAAGATGCTAGACCAGGGTGACCTGAATTTGAAGTTCCATTGCCTCCTATCAAGGGAGAGGCCCTATCTCTGATTCACGATTATGTGGATAGGAGGGGAGATGGGCTTAGGCTTGACCTGGGGATGGGAGAGAAGGTATCCACCTAACCACACAATCCCTTTGAGGGAGAGGATAGGAGAGAAATTATGTAGCCAATGAAAGAATCTGGGAGGAGGGCTAGTCGCCGACAAGGTGATAGGCAAGTTCCCAGGGTCACAATTAGAATTTGAGTGAGATTTCCAAGTCAGAGATCCACTCGAAAGCTGGGCGTGACCAAACATCATACCAAATGCGGACACCCTTGTTGTGAATGGTGAGGGCAAGTATGGAGCTATCAACTTGTACTTCTTTGTTGGTGATCCAGGATAGCCAGATGGAGTTGCTAAGCAGCAAGAATTGGCTATGGCTCGATTTCCAATTGGGGGACATATTGAACCTATGTCTGTTCCAAGCTTCCCATATGGACCTCATTAGGTCACATCCTGCAGCCATCCAATTCTTGCTAAGCAGCAAGAATTGGCTATGGCTCGATTTCCAATTGGGGGACATACTGAACCTATGTCTGTTCCAAGCTTCCCATATGGACCTCATTAGGTCACATCCTGTAGCCGTAGAGAGGTGGGGGCTGAAGAAGAGGGTGAGAAAGGGAAGATTCACCCATCCTTTTGCATGTGAGAGTCTGAATCTGCTTGTGTTTTTGAAAAGCAATACCAACCATTCCTCCCGAGGGTGGTGGATAGCTCGGACCGCTTATTTGACAATCATCTTGTCAGCAACAGTAGGGAGGTGAATGATGCCAAGCCCACCCTTGTCTTTTGGTAGAGAGCAGATGACCCATCGCACTTTGGCTCTTCCATGAGTGAGGGGGTCGCCACACCATAGGAAGTTGCAGCAAATTTTGTCTTTGTCCTTCAAGTGGCCATCGGGGGGCCTCAAGCAGCTCAGAAAGAAGATAACATAAGCTACGAGGAAGTAGTTGGTAACAACACTCTACCCATTAAAGAACCTTGGAATCCTTTCCACCTTTTGAGTTTGGATTGAAAACATTCCAAGACCCACTTCTATTTGTCTTTCAAAGTAATCATTTGTCTTTCAAAGTAATCAAGGAACGCATCAGAATGACCAACAGGCAAAAGGGTTGGTGAGGGAGAATCAACTTACATCTTGAGGCCAAGAGGCATTGAGGAGGAGGGGTTGCACCTTGTCTCACCCCTGCTTTAGAATGATTAATTTTTGAGCGAGAGGCTGTGAGAAATAAATGGAGACATTTCCAGAACTCCCAAAGTGATTCTTCTTCATTTGCCAAAAGTCCATTAGTGTCATCCACGAATTGAGAGAGGCATTGCTGATCTTCTGAGTCGGGTAGCTGGATACCTTTAATTTTACCTTCCAACATCCTAGCCTTGACTAGACAATTGAGGCCACCTACAACTATTGCAAACACTAGGGGCGCTAGGGGGACAACAGCCTTGCCTTACTGAGTGATTTAGAGAGAAAAAGCTGGATAGCAGTCCATTGAATGTGATCATTTCCCGAGCATGTCCAAAGAGAGTTCTTACAAACCTGACTAGTAGGGTCCCAAAGCCCATCTTTTCCAAACTCATCAGAATGAAAGACCATTTGAATCTATCATATGCCTTATCAAAGTCTACCTTTACAAAGGAAAAGTCCTGGTTGGAGTTTTGGGCATATTCAATGCCCTCCCATAAAGAGATAACTGCTTAGATTATGTTACGAACCTTTATGAATTCTTTTTGCTATGAGGATATCCATTGCATCAAAACTGGGGTGATTCTATTTGCTACAGCCTAGGCAAAGATCTTATACACTGTGCTCAGCATGGTGAGAGGACGCCAATTCGACAGAGAGTCCCTAGGACCCCTCTTGTGCAATAACTTGATTACGCGGGTGTTTATAGAGAAATGCAGAACTTCATGAGAGACTGATTCCTCCCTGACTTTAAGAATGAAGGGGGCCATCAACTTTTCAAACAGCTGGAAGAACTTGGCATGAAGTCTGTCAAAACCTGGTGTCTTGTTGCGCTTATGCGACTTAATAGCTATCTGAATTTCAGTCTCTGAAGGCTGAAGACGCCTTCAAAATGGGCTCTCGCATACTCCAAGTTATCTTGATCATTAGAAACCTTCCTATCAGGATCAACAAAAAGGGGGACAAGTTCCCTATAGTTTTTTCTCCTCAAGGATTTGAACACATTAGAAAAAACCCCAAAAGGGCCTTGTAAGGATCCCTAATTTTAAGGGATTAAGACTGAAAATATGTGTGGTTTAAGAGACAAGGCCATTGAATGAGGTTATTCTCATAGGATTTTTTCAAGGCTGTCATAGGCTTTTTGTAGGTTGAATAGAGGCTAGGAAGGGAGGATAGGTACATTCTCTCTCTACCCACAAGAGTGGTGGTCCTTATGACAATAACTTCCCTCCTCTCTTTCTTTGCCACATCATCAAGGACGTCCATAGCCTCAGCCCCGAAAAGAACTTTTTCAAAAAAAAAAAAACTCACTTTTACTCAGAACTTCTCCCCAGCATATATGTATACCCAAAAATCAATTTTCTCTCTCAAATCTCACTGCTAGATCTGCAAAATATCGAACTTCTCACCTTTTTTTATTTCCCTCCAAAATCATTCCCCTCTCTCTCTGTCTGCTCTCTCCTACTTTTCAGCACACACTCTTCCTCCTTCCATCTCTTACTCCTCTCCCTCTCTCTTCTCTCTCCTACTTTTCAACACACACTCTTCCTCTTTCCCTCTCTTTATTGCAGGTCCACTCCATAGCTTTGTTTCAAATCTTCCCCCCATAGCTCTCCACTCCATAACCCTCCTCTCCACTCCGTAGCTCTCCTGCAGCTCTCCACTCCATAGCTTTGTTGTATCTCTCCCATAGGTCTTTACTCCATAGTCCTCCTCTCCACTCCGTACCTCTCATGCAACTCTCCACTCATAGCTCTCCTCTCCGCCCCATAGCTCTCATGAAGCTCTCCATCCCATAGCTCTTCACTCCATAGCTCACCTCTCCACTCCCTGCCTTTGTTGCCACTCTTAACTCTTGCTCGAGGCCAGCTGTATTCCCCTTGTCATGGATCTAGGCGACATTACAAACCTCCCATCCACACCAAGATTGTCAAGTTCGGAAACGGTTGCTCTACATGTTCGGTTGCCAAAGGACTTCACACCCTCAAAGCGTCATTACTTGCAAACTGCACAAAAATTTCGTGGTGCAAGTCACACCAATGTGGACCTTTGGGTGCATGGTCGCATCTACCCTAATGAACCAACCATCAATGTGTATACAACATTCAATAACCTTGCTTCATTCTTACAATATGTAGGTAGAGGGGAGCAAGATCTTCTTGCATACTGCAAGCGATTATCGACTATTGGAGCTGATAGCACACATGGTCTTTGCATCAATGTCAAGTTATTTCCCATAGCACTAGTGGATTGCACGAAAGGATCTTTCATGAAGAGGAGGAAGTGGAAACCCTTAAGCTACAGGTGGAAGAGAAGGATGCTAAGAATGTGAAGCTTGAAGATAAGATCTTCCATCTTAAAAGGACGCCCTTATGTGCAAGGGAACGTAAGAGGAGCTTTAATGCCATAGAGACTTTACCCCCCCAGGGCGGTGCTAGAAAAAGAAGGGTTACAACTACAAGGTACATTTTGCTACGCTCCAATATATGCTCCTTACTCAATTTCAAATAATATTTTTGTTTATTTTAGAAGGCTTCAAATGACAATCATACATTTTTATGGTGTACCACCTAATGGTGAGGCTATAGTAATACAGTCTTTTTTCTTTCCAAATTATGATTTTCCTTATGTTATTTTGGACATTTTGCAGTGCTAGGTTCAAAGTTGGTAACCAAAAGAGCTAGCTGACTGGGAACGCACAGAGATGGACATGTCTGATGAGCGTTCACCGTTGGAAGGGGAGGACATACCAATGAAACATAGGGTGGGCGAAAAGATGTTTCCAGGCTAGATGGGCGTGATGCCATCTGGCCCAGATTACCAAACTGTGCACGACAAGTCACTGCCTAGAGAAATGGGTGGTTCCATGCCTTCTGATCAGACCAACAATGATGAGTGTAGCAGTGATGATGAGGATTATGATCTGGATGAAGATTCCCCCCAGTCACCTCCCAAGCACCGTCGAAAGTCAAAATTCTACAAGAAGCCACAGAGAGCACGACCACAAGGAGCTCAGAGGACCCCACAATGCCGACCTCAAAGAGTACGATAATTTTGTTGAGCGTTTGCTGAAATTCGGCATTACTAGAAGGCAACGAACCTGCTTATTAGGAAAGCACATTTGCACAGACATGTAAGGAAATTCTACAAAGCTACATCAAAGAGCTTTGGATGTTTGCAATTTCTCTTGAGTCAATTCAGGAGGCTGTAGAGGCTTATTTGATCAATCTCTTTGAGGACACATTATTATGTGTTGCCCATGCCAAGCGTGTAACAATCATGGCCAACGACATGCAACTTGCATGTCGCCTAAGGCATGAGTGATAGCCTCTGACATCAAAACCTCTTTTTGTAAATAACTGTTGTATTGGAATCAAGTTTACTTTGGAAACCTTGACTAGATTCTGCAATTTTTCTTGTGAACTCAATGTATTTGCACTTTGTCTGCATTTATTTTGTTAAATGGTTGAGGGTGATATGATAATCCAATGTACAAAAGGTTCTCTAGTTGGCAGGCATAGCTTAGATGCTAGAAACTAAAGCTAAATAAATTTTTTGGTTGGCTTGAAATTTTCCATTAGGTAAAATATTTGCTCTATATTTGCCAGAATATTGCAAAACTGGTCGATTTGGTTGTGTCCACAAGATAGCGAGATTTGGCCAGGTAGCAAGCCCGCTGGCTTGTAGGCACATAAAGAATTGTAGGAAAGATCTAGTACAAAAAAGCAATTCATATGCTCTTTTTTGGACAAGTTTTTTTCACTCTAATTAGAGACCTAAAAATATAAAACAGAAGACACTAATTAGGGACCTAAATTTGTAAAACGAAAAACCCTTATTAAGGACCTAAAACTGTAAAACAGAAAACTCTTCATAAGTGACCTAATACTGTAAAACTATAAAACTCTAACTGCAAAAATCTCTAATTAGAAAAAAATTATAAACCTGTAAATACAAAAAACAATAACTACAAAAAATGCTGAAACTATGGATACCTGTAGTTGGGTTGTGGGGAGTTGGGTACACGTTGTAAGAGGACGAGTAGCGCGCTGTTCTATGAGGATGGGAGGGGAGGTATTTATAGGGGTCTTTTAGGGCATTGGAAAGAGGAGAAGAAAAGCACAATGAAAGAGGGTTACGAAGACAAGGAAAGGCAAGAACGTGAGAGCAAGAAAGGGGAGGACAAGCTCGAGATTCAACGTGAGGGCATGCACGAAGGAGAGACGGAGGAGGGGGAAGAGCCGAGAGAGTCTCTCTCTTGTACCACTCCCTCTTGATCAAGAGAAAAGAAGAAAGCCAATCAAGATTTGTCTCTCTCTCTTCCTCTCTCTCCGAAGCTTGTGCTCTCTCTCTTGGCATGAGGGAGCTCGATCTCTCTCCCGAGCATAAAGAAGAAAGAAAATCTCTCTCTCTCTCTCTCTCTCTCTCTCTCTCTCTCTCTCTCTCTCTCTCTCTTGCTCTCAGACTTAAGCATGAGAAGAGGAGATCAAGGAGCCAAAAACCAAGGTAAGAGCATGAAATTGGAGGGATTCTCTCTCTACAAGTAGCTCCAAAAGATGCTCAACCGAGCAAAGCAAGGCAATCAAAAAGAGTTTCAAGAGCTGTTGAAAACATTGAAAGAGAAACTTGAGGCTTATTGTTGGTAATTGAAGCAATGAAAGGAGCATAAGAGCAAGCTAAGGAAGGCACTCAGAGAAGTTTCATGAGGACAATCAAAGGAATGGAAGTAATGCAGAGAGCTCTTGAAGGTAGTTGAAGTAGATAAAAAGCAGATAAAGTGACAGGCAAACGTTTTCATCACAATCATCAGTGTGAAGATAAATTAATCATTGTATTGAGCTTTGGTGTTGTTTACGGTTCGGTTAATATGTAAAGGGAGCTTAGACTCCTATTTACCAGTTAATCCAAGTTTTGGTGCTGGTAACAGCCCGCCTTGGCTACTGAATACATTGTACTGAAAGCTTGAATTGATTAATTGAAGATTACGGTGATTGCCAGATCCATTTGCATTTGTTGTTCTTGTTCTCTCTCTTTCACACCTCTCACAACCCAGAGCCCCCGCGCCTACTGGACTCACGTTTCGAACACATATCCCCCGACATCTTTTGTGAAACGAGTTGGGGTGGGAGGCTAAGATGGAGATGCTAGAACAACTGAAGCAGTGTATTCACGATTTCAATTCTAATGGATTTGATAAAAATATAGCAGTTGCAAATTTTCCAAAAATGATGGAATTAGTTCAGGGATGTCTGCAAGGATCAAAATCCATGCAGATAAAAAAGCAGATTGATGATGTAGTAGAGATGACACTTGATGTTTTATGGGAGCGGTATTGTGTTTTTCAAGGACATGATTCAGAAGGTTTTATTACATGTTATGAAACTGAGATGAAGAGCCAAAATATTCCAGAAAATCGCATTATTGCAGCTTTTGGAGAGGTTGTAAACTCAGATTTCAAAAGGCAGGTTGAAGAACTGGCAGAAGCATATCCTAGACGGTGGGACTATTTTGTAAAGAAATTTATTTGCAAAAGCTCAAGGATTCTAAATGTGGAAATAAGAGATATTACTGAACAAAGCTAGGTTTCCTTCAGTAAAGGTGAAGGGGATCAGATGCAGTTCCTCAACTATGATTAATTTTGGGAGCACATTTCTGCAAGAACCAAATCCAAAGAAAATGTGAAATTGGAAGTAGCATATTTGATTTCAGAGGAGTATATTTTCAGAAATGAAGAAAAGGTAAAGGATGAATTTAATGTTGAAACAGACTTATATGAGTTTTTTTCAAAGATTGCTCACATGGATGCTACCTCCAATAATGGTTTCAATGAAGACGTAGACTATACAGTAAGTGGTTCACAAGCTGCTGACCTTGACATGGGATATGCACTATAGCCAAGCAAGACAGCATGTTTGGGGACCAAGATTGGGGACCCAACACATGATGAGCCTGAGGATGTCAATGAACCTATGATTGCTACTAACAATATGTTTGCAGATGCTGCTATCATAGAAGAGGATGCCATAATTGATGATTTCTTGTCTAGATCTGAAGGAGATGATTATAACAGTATAGAAGAGCTTTTTGATATGTGTACCCCTTCAAAGAGGGTGCCAAATGAATCTTTGTAGTGCTATGATGGATTTCTAAGTAACATGGATGCAGATGAGGAATCAAAGGATGATATTGATGAGTATGAAGATTGCCTATATTATGTTGATTGTGAAGAGGTTATGGACAAGGGCTCCACATCTATGCTTGTAAATGGGTTTCATGAGAAGATAACTCCTACAATTTTGATGAATGTCGAGACTTCTAAGGGTGATTTTCCCGAGGATGCTATGGATGAAGATTTACAGGTTGAAGCTGTCTTTCATGATCAAGCTGAAATCCCAATAGGTAAAAAATCCTTTGCTGATACAAGTCTAAAGATTCCCAAGGTTTTTTGTGATGTTTGTGAAGCTAGAGGGGGTGATGATGCTAAATCATCATTGATACTGCAAAAAGTGCACAGGTTACTTCATTTCCTTGTACAATGTACCAAATGTGGCTAGATTTGAATGCTATTCCTACTGATGCTTATGCCAATGACGTCCTCGCTGCAAGTAAAAGGGAGTCAATATTCTTTAATGCTTGTGGGTAATAAGCTTAAGTTGCCAAAAGTGTATGAGATGTGGGTGTTGCACTATGTTCACGTGAAGCTCTAGTATATTACGGAGCCCATCAATGCTATGTGATCTCAATGGTGTTTGATCCAAGAGATTCTAAGGATATTCACAAGAAAATTCATATGGATGGATACTCTTAAGTATGCATAGAAATTGCACGCTATTTGAGCACGAAGTAGCCTCGGGGGGTGTACTATGTATTCATGTTAATGTATAACGTGAGTTCAAAAGGAGGGGTTTTAAAATGCAGAAAGTTTAGGCAATTTGACAGATATACATTAAAATATGGGGTTTTTAAATTCAACCTTGGGAAAAAAACCTAAAATAAGAGATTATTTTATTCATTTAAACATGTTAAAACAGGGATTTTTTTAATACCCCTCGGCTTTTATTCTCCAACCCGAGAGAGAGAGAGAGAGAGAGAGAGAGAGAGAGAGAGAGAGAGAGAGAGAGAGAGAGAGAGAGAGAGAGAGAGAGAGAGAGAGAGAGCCCTTCCTTCCCTTGTCTTCTCCGAGAGAGAGAGAGAGAGAGAGAGAGAGAGAGAGAGAGAGAGAGAGAGAGAGCTTTCGCTTCACGCTTTCCTTCCCTTTCTTCTCCTCCGATTCTTTTCCTCTGAATACTTGCTTGTACATGCTTCCATTTGTAACCTCCTCACGCTCCCCTTATTTTGTTTTTTGACCTTATTTTTGCCCTGCCTAATGTGAGTGCTTGAAAAAAACCTAGGTTTAGTGTAATCCCACCTAAAAATTTTGAGATCTACCTATAAATTTTATATTTGAAGGTGTGAGGACCTACAAAATTTTAAGAAAATTAGTGTAATTTGGTGTAAAACCTTCAAATTTAGTCAATTCACCTCTATTGCTTCTCATATCTAGGTTTGCAAAGTTTTTGAAAAAAACCTTTTTTTGAGCACTACTGCCCATCAGTTAGGGTGCCGTGACTGATGTGGCACGAGAATCAAGTTAATGACATGGCAAAGGCGGACATTGAGGTGCTCCAAACCTTTCATGGCTAGGACCAAATGGGGTCTCCCCAAGATGGTGAGGACTTTTTGCTTTGTGGCCATGCTCGTCTGAGCATCTAAATGGACGCCATGAACTCAAGTCTCATCTCTCTATGCTGTTTATGTTGCTTCCTACACGCTTTCTTCCATATTTTCTCCCTTCATTCACACTTGAAAGAAAACCCTCTTTCAACGGACGGTCATGGGCAAGAGTTAATGTCTTTGGGCGGCCATTTTTATTTGGGCCCTTGGTCACCACACTTGGGCACCACATTCGGTATACACACCGTCCAAAGCATTGCCAAGCGCAACAACTTTCTCTAATAGCCATCAAACTGACATTATCATTGTGAGTTTTGTTGCCCATTTCATTGTTGCGGTGGACATTGCCACATGCCATTAAGATGCTTGGACATACTCTACAACCAATGCTCACATATCAGCCAAATTAATGTTAAAGCACCACATCAAGTGTGGACCTAGTACCAGGTCATCCTAAATTCTCTTGCCATTGTGCTATGTGGCATTTGTGTCAACTAATCCAATGTTGAGCTCAATTATTGCCTACCAAGCATTCCCTGCTTGAAGCTCAAAATTTCCAAGATGGCACACCGACCAAGCCGACCACACTATTATGGAGCTGGTCCCCAATGAATCTTTAACCTGCAATATCTTGGCAACTAGAACTTTGATTGCCGATATGTGTTGGGATTCAGGCCAACTGGCCGGACATCCCACTTACTACTAACCCATCTACTAACATAACCAATATACACTTATTCTTTAATACAATAGAATAAGGAGCTGCAATAGGATAACGTTGTTGTGCGCTCCACCCAAAGCATGGTCTCTCTCTCTCTGCTCTGGCACTTGCACTCAGACACGCTTCGGCGCCTTCAATTGGTATCAGAGTAGGGTTTTTGCTTGCCGTCTTCACGTCCGCGCACACGTTTCAAAATTGCAAACAAGTTTTTGATTTTGGCATCGGCAAATTCAGCGTTCCAAGAGCGGTTCCACCAGGTGTCGATGTGTCCTACCATTTTAACCCCCTTTCGAAGTTGTTTGTGTAGTCGAAAGCTTCATAGAGCTATGATTCAAGACTTGTATTTTTTCAACTCCACTTTTTCTATTGTGCGTGTGTGTCGCACATGTCAATGCAAAGAACTTGCCGATACACTGTGTGCGAGCCACAAATGGCTCCAAGCACCCAACAAGCCTAAACTAGTAAGCTCAAAGATGGCAATGGTGTGTCACTCACTGCTCTATGCTTGCTGTCGTGGAGGATTCCTCACCGCGAAGAAGAGGGAGCCGCCATCGCGTCGTGCTCAATTGCTTCGCCGCCGCCATGTTGCCGTCACAATTCTCGATCGCTCTCTCTCTCTCTCTCTCTCTCACACACACACACACACACACACACACACACACACACACACACACACACACATACACACACACAAAAAGGTGAAGAAGAAGAAGATGGAGATGGAGCAAGAGCACTCTTCAATTGCACAAATGAGAGAATGAGTGAATTTTAGGTTTAGTTGACTTTTATATGAGCTCGTCCCATTCACACTTGGGCACCCATGCTTAGCCAACTAGTCCCTTGAATGTTCCAGTTAGAGTGCGTCTCTCATCGGCGATCACTCATACCCTTTTTCTATTGGACCGACAAGCCCTGTACCTGACTCTACCACATAAATAATGCAGCGTCCATCGTAGGTGATAGGAATGTGCGTGAGGGTTAGCATGCCCCCCTTCCTGATGTAGATTCCATCCTTGGAAGCTATTGAGTTGAAGCTCGTTCGTTGAGGTGGAAGAGCGTTTGAGATGAATGTCCTTAGCCTTCTTTAGTCACTACAAAATCAAACAACATTGGCACAATAATTACGTTCTCATATATAATTAAAAAGCATATTCTAAACCATTTGTCAGTAATAAACATTAAATTGAAAAATAATCAAGTGCATAAACAGTTGGGAAGGTAAAAAACTAAACAAGTTTGGGGTCGCTAATTCAACGATCGAAAGACACTAAAGATCGACTATTAATACCATGGGTAAGCTTCTTAATTTTCTTTGGTCAATTAAGTTGTTTAATCGTTAGAGCCAAGTATTTCATGTGCAAGGGCTGACTAGAGGTTATATACCTAGAAGACCTTGTAGTTAAGCTACGATAAAAGGAATTTCTCATGAAAGCATCGCTTGACTGATTATCTTTTCTTTGACCCCCCAAAGTCTTTTCCCAATGATTCAATTTTGATGTGTGTGCTTATTTTGTATGCCTTGGGTTTTTTGCTTTTCAAGGAAAAGCGCCCACACTGGGAACCTTTAGGGCTCTAGTACCATAGGCGATACATGTGAGTGGAGTACCAAATCAAGCTGAGGTTTCTCTTCCAGCTTAAGATTTTACATTGTGGCACTTTCATTTTTTGTTTGTCTGTTTTTAGCATTTTAATTTTGTAACTTTAGGGGGTCATATAACATTGTTACCCTCCCCAGGCTCATCACACTAGTAAACTCCCTTTATAATACTTAGCTAAAGGTCAATAGGGACTAAGCCCACTAGAAAGCCCTAGTACATTCCACACAATGCTGTCTAAATCGGATTAAGAACTTAAGTAACCATTAATTATTAGGAAGGCATTTCCCATGGTATTAAGAGAAGATCTCTAACACCTAGCTTGGTCAAACTAGCTTAGTTGGACTGCTTGATTTTTAAACCTAGACAAGTGATTATGACAAAAAATTACATTGAATTTAATGTTTGATACTAAGCAAATGCAGTGAATATTATGCTACCAATCACAATTAAAGCAGACAAACATGGATGCAAAAAGATAAGGGGCAATGTTAATGGGCAAGAAACACCTGTTTGTGTTGATGGTCGTGCTTGATTTGAAGTGTGAATGAGAGAAAGATCCCATGAAGGTCCAAATCCTAACAACAGCAACACGTTTTTGTACACACTACCAAACACAAAGAATACCTCTAGGAGGCACATCAGTGGGAAAAGGTACCAACACTTATTGAACACAATTAAAAAACATAAGGAACCCTAACCTAATTATTTGCACTCCCCCTAGAGAGTCAAGGGAATAGGGTATTGTAGAGATTGGGGGGAAACCCTAAGGCTAAACCCCTATCCTTGTCATTGAGAAAAACAAATTCATCATCCGTGAGACCATATGTGCCATCTTTATAATCATGTAAATCTTCTTCATCATCAGAGGCACCAATGTTTACTAAGAAGGTCACTAGACGCCTATAGTCATCTTGGTCAAAAGGATAGGCTTGTGCAATGGGAGATAGACTCTCTACTAAGTATGGATCAGTTGTCAAGAGACGTATCAGCCATTCTAACTCCTCAAAATTCCTCTCACATGCTAGCGTACCTACCAAATCCCATTCACATGCAAGCACCGGAAAGACCATGTGAAACATTTGTGAAAAGTAACGAGGGTACCTCTCACCCAAGGAAGGAGTGGATGACTCTAGCGTACTAGCCATATCTGTACACGCAAATAGATGATGGTTAGAGTGCAAATATTACAAGGGTCATGTTCTTGTGCATAATGTGTTTTTATGATTTTGTGTTATGGCTCTTTCTCCTTTACTTTTCTTGTTTTTGTGAGTATAAATCTTTATATATACATTCCCTAAGATTGGAGATTAAGAGGTCAGGGAGGAAGGTTGAGAGGGAAGCAAGTGAATGATGGATGTTAGAAAACACTCCCCCCTTACTTGGGTAGATCATACCTTTTGGAATGATGTCGTCACCTTTTGAAACCAATTGTTTGATGTTGTTATGGGTGAAGGCTTTAACCAATAGTTTTCGACCGCCCTATGCGTTTCATCTAGTTTCAAGGGTGGTAAGGTACTCTCCCATGATTTTATTTGCAATGTTGTTGTAGGTGGTGAACTTACAACGGGAGGTGCAAACTCTTTCTTGCTTGTATGGATATGTACAATGGTAGGTGGAGGTTGTGTCGAAGCTTCTATTTCCGTATAGGAACTACATGAAGAGCAAGAAGCTTCATTTGATTTCTCTGTTCCGAAGCTAGGTGGAACAAATCGTTCTTTCTTTGGTACCCAAACTAGCTCTAGGGAAGGTGTGTACCATGCTGTGATTTTTTCCTTTCCGCAATCTTCAATTTGTTTTGGAGCCACAGGATTGAGCTCACATGGGCCCGGTGACAAGTAAGAGCACAATTTGCGTTTTGGCACCCAGATCTGATCATTTCATTCATAGTAGCCTTGGGCTTCCAATAGTTTTTTAGAAATCCAATGCAACGTTTCTTTACATTTCTTGGGGCGAATGGGATGTCTCTTACCAGGCTCCTGTCTTTTAGCACTGGCTATGGTTGCTAAAGAAGCTTTAGGGACCCACTTGTATGTTTTCTTTGTTATATTGGGATGGGTCTTGTGTGTCTCAAGCTTTATTTCAACTACATCGGTTGAAGCTCTAGAGAGTTGGGGTATGGGGACATATGGTTCAACCTCTTGGACATGCAATGTTTTGGGTTTTATTTCCTTAAGAGGCAATATCGCAGGGACTATGGCTTGAGTGGCAGGGCTAAGAGTTGGTTTTTGTGTTGTGACACCCCTGTCCCCCAATCAATAGTGCATTTGGTCGCTATCATCCACGTGCGTCCTAGGTTTATATTACCCTCTATAGTTCCAACAGGCATGACCAAAAAGTCTTGAGCTACAACCCCATTGTCATAACTGACAGAAGTGTGCCATATTCCAAAAACGGAAGTTTTTTTCTTGTTGATACCCTTGACTTGGATAATACTCTCAGAGAGTGGTGGCTTCCCTAACTGACACCACACCCCATATGATAGCAGATTATATTTAGCACCCGTGTCCAATAAGGCGTTATATAGAACTTTTCCATAGGTGTTGTTTAGCTCAATAGGGTATCGTAAAGGTGTGTTAGAGTCCAACCAATCCTTGTCGTTTTCAACGTGGAATGCATGTGTGACTCCAAGGTTAGCCTCTCATTTTCTTCTTATGCATTGTTGTCGCTCCTTATCCTCAGCTTGAGCTTGTATCTTCTTGAATTCTGTTTGTGCCTTGGCTGCCTTTTTTGTATGGATGGGACATAGCTCCTCTTGGCTTAAAGGATCATAGTATCTTTTAAATTTGCTCCCATTGAGGAATCCAATGGTTTCAACTCCATCAAGAGTCTCGACACGAATGGTTCCTTGTGGGGTGATCTCACATACTCTATATGGTCCTTTTCCCACATAATACAACTTTTTCTTTTCCTTATGCGCACTCCATATATAAGACCTTTATCACCAACATTGGTATCTTTGTTCTTTAGATGATGGTCAAACCATTTCTTCCTCCTATCTTTCTCCACAAGTGCATTTTGCATAGCTAATTGCCTCTCTTCATCTAGCCTTTCAAGGATATATAATCGCTCAACTAAGGGTCTACCATCCCAACCTTCTTGAGAAGCTACTCGAAGACTAGGAATGACAAAATCCCATGGCATAACCGCTTCTTGGCCAAACGCCATCTTAAATGGTGTGCAATTAATGGCAATTTTGTACGCAGTACAATAATCCCATAGAGCTAATGTAAGATTTAAATCCCAATTTGTGCGATGAGCTTCCACCGTTTTGGTCAAGATAGAGATTAAGGTCTTGTTGGTGCTCTCAGCTTGGCCATTTTCTTGTGGATAATAAGGTGTGGACTTATGGTGAGCTATCATAAAGTTGGTAGCGAGTTATTTTATTATTCCATTTATAAAATGAGTACCATTGTCACTCACAATCTCAAAGGGACAACCAAATCTTGTAATAATGTTCTCAAAGATAAACTTGGCAGTTGATTTTGCATCGGCCTTACGTGTCGCCCTAGCTTCCAACCACTTTGTCACATAGTCAGTGGCAACGATAATATATCAAGATTGAGTGCTAGGAGCTGCCGGGCTTATTGGGCCTACAAAGTCCAAACCCCATTTTTCAAATGGTTGAGTCACTTTAATAGGATGTAAGGGCATCCTATCCTTTCGTTGTATGATCTTGTAACGTTGGCATTCATCACATCCTTTTGCAAAAAGTGATGCATCCTTGAATAAGGTAGGCCACCAATAACCTGATTGCAACACCTTTCTAGCTGTTAGTTCCCCTGAGAAATGTCCTCCGGCTATACCCATGTGGGCTTCTTGCAGTATGTATAGATATTCATCCTCACGGGCTCAAACTCTAAGAATGTCATCCTTCCCTAGCCTGCAGAGAGTTCTTGCAATGAGTGAGTAAGGTTCACATTCTTTTAACAGTTTTTGAGCTATGTCTTTACGAAGCTCTTTGGGTGGAAAACCATTAACTAGAAAGTTCATAATCTTCTCACTCCATTCAGGTATGGTTTCGACTAGGAATAGAGAAGTATTGGGCAACTCATCATCGACTCCGGTAGGAACTTCACCATTGGGTATGCGAGACAAATGATCCGCCATGACATGTCTTTTACCAGGTCTTACCACAACGATAAAATCAAACTCAAGGAGAATTAACAACCATCATGTAATTCTTCCCTATGGAACAAGGTTTATTTACTAGATACAATAAGGCTTGATGATCAACATAGAACACAAACTTGTTGGCTAGAAGGTAGTAGCAAAATTTCTTCACTACATCTTGCTCTGTGGTGGTGTAGTTTCTCTCGGCATCATTCAATTGATGACTTGCAAAGCTAATGGGGTTGTCCAGTTTATGTTCTCCTAGTTGAGCTAGAACACACCCAATAGAAAAGTTCGTTGCATCAATCTGCACATGAAAAATTACATTCCAATTGGGCACTCGTAGAATAGGAGCACTAGTCAAGGTCTTCTTCAATGACTCATAAGCATGGTCACACTCCGCAGTCCATTGGAACTCAATAAGGAGCTTGTACAAAGGACGAGCTATCTCGGCAAAGTTTAAAATAAACCGTCGGTAATAACCAACATGGCCCATGAACCTTTGAACTCCTTTATAGTTTGTAGGTGGTGGCAATTCAGCAATGGCTTTAATTTTGCTCTCATCTGTGGAAATCCCATTTTTGGGCACTATATGCCCTAAAATGACTCCATGTTTAACCCAAAATTGGCATTTGAAAGGGTTTAAGGAGATGCAATACAATCTACACTTTTCACAAGCATGATAGATGTTCTTTCCAAGAGGAATAAACACAAAGGTCATCTAAGAAATCTTCACAAAACTCCCTCAAATAAAAGGTAGTAGGGGCATTGGTTAACCCAAAAGCCATAATACGAAATGTGAACACTCCAAATTCGGTTATAAAGGCTGTTTTAGCTTGGTCCTCCAATGCAGTTGTGATTTGATTGTAGCCAGAATACCCATCTAAAAAACTATAAGCTTCCTTCCTTGCAACTCTTTCAAGCACATGTTCTGAATATGGCAAGGGGTAATGGTCCCTCCAAGTGGCATCATTGACCTTCTTGAGATCCACGCACACTCTAAGTTTGCCATTCTTTTTTGGCACAATCACTATTGGAGACACCCATTCTGAGTGCTCAATAGGGTATATGAATCTTCATTCCACAAGCTTTTCAATCTCTTCTTGAACAATTTTTGCATATTTAGGATTCACTGGGTAGGGTCGTTGTTGAACTGGTTTTGCCATGCTATTCATGGGGATTGTGTGTTGCACCAAGGAAGGTGGAACACCTTTCATATCATGATATGTCCATGAAAATATATCCCTAAATTCCTTGAGAAGTTCTTTAAGTACACACTCCTCAGTCTTTGTCAGATCTTGGGCAATGAAAATAGGTTTAGACTCTTCTCCTGGGTCTGCTAAGTGTATTTCCTTAACTATCGTTGGACCGTCATAGACTCCTAGACTCCATTTCTCCCATCAATAGCTTTTCTTTGAGCCTTTGTATACACAACCTTACGTTCCTCTGTGGTGTAGGATTTGAAATGTTCAGGTGCAGGGTGTAAGTCTATGGGGTCTTGTTGTGCTGTGGACTGTGATCTCACTTCCGATTCCTTTTGTTGTTGAGCTAACTCTCGATTTTGTCGTCTCCTTACCGTACATCTCAATTTTGGCTTCTCTGTAGCCTCTAGTTGTGCGATGTCAATGGGTTGTGGGCTACACCACATAACACTTTGAAGGTATTAACCCGAGTTATCTACCAACTTCCGATGAGCATCACATGCCCCTATATAATTAAGCCATTCTGCGGTCGATTTCTTTTCATTTATTCTGGCATGCACATTTGCTCGATATCTTTGCCTCTTATATCTCTTACTCTTCTTGTCTAATTTTCAATTACAACAAATCTCTAGTGAAGAGTCACTAGATGAATCACTTTTTGTGTCTTCTGCTCCCTTGGATAGATTGTCATCTGGGGTACCATTGGGCCCTGAATGGTTTGTCCCCACATTTGCACTAAGATTTAACTCAGATTCTTTGTCCTCATAGTCAATTTCAATTGATGATTCTGATTCCAAATCGTGTGGGCTATAGTCTCGTGAGGCGCTACTAGTTCCAATGCCAGTCAAACTTTCATCTGGCCATTAGAAGCTATATTCATTGCTTCTAGCATATTTAAGGGTACGAGTGGTGGAATTTCATCCCCCTCAGGTGTTACCCAGGTTGTCCCCCTATTTCCCTAAGTGTCTATGGTTGCTGCTAGGTGGATTTAATCCACATTGTCTGACTCAATCATCCCAGGTAGTACATCCATATAAGGGGATTCCAAATTGTGTGGGCTATAGTCTTGTGAGGCGCTACTGGTTCCAATGCCAGTCAAACTTTCATCTTGTAGGTCATCAAAAGCTATATGCATTGCTTCTAGCATATTTAAGGGTACGAGTGGTGGAATTTCATCCCCCTCAGGTGTTACCCAGGTCGTCCCCCTATTTCCCCAAGTGTGTATGGTTGCTGCTAGGTGGATTTAATCCACATTGTCCGACTCAATCATCCCAAGTAGTACATCCATATAAGGAGAATCTTCCCCAATATTAGTGGACACTTTACACTGACGAAGGAAATTTGGAATGGCGGCCTCTACACCAAAACAAACTCCATTGCGCCACAAGGGAAATGAGATGAGGGCACCACCTAGTCTTGGAAGCGTGGACTAGGACCGCTACACAAAGAGAGAGAGAGAGAGAGAGAGAGAGAGAGAGAGAGAGAGAGAGAGAGAGAGAGAGAGAGAGAGAGAGCACTATGAATGAAGCATTAACCGTGGTGTGTGCACAAGGAATGGATGACTTCAAACACTCCCAACACAAATAGCATATAGATTACCAAACAATCACTCAAGGATTAGCCAAGATCACATCAAGCACTCTCACACGCATATACAACATTTCACTTAATTAACACAAGTAAGAGGAGGAGAGGTTACTAGCATGAAACAATTTGCACTCTAGGATGTGCAAGAATAGAGTGAATGAATGAGCTTATGGGCTCATGGTGAGTGATACAAAGGCTCAATGGGCTGAGGGAGGCTTGAAATTACAAAGAGGAAGGCCTCTTTATATAGGAAAGAGAGTGATTAGGAGTGAGGTTAAGATACAAGTATAATTTGTACAAATGAAGCTTGATTAGGGACATTCAACCAATGAAGAAGCTCCTTCCAAGTGATTTGTTGACCAATTAGCTCCATCATCACTTGTGTTGTCTTCACTCCTTCCTCCATAGCTTGAGTCCAAGAGCTTCCTTATTTTAAAATGTAAAGAATCTACATAAAATCAATACATATCTAGTAATAATAGAAAGGGGTTGAGTGAGAACTTATGAATTACAACAAGATTAAGCATGACTTGAGAGGTGATTAGAAGAGGAACTTTGATGGGTTTTTGAGCTTGAGAGAGAGGAGGAAGGAGAGGAGGGTGAGAAGACTAATGGCTGATTTAAAAGAAGGTCTCAATGTGGAAAAGGAAGGGTGTGTGTGTGTGTGTAAAGGTAGGGGGGTGGTCTCCACCACAGTTGAAAAAACTGCCGTCCACCATTTTGGCCATATCTCCTAGACCGTAGATGCAAAAATTATAAAAAAAATATGGCCAGAATCTTCAGCTCGTCAGTTACAACTTTGATGAAGACAACTTTTCTTGGATCGGAGTGGAAGTATTTTTTAAAAATTCAACAAAATCATGTGCCTGGTTTCTTCCTTTACCAAGTCTTCCACTTGGGTCCCATTTGTTTGAATCATCATATGGCTCCAAAGCCATGATGATATGAGCCACTCATGACCCTTGAATCATGGATGCATGGCTCCACAACCACATCATATCTTTTCTTTTCACATTTACATATTTTCCCTTCCCTTTACCACTAGGTTCTCCCTCTACCTTTCACCTCCGGTGAACTAGTCAGAAAAAATCATTTTTTTAAAATTTTTCCAAGAGGTTGTTCTCACTCTTTCTTTTATTGTAAACCTCTAGAAGCAAGGAAAACCAACAAAATATGATAAACAAAAATTTGTGATAGGCTCGGATCATAGCCCCCCCAAACCTGGCTAGGGGTATTTATGCCTCTAGCCTACTTTCTTTGATCTTGAGCTGACCTTATCCTGATGTGATAAGGCTTTAGACGCCATCCGTTTGTCCTGGTCTTGTGCACTTTACCATCAATGTCTTGAAGTCTGTAAGAGCCATTTTTGAACTTTTTGGTGACCAAGAACGGGCCTTCCCATCGGAAAAGAAACTTTCCATCCTTACGAGTGTCGAAGCGATTGTCATATCGAAGCACCAGAGATCCCTTGTTGATGTCTTTGGATGCTAGCTTTTTGTTGAACTTTTCTCTGCGCTTCTCTGCTTCTTGAGAATAGTGGTTGATGGCTTCTTCACGATCCAATTGCAGCCTCTCTAGATCCATGATCCTTTGATGTACTTTCTCCTTTTGAGAGCCTACCTGGCTACCCAATATTCGAAGACTTGTTAACTTCACTTCAATGGGCAAAAGCGCCTCCTTTCCATAAACCAAATGAAAGGGTGTGTACCCTAATGTGGTTTTGAAGGAGGTTCTATAGGCCCATAGAGCTCCATTCAGGTGTTTGTCCCAATCTTGGCGCCTGGCATGTATCTGTTTGGTGAGAATTTTGCAAATGATTCCATTTACCTTTTCCACCAAACCATTGCACTGAGGGTAGTAAGGAGTAGAGTGTTGATGCTGAATATTTAGCTTCTTCATGAGTTCTCCTACCAAGTCTGCTCTAAACCCTGGTCCTCTATCAGATAGTATTTCAAGAGGGGTGCCAAACCGGCAACAAATGTGGTCAAAGATGAACTGACTCACATCCTTAGCAGTAATTCTATTGGTCGGCATAGCCTCAGCCCATCTAGTCATGTAGTCTACTCCCATGATGATGTACTCTTTACCTGACTGAGTGCGTGGTAGAGGCCCTATGGCATCAATTCCCCACTTCTCAAAGGGCCCATATACCTTTATTGGGTTCTGAGGTTCAGCTATGAGCCGTCGTGGTCCTGCTTTCTGACATTCATCACATGTTTGACACCAATATTTGACATCACGATGAAGACCGGTCGATTGGCCGGTGGCCGGTAGTCAATGGCCGATGGCCGGTGGTCGGAAGCGAATTCAATGGCCGGTGGCCGAATTCAAAAGCGGACTTGTCTTCTCAAAGGCGGACACACATGGGCGGATTGGAGGGTCTGATTTGGACTTATTTGCACAAGGGCGGCTACACATGGCTGTCTCTCATAAGAGAGGGCAGCCCTTTTGGCCTATAAAAGGAGGCCATTTCTACACACATTTCATAGTGTGAAGTTGATGCAACAAGGTGAGTGTGAAGCAAGGCGGGAGCTCCATTAAGGGTATAATCCCTTTGTAAACTACTTCTTGTTTTGAAGTACTAAAGCCATTGAGTGGCTGCTTTTCCGTGGACGTAGCCCACATTGGGTGAACCACGTATATCGTGTGTACTCTCTCTCTCTCTCTACTATATAATCTCGTGTATATAAATCTGTCTCTCTCCATTAAGTAATCTACTCAATTATCTATTTAGCTACGTCTTATTTCCTAACACTAAATAGATATTTGAGTAGCTTACTTAATGGAGAGAGAGAAATTTTCACAGACGAGAGATTATAGAGAGAGAGAGAGAGAGAGAGAGAGAGAGATAACACACGATATACGTGGTTCACCCAATGTGGGCTACATCCACGAGAAAGCATCCATTTAATGGCTTTAGTACTTCAAACAAGCAATGTAATGGAAATGGCCTATGAACTTTGAGAATAACGGAATTAAGAAAATTAGAATGAGCATTTTTGTGAGATTAATTTAAGAACATGGAGGGTAAACTTAATTGATGATAGCAACATAAACATAGTACTTAATGAACTTGGCATGGAAAATAATTTTGCAAGAGAGAGAGTATTAGAGAACATGACAATAGTTGAGGACCAAATTCACTTGGAGCCGGTCCTCCCAGAGACGTTTGTATTATAGATTCTCCCATCAAGAGACTTGTTACAATACAATATTTGTGTTCCTTGTGACCTTGATAATGCTATGAATATGGAAAGCTTAATGCATCATGAGCTTAACATAAACTTTGCAAAAAGCATTAACTATTCCAAGCCTCAGTCCTAAGGCCTTGAACACCTTGGAAGGGGGAGAGAGCTAGCGGGGAATGAGGGTAGGGAAGAGGAAGAAGAATCATCAATAGAAGAAAGAAATAGTTCCTCACTTATCATCACTCTTCTTGCTTAACATAGCATAGTAGCATAGTATAGAAGATGAAGAAGATGGCAAGCTTAAGCATTGAAGCATGGCTCTTGGTTGGATTTGCATTCCATAGCCAAGAGTGTTGGTGTAGGCTCTCCACTTCTCAACAAGGTTGGAGAAGGAGATGGAGCTCTTGCAATTTGCACTCCACACAATGAGAGAATGTGTGTGTGTGTGTGTGTGTGTGGGAGAGTATACCCCCCTTCTCATGCTTGGTCCATACCTCTCTCTCTCTCTCTCTCGTATTATTTTATTATACCATTTGGACATGTGTCCTCTTTTTCCTCTTTGAGAGAAAGAACTTAATTATTTATTTTTATGTATCTAAATTCTCATTGGACCCTTCTAAAACCTATCCAAGAGCATTCAAACACATCATGAGGGCCACACGTGGAGGATCATTCGAATATGTGTTTTTTATGCTTCTTAAGTCATTTGGTCAAATGGAATACTTCAAGGACTTAATCAATCAAGCATGAAAACGTTCATGCATCTTGCAAGTTATCATTGAATTGAATACTTCAATAACTTTAGTCATTTAAGCATGTGATAAATGTTGGGGTATAAAGCCCAATGTGGTCGCCCAGGTAAGTGGGCGGGCCGCCAGGTATGTACACATATTGTTTTGTAAAAACCTAATAAGAACTCACTATGCTCTACACATTGCAGTAGAGCGAGTTCACCATATCGTCGTGCTCTTCTTCTCGCACTCTCTCTCGCGTCGCACTTCTGCTCGTACTCCTTCAACTGGTATCAAAGCTTAGATCGAGGCTCGGGGCAGCATTGCAGGAGGCTAGAGTCACCAACTCAGATTGGAGTGAAATTCGACAGGCGAAGACACGGCCCCAAATCTCGTGGGCAAGCCCAAAGGGCTTGGTGTTGTCAGAATTTCATTCTGAGGTCATCTCGGCCACCGTTCGGCTTCGACAAAGTTCTGCGCAGGCCATTTTCAACTACGTGGTCTCAGCTGGTGCAGATCCGACTCTGCAAATTTGGGGTTTTCGGCCTACGACTGCAGGTGCTGAGGATATCGACACTCCCAGAGTGTTGATTTGTGGCTGTCTACACATCGAAGGACGGCTCACAGTCCTTGGTGGCGTGTGACATACGACACGGACGCATCTACACATAGACTGTAGGCGACATCCACTAGTTCATCAGGTAGCTTGTGTTTGCTGCTTGATATTCCAGATTTCATCCTGACATTGCAGGTACTTCCACATGGGATGTATTGCCAGAGATGATGTATGTCTGTTGAGGGTTTGCTGGCTGTGAGTCACGCAGCAAACAACCGCCGCAGTGGTTACAGCATACAGTGGGAAATTTGTGGATGTATGACTTTGTGGGAAGTCTATGTACTGTCAGATTTACTGCAGCCTTTGTTGAGGGTCGAGTGAGGTTTTATTGAGCTAGGGGATTCTCGAATGTTGAGATCCTTTCGGTGATACAGGTCTTGGAGCGATCCCTCGAGCACCCTTAGATAGGAAGCTAGGATGTATTGACTGTGAGTTAGACAGTTAGGATTGCATCTTTGCTTTACTGCCATTGAGGCATTGTCGCAGTCTATGCTTACAGGACAGTGACAGGACAGTCAGAGACAGTACATGTGCAGAACAGGTTTACCCACAGCTTACAGTGTTAGAGAGACAGTGTTTTTTGAGTTGTTTTTTGTTTTGTTTTTGAGTACACCAGAGCCATTTTACAAAGGAGACTCTGCCGAAATTTATGCAGAATCTGAAGCTTTCTTGGTTCATTTGACAGGTTGATATTGGTTCAGAGGTCAGTTTACAGGGGAAACTCTGCCGAATTTTTCCCAAGAAAGTAAACTACTGTGAAGCGTAGCTATGGCTGGATCACGGGACACTGCTCTTTACAATATCAAGAAGCTGGATGGAACCAATTTCCCATTGTGGAAGCACCAGATTTGGCACGTGTTGGTACAAAAGAAGCAGATAAAATCTATAAAGCTCAAGGGGATAAAACCAGAATATATGGACGAAGATGAATGGAGCGAAATGGATGAATTGGCACTTTCTACCATTATGCTGACTTTGGCAGAAAGCATTTACTTCAATGTAGCAGACGAGATGTCGGCTTATCAAGCATGGTTAAAGCTAAGTGATCTTTATGAGAAGCAGAGTGCAGCTTCACAGGTATACTGGCTTAAGAAGCTTGTTGACTTGAAGATGAAAGAAGGGACACCTATGTCCAATCATCTGAATGAATTCAACACAATCTATAGTCAGTTGTCAGCTCAAGGTGTCAAGTTTGATGAACCTATTAGAGCTATGTTCCTGTTGATCACATTGCCGAAAAGTTGGGACACTTTTCGCACAGTTTTGAGTAATTCTGCACCTCCAGATGGTTTGAACATAGTAGGTGTAGAAGGAAGTCTGCTTACTGAAGAAACCAATAGAAAGACAATGGACAAAGGCAAAGGAACAACCTTAGTTGTCAGGGGAAGGACCAAAGAAAAGTACAAAGGTGGAAAGAGAAATCAGTCTCGTAGCAAGTCCCGCAGTGCTAAAGGCAAGAGTGACATAGAATGCTACCATTGTGGCAAGAAGGGTCACATGAAAAGAGACTACAGAGAATGGAAAGCAGAAAAAGGCAAAGAGAAAGATGAAGACCACGGTGAGAAGAACAAGTCCTCAGTGAAGATTCAAGAAATAAATGTGACAAACATTGTTGCAGAGGATGACAGTCTAGTGTCAGGAGACATCTACTTCTTGAAGAATACAATGGACTCAGCTCTTCTTACAGCATCTGATGGAAATGCAATGAGTGACTGGATTATAGACTCAGGGGCATCACTTCATGTGTCTCCAAACAAGGAGTGGTTTACTTCTTATGTGACCACTAAAGATCATGTTCGGCTAGGCAATGGGCAGACATGTGAGATCTTAGGTGTTGGAGATGTTCAATTGAAGTTTCAGAATGGCTCTTCTTTCACACTGAAGAATGTGAGACATGTTCCCGCAATTACAAAGAGCTTGATCAGCACAGGTTTACTTGATGATGCTGGCTACGTCACCACTTTTGGATAGAACATGTGGAAGATATCCAAGGGTTCTATGACAGTAGCACATGGAGTAAAGTCTGGAGAACTTTACATGATTTATGTATCAAATGTCTCTAAAAATGTAATCAATGTAACCGAGAAGCCGAACGTTTCTTTGTGGCATAGCCGGTTAGGACATATGTCCAAGAAGGGAATGGAAATCTTGTCTCGTTCTGGTTATTTGCCTGGCTTTTCATTTAATGATTTTGAATTCTGTGAACATTGTCTGTATGGTAAGCAAACACAGCATCCACATAAGCATAGAAGCAGTAGAAGAGATACACAGTTGGCACTTGTTCATAGTGATTTGTGTGGACCTATGCCTAACCTATCTCTAGGGGGAGCTTCTTACTTTATGACATTTATAGATGATTACTCGAGGAAAGTATGGGTTTACTTTCTCAAGCACAAGGATGAAGCATTTAGTGTTTTCAAAACGTTTGTGACACTTGTGGAGAATCAGAGTGGCAAGAAGCTTAAATGCTTACGCACTGACAATGGTGGAGAGTATGTTTCAAAGGCCTTTCAGGACTTTTGTGAGTCAAAAGGTATAAAACGTGAACTTACTGCTCCTTACAATCCTCCTCAAAATGGTGTTGCTGAGAGGATGAATAGGACCATACAAGAGAAGGTCAGAAGTATGTTGTCTAATGCACAGCTGCCAAATGGGTTTTGGGATGAATCCGTATCAACAGCTGTTCATCTTGTAAATAGATCTCCTAGCAAGGTTTTGCAGAAGGATTCAGTGCCAGAGATGGTACGGTCAGGCAAAATTCCCTCATACAAGCATCTTAGAGTCTTTGGCTGTGAGGCATATACTCACGTTCCAAAGGAATTTAGGAGCAAACTTGAGCCAAAGAGTAGAAAGTGCATCTTTCTAGGCTATGGTAATTCTGGTGAGATGGGGTACAGACTTTGGGATCCCGAATCCAGAAAGGTTGTCCGCAGCAATGATGTTCACTTTAATGAATCCAAATATCATTCTAAACCAGAGAGGGTTGAGGAGATTAGAAGAGTTGTCTTCCAAGAAGATGGACCTGCACGTGCAAGACAAAATGTCAGGGCTCAAGAGGAGCAAGGACAGGATAGAGTGGAACCACACTTTGTGGCTGAGCCTGAGCCACCTATTGTGTGTAGATCTGGACGTGTCACGCAACCTCTTGATAGGTTTGTTCCATCTATGAACTATGTCATGTTGACTGATTGCAATGAGCCTTCATGTTACAAGGAAGCAATGCAAATGAAGGACTCCGGGAATTGGAAATTGGCCATGCAGTCAAAGATGATAGCTCTGCATAAAAACGATGGTAGAAAGTCAGCATAATGGTAGAAAGTGCAGGGATTTGCGCGATTTCCACAATCGACCTTGAAGGCAAAATCGACGACTGCAGGTTTTCACAAATTTCACAATAAAAATGTTTTTTCATTTTTTGGAAGAGTCCATTCACACACAAAGATGAGCAATCACATTTAAAAAAAAAAAAAAAAAGGTGATGAGTGAAATACGCCCGAAAATATTTTTGCTGCAAAGCTTGTCTTTGACACAATTTAGGAAATTTGAATGCACATGTTGCATATCTGAAGCACACCATTGGCATAAAATGAAAGCGTCATGGGGAAAAAATGTAAGCATTCTTGCATTTTTGTGGCCAAGATGACCATAATTGGAAACATTGTAAATGAAAACCTACTTCACAATGCGGTCATGATGACCATAAAGCCCGAAATTGCTCATTGACATTATTGGAGAAATATTATGTTCTCGAGCATGATATTATATACAATAAATTGTATATTCCAAAGTCATGGGTGGATGACTTTGAAGTCTCATTGGAGAGAGCATTCAATTGGTTTTGTGTTGATGGTAAAAAGTTATACCATAGATATTTGCATTTGGATCTCATCAAAGATTTGAAAGAGAGAGCTAAAATTTTGCATGAGTTGCTTCATACAAGGAGATTTCTAAAAAAAGTATTGAGAGCATGGCATAACCTAGCAGATGAGGGGGTATTTGATGATGATAATGACCATGATGAACATGGGATTGGTGGGCAAATGATGGAGATTGGAGTGAAGAGAGAGGACCCTATGAGTCAAGAAAGCCAAGGAGAGTCCCTGAGTAGCTCCATACTCACATCTTGCACCAATAACCAAAGCATTGTGAATCAAATTCCATCTATTTTTGATGGATAATTGCATAGTTTTGATGTCGTAAATGATGATGATGACATGCATTTGTTTATTGAGTACCATGAGGTGACTCAAGAAATTAATGATTGCAACTCTAAAAATGAATGCTTTGTTGAAATTCGTGAAGAAACATTGAAGAAAAATCAAGATAAAAATGATATCTCTTTTCTTGTTGATGACGAAAATGATGTCATCGATGCTTTTGTGAATTCTCTCACATTGAAAGAAGATTTTGGTGACTTACATGATGCTAAAATGGTGACTAACCAAAATGATGTTTTTGTTGATGAAATTTTCAAACATGAAGAACAAAGTTTGATGTGCGTGAAGCAACCTATTTCACAAATTGATGCTATGCTAAATGAATGTTTTCTTGAGGCAATGTTGTGTGATGGGATATGTTTATTTATCCACACAATTAGTGCCTATATAAATCATGATGGGGCATGTATGCTTATCCATGCTAGGAAATGTGATGATGATGTGATTTTAGTCAAACTAATGCTTATTTTTGTGCATGATGACGCAAAGATCTTATGGCTTTTTCTCATTGTAAGCCTAGAAGGAGATCATGTTGGTGTCTTGAAGTCCAAATTTCATCAAGGAATGGAGTTTCTCTTTGCACAAATAACATGGAGCTAATGTTTTTGGATTTCAATGTGCTTGTTGAAAGCATAGCTTTACAAATTGAAGCCAAAGCTCACAATCTTTTTGAAGAAGTGTTTGTCAAAGCAAAGGATTTTTGTTGAAGAATTTTGATCCTTGCAATGAAGCTTATTTTGAAGTGATTGGCTCAAAGGAGGAATCTACTCAATGGAGTGGAGATTTTCTCATTAGTTTATGGTTCTACAAGTTTGTTTTGTATGAGCTCTTATGGATGATGATGTACTTGATGGGTTCCCAGCCTTGGCATGTTGCCAATAAATGGTGCACTTGTATTCACATTTTTGGTGAGAAGACACACTATACCTAGTCTGGTGATTGTAATGCAATATATAGCTTTAGGAAGTGTATTTGTGCATCTTGGATTAAGTTCCAGGCACTGTGATTTATATTTTCTAAATGCTTGGGGAAAAAAGGGTGGTGTTTCATGGTTTATTGTGGTGTATATGTTTACCTTGGAGTAGACTCCAGGCACTGCACTTTGTATCATGGTATTCTATGAGCACTGAGATTTTGGAACAAGGGATTTGTGGGTATCGAGTCAAAAGTTTTTGTCTTTGAAAAAAACTTTTTACCACCGGGCTGTGCCAGGTGTTGAACCATAAAGTGTACCACTCCCTAAGCTTTAGACTAAGGTCTATGGGAGGAATGAAGAGGCACCTTGAGGGAAGTGCCAAGGGGCATGGGAACTTTATAAAAGAGGGTCCTTATGTTGTAATCAATGAATCAATCTCATGTGAATGAATGGAAAGTTATGTCTCTCTCTCTCTCTGTCTCGTGTCATTTCTCTCTCACGCTCTCTCTCTAACCACTAACCGCCACTTCTCTCTTTCTCCCCCTTCTACATCTACATGTAAGGACATGGGTCCTATGGGCAAGGCCACCGGCATGGCCGGACAGTGTGTACGCTAGGGGAAGGCTATAAGATAGCACGGTTGGGTGGAGACTAGCATACGCATTACCGCTGCCCTTTCACTGGTATTCGAGCTATTGTGTACGCTAGGGGGAGGCTATAAGATAGCATGGTTGGGTGGAGACTAGCACACGCATTACCACCGCGCTTTCACTGTGTACGCTAGGGGTGCGGCAAACAAATCATCAAGGGAGCTGTACGGAGCTTGTTCAAATGTAAAGGTGACTATAGGGGATATGAAAGATGACCATAATTTCTTTGTGCAGGAGATGTCTACATGTAAGGACATGGGTCCTATGGACAAGGCCACCGCCACGACCGGACAATGTGTACGCTAGGGAGAGGCTATAAGATAGCACAGCTGGGTGGAGACTAGCACACGCATTACCACCACCCTTTCACTGATATCCGAGTTATTTTTGGAAGGAGGCTAAAAGCGGCTTGCATGTGCGTGCCATGCCTTGCCTCTCCCCCACGTTCCACAAACAGCGACGTCCCCACTGTGCAGCGAAAAGAATACAGATGCGCGGACAAAGAACGACTACCGATCACGACCGCCCCCATCTACGTCCTCCACAACGCACGACCAAGGCAAACTCGACCAACAACTCGACGACACCGAGGCTTCGAAGGCTTTTGTTGGCACCGTTGGCTATGCGCGTAGGAAGGCCCCCTTAATCCTTGAATGAAGAAGGGTTGAACCCACCCCATGAGGGTAAGAGGCCAACACTTTACCATCAAGCTATTGGCCCTTTTTGTGTATAACAAGGAAAGATAGTCTACTCGTGTTGAAAGGAAAACTAGAAGGAAAGGGAAAGCTTTAAACTTCAAGGAAGTAGCTCTACCCTTCCTTTTCACTTCTTGGAGGAAGGTAATCTTTTCTCCAAAAATTCTTTTTTCCTCAAGGAGGTAGCTTCAAAGTGAAGAAAAGCCTTCACAAAAACGACGAGTTTTTGTGAAGAATCGTCAACGGTGTTCTTACAAGGAACGACAAGTGAAGCGCTCAACTTCTTGCAAGACGAGGTTCGCATGCAACGCAAATCGCAGAGCATACAAAACACAAAGACTTCAATTTCTCAAGGTACAAGTTGTCGTTTCTTTTTCTCTCTTTGCATTAGTGTGTGTTTACCATGGCCAGTGAGGATATCCCACCTACACACACGTTTGATTTTGAGCACGTAGACCAAAATCAGGGCACCACGGGTGCTGCTGACACTAATATGTATGATGATCATGATCTAGGAGATCATGGGCTTGTAGATATGGCTTTTTTCAAGACTTTGGATTGTCAAAGCGTACTTGAAAGAAACCTCTCTGCACTCAATGCAAATGTTACCAATCTTACAGAGTTACTTGTGAAGTTTATGAATTCACATACAACTCAAGGAGCCACAAGTGGCACGATTCAAGGGAACCAAGCTCGCATGACTCAAGGAGTCCAAGAGACAAGTGCTACAGAAGATGTAGAAGGTAGCAATGCATTAATTAAGAATATCACCATTCCTGAGTTTCACGGGGAAGAGCGTGATCGCAACAAGGATGCAGTCAATACGTTCTTACACAAATGGAGTGATATTCATAGATTGAGACACACCCCGGATATAAAGACGCCTGTGGAAACAAGTATATCTCTTAAAGGCAAGGCCTATAAGTGGTCGATGACATTTCCAATAGATGCTCGTCCTCCGTCTTGGGCTGCGTTCAAGCTTCTTTCTCCAAAGAGTTTTTGGACTCCAATGAAGAAGATAAGAATTCGTTAGCATGGGATGGATGCCGCATGTCTGGCCTCTCTCTCACATAGTACCTTTGAAAGTATCGGGAGATCATCTTAAAACTAGAAGGTCTAGATGAGTTCCAAAAGATACAGGGTTTTAATAGGGGTCTTGACAAAGACTATCGTCTTCATGTCAAGATCCAACATCCAAAAACTTTGGAAGAATCCATTAGTCATGCACAAAGATATGATGATGACCAAGAGAGGAAAGGAAATGTTCCCTACTCTAAGAATACTTTTGCTAAGAGAAATGTGGCTAAGAGCCAATCACGAGGTAGATCTCCCACACGTTCCAAGAGGAACAAGAGACAATCTACCTCTCCACGCCCACAAGAGGCTAATAAGCCTAAGAATCACGAGATACTCCGCGTGGGTCTCTCAACACTGCTGATTTTGAGCGTGCAAAGAAACACAATTTGTGTTTTAGATATCTTTCGGACCAACATAACAAGAAAGATTGTCCTCTTTTCCAAGGCAAAGAAAAGGCCATGCACACGGTGCAACGCCTCACATTAGATTCATCTCCTAAATATTGTGTTGTAGAGGTTCTTCATATGGAAGAAAAGCACAAGTGTTGTGTGCCTGGTTCAATGTGGCAGCCCACCTTTGGCCCCCATGATTTGATTCGCATGCATGGCACTATTAACGGACAACGTGTTCATATTTTAGTGGATGATGGTGCAACTCATAACTTCTTGAACTATAAGCTAGTCAAGAATTTGAAGCTTACACAGACTCCCTGCTCTCACAAGTATGTGGTGGAGCAGATGTCTGGGAATGATAAAGAAGTATGGGACACGGTAGTTCAAGGGGTTGAGCTTATTGTTCAAGATCATACAATGACCCTTGACTTCCAAGTTATGAACATGGACCGTGCTGATGTAGTCTTAGGACGGGAGTGGCTGCATGGTTTAGGAAACACATTGCACACTAGTTATGAACACAACTCCTTATCCTTTATGGCCAATGGTAAACATGTGCTTTTGCTTGGTGAGAAATATATACCATGTGCACCTCTTATATGTACAGTCGAGCTTTCTATTTTGCAAAAAGCAAATTTAATACATGATGTCTTTTTGTGTTACTGCTTGTCTCCAAGTCTTGTGAATTCTCAAGAGCAAAGTGCGGTGAATTCTAGTAATGGTATGCAAAGTGCAATGAATTCTAGTAATGGTATGCAAAGTGAAATTAATTCTAGTAATGCTATGCAAAGTGCAATGAATTTTACTGATAAACAAAGTGTTAAAAAATCTAACGAGCAAAGTGCTCTCAATTTTAATTCTATAGAGCAACGTGCAACTGTCGGAAAACAAACATTACAGGAATTACAAGATTCTCCATCCCCGCATAACTCTAGTTTACTTTCTCCTTTTGCAAAACAAAAGCTGACTCACTTACTCACGGAGTATAGTGATGTGTTCTCAAGTGATTTACCACCGGGTTTACCCCCTACACGTGATGTGCAACATGACATAGATGTCTTGCCAGGCACTAAACCGGTGAGTAAACCACTTTATCGTATGAGTGCTAAAGAAGACAAGGAGGTTGAGAGTCAGTTGGCTGACTACCTCGCTCGTGGTTTCATTAGACCTAGCACTTCGCCTTGGGCATCACCAATTCTATTGGTAAAAAAGAAAGATGGTACTATGCGCATGCGCGTAGATTATCGCGGATTAAATGCGATAACCATCAAGAACAAGTATCCTCTGCCTCAAGTGGATGAGTTGTTTGATCAACTCCACAGGGAAAGATACTATACAAAGATAGATCTTCGTTCAAGATACCACGAGGTACGTATCCTACTGCAAGCTATCTCCAAAACTGCCTTTAGAACACGGTTTGGGAATTTTGAATTTTTGGTTATGCCTTTTGGTCTAACCAATGCTCCAGCTACATTTACGACACTCATGGATAGTGTCTTACGTCCCTATCTTGGAAAATTTGTTGTGGTTTTCCTTGATGATATTCTCATTTTACAGTAAGACTGAAGATGAACACATCGAACACTTACAATTAGTGTTTGAATAGCTACAAGCTCACACGCTGTATGCTAAGCAAAGCAAGTGTGATTTCTTTGAAACAGAGATACATTACCTCGATCATGTGATTTCTTATTCTGGCATCAAGATGGACACTAACAAGGTCGCTGACATTCTTCGATGGTCACATCCCAACATAGTTGAGGAGCTTCAAATATTTTTAGGCATGGTTGGATTTTATCAACAGTATATCTGTGACTATGCCAAAATCACTGTTCCTATGACGGATCAACTTAAAGCAAAAGGTAAGACCTTTTCTTGGGAAGAATCCCAAAAATGCAGTTTCAAACAGCTCAAGGTAGCTATAGCTATTGCTCCCATCCTAGAAATCATCGACCCACTTAAGCCGTTTGTGGTAGAGACTGATGCTAGTGATAAAGCCAATGGTGCGGTACTTCTCCAGGAGGGAAGACCTATAGCCTTTGAAAGTAAAAAGTTAGATAGTGCTCAACATAATTGATATGTCTATGAGAGAGAGCTCTATGCCATAATTCACGCTTTACAAAAGTGGTGACACTATTTATATGGTGCCGCATTTGAAGTAGTTTTTGACCATGAGAGTATCAAATGGTTTACTACTCAAACAGACTTGAAGGGCCATAAAGCTAGATGGGCAGAAATCCTTCAAGATTATGATTGTAAGCTACGATATCGCAAGGGACGATATAATGTAGTAGCCGGTGCACTAAGTCGGATGCCTCAGATTAATTCACTTGCATTCACGGAACTAAAGAGTGGATTTTCGGAGTCATTACGTGGCAAGTGTGCACAAGATCACTCATATGCTAAAGTGTGGAGTGCAGTTTTAAAAAGGGATCCCTCACACTCACATGTCTCTGAACGCATAGATAGAAACTCCAACACACAGAGCTCCACCCCTACTCAGAAAGAGCTTAAGAGATGGAAGAATTTTTCCATTGATGATGGCTACTTACTCCACAAAGGTAGAGTATGTGTGCCAAAGGACTCATACACTAGGAACCAAATTTTATTTGAGTGTCACGATAGTCCAAGTGCTGGTCATCCATGTATCCGTAAGACGTATGCCTTAGTTCAACGGCAATTTTATTGGCTGGGCTTACATCATGATATTCAAGAGTACGTACTAAACTGCCAACAGTGCCAAGTTAATAAGGCAGAGCGCCTCAAGGTAGGTGGCATTTTACATCCTTTAGAGATTCCACAAGGTAAGTGGGAGAGTATCTCTATGGATTTTGTAGTAGGACTACCTACTACAAATCGTGGCCATGATGCCATTTGGGTAATTGTAGACCGTCTCACAAAGATGGGTCGATTCATTCCCACTAAAACTACGGTTAAGACATCGGAATTAGCACGGCTATTTGTAGAGCATATATACAAACTCTATGGTCTTCCAGCTAGTATCATTAGTGATAGAGATTGAAAGTTTGATAATCACTTGCTGTGTTCCAGTAGTTGGAAACTAAACTTAATCTAAGTACGACTGATCATCCAGAAACGGATGGTCAAACAGAAAGAGTTAATCAAGTGCTAGAGGATATGCTACGAGCATACGTTAGCAAGAAGCAAACCAATTGGGAAGACTACTTACCTACATTGGAATTTTCTTATAATAGTTCAAAGCATGTGACTACAAGGTTTAGTCCATTTATGCTTTTGTTTGGATTTCAACCTAGATCACCCGTTACGGTGGGGTTGGCTAAGGAGAAGATACAACAAGCGAAGGATTTTCTCCAAGGCCATTTTGACATGCTTCAAGTTGCTCGACAGAATGTTAAGCAAGCTCAAGATCAATATAAGAAGTACGCAGATGAGCATCGAGGTCTTGCTACTTTCGAAAAAGGAGATAAGGTTTTCCTCAAAGTTCCGGAGCATTCAAAAAGTCTGAAGACGGGAAAAGTTGCTAAATTTTCACCACGCTATTGTGGACCGTTTACCATTCTCAAACGTATAGGTCAAGTGGCCTACAAGTTAGCTCTTCTAGAGCACTCACGAGTTCATCCTATTTTCCATGTTAGCCGTTTATGAAAACATCTAGGAAAGAATGATAATGTCATTGACACAGGTGTGCTGGTTGACCTTATCGAACCGCCAAGCATTCTTCATGAGCCCGAAAAGATTTTTGATTGAGCTTCACACCGGACATCATGTCAGACGACAGGTGTTGGTAAAATGACTAGATAGACCTGAAGAAGGTTCTACATGGGAGAATGTCTCCGCACTTAAGAAACGTTTTCTCACGTTCATTTTCGAGGACGAAAAAGATTCTCCAAGGGGGGTAATGTAAGGACATGGGTCCTATGGGCAAGGCCACCGGCACGGCCGGACACTGTGTACACTAGGGGAAGGCTATAAGATAGCACGGTTGGGTGGAGACTAGCACACGCATTACCACCGCCCTTTCACTACATATCCTCTTATCCTTGGGCTTGCTAGAATATGGTGAATGCCTTAAAGGTGTGTTTGATAAGTGTTCATTTGTGGATACTATGCAAGACTTGGAGTCTTTAGTGGATTGCAATTTGCGTATGGGAAGTGAGGTCGTGAAAGTATGCTCAATCAAAATGTACAAAGTCATTGAGGATTTAAAAAATGCTCAAGATGTTGATGTACGAGTGGAGACCAAGTACAAGTCTATGGCAAAGAAAGAGAAACCAGTGGCATTACCTCTACCAAAAGACTGTATGGATAAGATGAATCAAGCTACTTTGCAGCCTAGTCTTCGTGAGCCAAGCAAGCTTGGACATAAGTTTACGCATGATACTTTGAAGGAGTTAAAGATTCGTTGCAAGGACAGTTTGACAGATGTTGAAAGAGTATGCTTTGAAGAAATGCTTGCCAAACAAGCTTTTGCATTTGAGTCGCATGAGATAGGGTGTGGTGATCCATCCGTTGTTGCTCCTATGGTGATCTTCACTATCCCTCATGTATCTTGGAACTTGAGTCCTATTCCGGTTGCAAAGGCCCATTTGCCAAAACTCATTGAGTTGCTTAACTAAAAGATCAAGATGGGTATTTTGAAGCCTTCTTGTGCTCCATATTCAAATAGATGTGTTTGCGGGTCGCCGCGATGGACGTCCATAGCATAGCTCTCAAGCATCAACATATTTATCAATACAGAGGAAGCGACTCGGATGAGGCATGGAAACTCGCTAGGGTGTCAATCCTAATGAAGTGAACTCGAAGAGATGCAACTTACTAACTCTACAAGTAAATCAAACGCATTACCGCCAAGTAATCTGCCTATGTCCTCCTACACCGTTCTTCAGTCATCACGCCCGTTTACCATGCAAATCATATCGGAATTGCACAAAACTCGAAGGGAAGCTACAAGGGATTATCAGGAACATATCCTATCACTGTCACAGCATTCTGGAGAGGTACAACGATCGCAATCGTTCGTCCCAAAGTCAAAAAAAAAAACAAAAACAAGTGATCCTAATGGGTCGTTTTAGGGTCCCTAAAGCCCCTCCTAGGATCAAAACAACATAAAACACGCATATAGACACTCAAAACAGCGATTTAAGGCCTCAAAATCGTAGTTGAAAACCTTCACCGAATCTTGAATGATTACACTTGAACGAAAGAGCAAGATGAGAGGAACACAATGCAATAATCAAATCTGAATTTGGATTACCGTAGCCGCAATGGCGAAGATTACAAGTTTGAACAAGAGAAAGCTCTCAAACGTACACTGTCTTCTCAGTTCTCCATAAAAAAGATTATCCTCAAACTTACAAAACATGACCTTTATAGATTAGGTCTTTACAAAATGGCTTGTCCGGCCATAAGCTCCCAAAATTCTAACTAGCTCACTAATATACAATTGCTCCCATAAGAATAATCATACATCCTTTGACAATTTCCCGGTTTAGAGATGCTTCTTTACAAAAGAATTTTACAATGGTTTCTCAGAAAAATATGATCCTTCTGGCAACGGCCGCTTGTTGCTTCGTCCGCCAAACACTCCCCCCTTCCTTATCCTTGCACGCCCTCGTGCATGTTCAGTGCTTTGGCCGTTGATGTGGCTCCAATGAAGCAAGTGTCGCTGAAAGCTTCTTGTTCGCAGGACGGCTTCGAGGGCTTCTTGATGCTGTTTGAATGGATTTTCAGATAAGGTGTGTTGGTATGCTACGAACCTTGCCTTGAGGTCCTTTGCCATGGGATGGAAAATCCTTGAATCCATTTCGAAGAATCCTGTGACGAAGGCCTCTTGAAATGTCTGCAAGTAGTGTGAGGGCAGGTACATTAGCCTGGAGTACATGGCCATCAAGATGTGCCGTGGCGGTGAATCCTGTAGATTCTAGCAGATGCCTCTGTGTCCTTCCAAGAACAGATTCCATGGATGATCGTCACCTTCAGTGTCTTTAAACACCTGGATGCAGGTGACGATCATCCGGGCTATCTTTACTAACATTTGGCATGCCAAATCGGGGACATCCCGCAACAATGTGACGGTTGAATTCAGAGTGTTGACCATGTAGGCCACCGTAGGGGGTTGCTGCATTGTCAAAACCGGGTAATTTAGCTTGTGCGGCCTTGACCCCTTCCATGTGGTGAAGTATTTCCAAGTGCGTCTTCGAGGGACTGGGCAGAATGTAGGATCTATTTGTATATGTTGAGGAGCGTTGTGATAATTTGTTAGATCCTGTGGCCTTTTGTCCAACCACTTATGCCTCCACTTGGGGTGGTCATCGACAAGCATTTGAGCTTCTTCCGCTGTTAGTGCAATGCCTTTGTAACCCCCATCTTTGTTTCGTGGCAAGGCTGGCCGCATCTTTTCTTTCCACAAAATTGCTTCATGGCATATCAGAGGAAACGGGAGGTACTCATGGCCAAATCCTTCCACCTGCTCTTCTGGTTGTAAGTATGCCAGGGCTGCTAACTCTAGTATCTTCTTTTCATAGAGCATGTACTTCTTTGTTGGCCCCTCTGGCATGTCCTAAATGCTCTCATTGAGTTCATCTCTTATATCCATATTGGGCCCTTCAAATTCCTGTTCCTGTTGCCCTTGGTGTGATGTTCCAAGAAAATCTGGTGCTTGTTGTCCGGACAACAGTTGTGGTTGAGTCTGGGCTTTGTCTGCTTTGATTTGTTGTTGAAAAAGAAGATCTTCTTTTTCCTTTAGCAGTGTTTCACCAATCTGCTTCTGAATCTATAGTTCAACGCTTGCTTGAGCTAGTTGCTGCTCCATTTCTTTTAACTTTAGCTCATTTGCCGCCGTCTGGGCCACCATCCCTGATACGAGCAGCTGTCCTTGAAGATTTTCTTGCTCTAGCTTTGCTTTTAGTGCTGCTATAGTGTTCACTGCTGTGGCATCGTCCGATGTGGAGACCAATGCCCCAGCAGTTTCTTCATTCGCCATCAAAGTTGTCAGAGTGCCTTTGAAAGTATTGTATGAGCTGCTAAGCCTCTGAAATCTTGTGCTCTCGTAGGCAAGCTGCTCCGTAGCTTTCTGTACTCTTGTCGTCACTTCTTGGCACTCCTTTTATTTGGATGTCAAGTCTGTCCTGACGTCCACCAAGTCTTTGATGAGAGACTGAGCCTGTTGTCGCTCAAGGTCTCTCTCCTTCGTTATACGTTCTAATTGCGCCCTCAGGCTTTCTAACTCCTTTTGCCCATATGCTTTCTTTTTTGGGCCCCCTGTACCTGCCTTTCCTTTTCACTTAGCACCACGTGCTGACATTGGAATTGCCGTTCTAATTCCCTTAGAGTTTGTTTGTAATAAAAACCAGCCAGTTCCCGGCAGGCTTCGTGGTATTCGATTGCTTCTGTAGGAGGTATAAACTCCTTTTGCGAGGTTGAAGGGCGAGGAGTTGGCTGTTTTTTGTTCGATGGAGAAGGGGGAGGAGGAGGAGATTTTGGCGAAGGAGGAGGTGATTTGGGCGAGGGAGGAGGTGGGCTTGATTCTTGTCGTACGTGCCTCTTTTATGAAGTCTCTTCCCCTTGTCGCGAAGCAGATGCTTCCGCTTTTCTTTTCTTTAGAATCTTGATGATTCTTTGGCGAGTGAGATCCACCACCCTTCGCGCTTCCAAATTCCTTTCTCTTTGGATCTTCTTTAGATGCTCTGCCTGGTTTGTTTCATCAGCCGCGTCTTTCTCCTTCGTTCCTTTAGTAGACTGCGAAGAGATGTCCACTTCCGCAGCCTTTTGCTCTGCTTCTAACCTTTGCTTCTCCGCGCATATGCGAGTTGCATTATCTATTCTTTCTTGCCTTTCCCTTTTGAATCTTCTTTTTTGTGTCTGTTGTGTTGCAGCCGCTCTAGCCTGTCTATCAGGCCTTAACTTGGTTCTTCTTTCCTCGAGTCTTTTTTGAGCTTCCGCATATGATTTTTGCATGTCCAACTGCGGTACTGCACTTCTCTCCCCTCTTTTTCTCTCGAGCGACTTTGTGGAGTCTTCCTCCTTGATTTCCTCAAACTCTGATGGCCCTTTGTCTTTAGACTCTTGAGATTTTCCTTCATCATCTGTCTCCATTTTTTCTTCATCACTCGAGCTTTTGTTGGTGGACTTTGCTGATCGCGATGATGTCGCACCGGGGGTCGTCCTTACGGAATGAGCAATCAGTTTGCTTTTTGGATCAGTGCCGTTTGAGAGCTGGCAGTTGGCAAATCTTCAATCATTCCCAAAGCCTGGTATGCTATTCTGGTTAGCATCGGCCCTGCGTTCATGTAGCTTTTGTTTTTTGTCGAGCTTTTCAAATTTTCTTCAATCAAGTTCTCCAGAATGTAAGAACCGTAGTCACAGCGAATGGTTCTATTCTCGGCCGTCGCTAGAGCCATGACTACGGCAATGTGCAGGATTGGCTCGGTGTAGTGAGGAGGCTTTTGTACTCTGAAATGCTGGGAGATCAATCGCATCGGCAATTCCAGCTCTCCGTATATCATGTCACTGTATTTGTATTTGTTTCCCTTTGCTTTGACGAATGCCTTCTCACTGTCCAGTGACTTTGTCTTCGCCAGCAAATCGTGTTTCCCTGGGAGGAAATGTAAAGCTTCGTTGATGATTTCCTTCGTGATCTTTACTTTCACCTTCGATCCATCCTTGTCCGTGAGCATTGCCTGCCCATCATATTGTATCGAGCTCATGAGCTCGTGGGCCCTCATGTAATCTGTTCCCCATGGCTGCAATCTGAAAAATTGCTCCAAGTGTACAGCTCGCACTGCCTCTACTACCTTCGGCCTTCGGTGGAGGTTCCATATCTCTCCTGGCATGATAGTTGTCTTTACCAAGTCACCATCAGCATCCTTAAACTTTGAGATGAATATGTGGGTAGGGATTTGAGCAAGTATTTCGTCCAAAATGTGAGCCTTTTCATTTGTGGCGAGCTCCTCCACTTCATATGGTGCTGCTGTCCACTGCTTTCTTTCTTTTGGCGAGGCATTCTGTGTCAGGAGAATCACAAGCTGTCAGGATTTTTCCTTCGCAATCAATCGCATTTAGACTTTTAGTAAAAAACAGTTCAAAAGTTAAAATTGATCATAACTTGAACAAATTTCATCCATTCTTGTCCATATTTCACCAGTGGGACTAGGAAGACTAGAGCTATGACTGATTAAAATCTGAGCCAATTCTGGAGCTAAGGTACACCAATAGCGATCGTAGTACATACGCCAAAATTAGATTTGATCACATGAGTGGGTTGCTGATAGTTGGAGGGTCATTTTGGTCCACTCTCTGTGTCATTTGAACCACTTTTGAGATTACAGGTCCCATTTCTGGGTTACAAGGGAGTTTTGGACAAGACTCTGACTTTTCATGAGTTTTTGATGTCCAAATGGCTTGAAACTTGGTTGGTGACTTGAACAAGATGTATACAAGGGATTTGATAGGTTTTTGTCAAAATCTGAAGCTGAGGTACACCAATCGCGATCGGTGTTCTGGGACTTTTTTGGGTGAAAACTAGATGGTCATGAACCCCTATGCCTGCCTAGCCCACTGATGATTTATTTCCAAGTTTGGACTTAAAATGAACAAATTAGAGCAATTCTTCACTGTTTGACCATATTTTACTAAGTCTAACCATATTGGGTTTTCCTGATGAACTTTGGTTGGATCCTGGAGTTAGTTCAAGTTAGTTTTAGAGCCACCACTGCTTCCATGAGGTTCTGCTACCATCAACCTACTCCATTGTCTGATTTTGACCTTATCAGGCACTTTATACCCTGTCTTAGGAAGTCTTCTAGATTTGTGTACTTTTCAGGCATTTCTTGGATATCCATGTGATGCTTGAGCATCCCTAAGTGACCTTTTGGTTTTGGCATTGGCTCGGCTCCAATTCTACCTTTGTATGATAATTCGAGACTGAAATGACTATATCTGTACTTGTAGGAGATTCTGAGATCCATCCGAGGTTTTCTACATCTGTTATGACTCTTAGTCGGACAAGTGTACCTTTCAAACCATCTATCATTATTTTTAACCGGATTTTGGTAGTTCTTGGTCACATTTTCCCTTTTCGGTTGTGTTTGATAAATTTGGCCCATTCCATGAGCAAAATTTGTGCATTTTCCTTGAAAATTCAAGAGTGTGTACATTTAACTGAGTTCCAAGCCTGGGCTAAATCAAAAGTTGCAAAACCTGCATCTGGGGGCACCGATCGCGATCGTACCATGGAGGCCAAAATTGATTTTGACACTAGCAGATTGTAGGTGAGGCTGAGGGGAGATGTTTTGCATGTTCTGTCCCAATTTTTGTCAGTGAGGTACACCGATCGCGATCGGTGTACCACCACCAAATTGTGTTTTGACCATATGGCTTTGTTCCTGACCTTGTGGGGAGCACATTGATGTGTGACTGGAAAAAGTTTTGTTTGGATGCCTCTAAGGGCCTTTGACCTCTCTGACCCAATCCGACTTTGTTTTGATCCCTTCGCCCGTTTGTGCAATGATTCGCGCTTGCATGCGTAATAGACTTGATCTTTACTTGATAAGGAACATACCTGTGAAATTTGGTGTGAAATGCTGGCTCCGACCGTCTGTACGGGGTAGAAACGTAGCAGCTCGCTCTAGGTCAAAAAGCTCTCTCCTTCTCTCTCAAAAGGTGAAAATGAACAATGAGCTAGAGTTTGGCCTACCTAGCCTATATCTTCCTGAGATTTTCGTGACACAGGGTTGATTTTCCTCACCTTTGATCCCGATATAATCTCCATACCACCTGTGGGTCGAACCGCTTGTCGTTCCGACGTTGTATGACCATTTGATGTGATTTTGGCAAAATGTAGTCATGATTATTAAGGCTGAAATTCGACATCTTCAGATTAGCTTCATATCTTCCATGCTTGATAACCTTATCTTGATACTTTGGTGTTTACTTTCGAAACTTGATTCCGACACTTGTGAGCGAGATTTTTTAATTTTTGATGTTTTATTAACGAAAATCAAACACAATAAAATTAAAATACTTATTAACTGACAAAAATTAGCCAAAATTATTATACTCATCCCTAAGCATATATTTTCTCTAGAAGCATCCCAATTCTCCAGATTTTGTCATTACAACTCATTATTAAGCTGGTCGGATGATACAAAAACGCTAAAAATGCCAAGTTTTGATCGAATATGTTCGAAACTGAACTCTAAATAATAAAAAAACACACACATTATGTACATATATACATGTCGGACCCCTTAATGGCCATGACTGTTGCTAAATTCATCAGTTATTCCCCCCTTCCTTGTCTGAGCTGTCCCGGACGAAGGTTGGGTGCATGTGCATGGGTTTTGGAATCTGTGTCTATGCATGGCCGTGTAATGTGGCCCTATTCTGATGTTTGAGACAATGCGTCGGGTAACAATATGCTGTGCAAGATGCGAGAACTAAATGTAGTTTTCAGTGGCTTTTGATGGTGAGGGTAGCTGTTTATGGAACAGAAGATCTTGTAGTCGAATTTCTCTTTCCTTGATTGTGGGTGTTGTGATGGTAATTAATTTTGGAACCCATCTGTATGCGGTTTGTTGCATCTTTACAGATTCTGCTTTAGTTTTCACAGGTTTTCAGTGCCATTTTGGAGGTTTTGCCATTTCCACTTTGGAGTAGCTTCTGAAGGTCTTTGAGATGATGTTGCTGCCGTCTGAAGTTTGTCCTTAGGTAGCCATATCTTGCTCGGTTTGTTGGTCAGCAAACTTTTCTTTATCCATACTTTCCGAATAACCTTTTGTTTTGTTTTCGGATGATTCACCGGTTGCTTTTTGTTGATGGGGATGCTCGGCCACGAGTGATCTGTTTTGGCGAATGGAGTCATGTACACGTTAGAGTCGTGTGTGTACCTTAACGCATGTTCTGACCATTCAGTGACTGCGTTGTACGTTCTCATCCATGGAACTCCCAAGCATATCGATTCTTTGAATTCTCCATCTTTCATTACAAAAAATTGATGAGGACAACTATTTTCATCAAGATTGATTGGTAAGTTTACTATCCCCAATGTTGGCATTGTTGCACCGTTTGCTGCTTGTAGATCACGTGTGGATTGTACGAGGGGTTCATCTGTGAGCATCCTGTAAGTGGAAAAGTTGACCGCATTGACTCTTGCTCCTGTGTCAATCAATGCTCATTGATATCTGCCATGCGGGAGTCTAACATTGATGCGAACATCGATTCCTGTTTCCCATTGCTCACCAATTTGAAGTATAGACAAAGGAATTTATGCCGTGTCTCCTGGTTGAGGAAGTCTTTGTTTTTGTAAGGTTTGTTTCATTTTAAAATCCTGATTTTGGCCTCCTCGTACGCTTGAGCTTTTGTTTCCTTTGCTTTGTTCTTGCGCTCCTTCGCAGCGTGTATTTTGGCAAGCATCTCTGTGGTGAGTGGTATGTTGTATTTCTTTAGTCTGCAACCACTAATCCAGTTAGGCATTTCCTCTTCCTCTAATGTCGCAAGTTTAGTGGCACCACTAGATGATATGTCATGAATCACATAGGGCCCATTTCCTCGCTTTTTGAGTTTTCGGGAATGTTGTTTCAGGGTATACATTAAGACGTAATCCCCAGTAGCAAATTCCTTGCTGATAACATGTTGATCAAAGAATGATTTCATGTTTCGTTTTTGCACGTAGATTGATGCAACGGCTCTCAATCTAGTTTTATCCAGTTTTTCCACGACATCTACCTGATTGGATAATTCATGGCTTGTCCATTCTAATTGTTTAGCGACTCGAAGCGTGGGGATAAGGAATTCAAGTGGCAAAATCGCTTGAATTCCATAAAGCATGTTGAACGGAGTCGTTTCGATTGACGTTTTGTAAGCTACTCTATATGACCATAAGGCTGCATGCAGATTTTGATCTTAGTCAGCTCTCGATTCGCCAACAATTTTGGTGAGAATTGTCACCAAAATCTTATTCGTACTTTCGGCTTGGCCGTTCGCTTGTGGGTGATAGGGAGCGGATTTCCTGTGAATTATCATGAATTCATCCAATAGGAATTCGATCACCTCATTGATGAAGTGAGTTCCCTATCTCTCACTAGCTCAATTGGTAAGCCATATCTGGTGAAAATGTTCTCATACAAAAACTGTGCTGTCGTTTTTGCATCATTTCTGGTTGTCGCTTTGGCTTCCACCCATTTTGTTAGATAATCTGTTGCCACAATAATGTATTGAGTGTGCGTTTTATATCCCGGAGGCGCTATCGGTCCTACAAAATCTATTCCCCATTTCGCAAACGCTCTTGCCCCCATCATTGGCCTTAAGGGCATATCATCTCATGCTCTAGGAATTTTTGTTTTCTGGCAATTGTCACATTGTTTCACAAAATCTTCTACGTCCATGAATAGTGTAGGCCACCATATGCCTGCAATAAGAATTGCCTTGGTCGTTTTGTCAGCTGAGAAATGTCCACCAGCTTGTCCACCGTGTGCTTGCTCTAAGATAGGAATGTATTCCTCTTCAGTTGCCCACATTCTCAATTGATTGTCTTTTCCCCTCTTGTAAAGAGTGTCCTCAATCAATACATAGTTTTCTGCCTCTTTCATGATCGTTTTGATTCGTGATCTACTCATCCCCTCAGGCAATATCCTAGTGGTGAGTTATTCAACAATGTAGTTACTCCATCGGGGTGCTACAGATAATCTGAATAGAGTCGCATGCTCTATTGGCTTTTGAAGCGTGCATTTAGCGCAAGATTTGACATGCATATGAACACTATGTCGCATTTTTGGCCAATACACACCCATTCTCATCAATCTCTGATACATTTGTGCATGCCCATTGTGAATTCCCGTTGTTTGTACATGAGCTTGGTTTAGGTGCAATTCCCGTTCACTCAATTCAACACAAAGCCTAAGGATTTGATTCGATCCCTGTTTGTATAGCTTGCCCGCCAACATTACCAATGATGTGGATGCTGCAATGGTAGATGGTTGTCTTGTCACATTCAATGACTCAATAGTTAGCAAAGGAATTACATCCTCGCTCCATCTTGGAAGCATTTCTATGTTGAAAAGATATGCATCTGGCAAATCATCATCAACTCCTACAGGGTTTTCTCCATGCATCATTCTAGATAAATGATCCGCTCTTTGGTGTGTAGTTCCTTTTTTGACTACTATCGTGAAGTCAAATTCGAGCAGTATGATGAACCATCGAACAATTCTCCCCGTACTGCAAGGTTTGTTTACTAAGTACAGTAGTGCTTGGTGATCAACAAAGAATACAAATTTATTGGAAAGTAAGTAGTGTCTAAACTTTTTTACCGCATAGACCATACGCGATCCCTCCCTCTCAGTTGTTGTGTAATTCTTCTCTGCATTGTTATGTTGTCTACTGGAGTAAATTATTGGAAAATCCATGTTGTTCTCTCCAGGTTGTGCAAGTATGCATCCTATTGCATACGTTGATGCATCTAAATGGATGTGAAATATCTTCTCCCAATCCGAAGCCTTCAAAATTGGAGCGAAAATTAATCTCTTCTTCAACGTTTGAAAATCTTTCTCGCACTCATCCGTCCACTCAAATTTAGTTATCAGCGCGTAAAGTGGTTTTGCAATTATAGCGTATGAGTAGATAAATCTGCGATAATATCCACAATGGCCCATAAATGCATGTACCTCTTTCACCTTACTGGTCGTGGTAGATCAACAATGACGCTGATCTTCTCCATGTCTGTCGAAATACCATTTTTGGACACTATATGTCCCAATATTTTGTCTTGTTTTACCATGAAGACACATTTCTCTGGATTCAGGCAAATCCGATACAGTCTGCATTTTTCGAACACCTTGGTCAAGTGCTCTATGTGCTCCAATCTTACAAGAGAGTGAACGCACAGGTCATCCATGTAAATTTCTAAGAACTGTCTTAGATATTCTTTAAAAGCATGACCCATCAGCCTTTGAAATGTGGCTGGTGCATTTGTTAAGCCAAAGGCCATTACCCGGAATGCAAAAATATCCCATTCAGTTGCGAAAGCGGTTTTGTGCTGATCCTCTGGCTTTATTGCGAGTTGGTTGTAACCCGAAAAGCCATCTAAGAAGCTATAAGCCTCTTTGCCTGCCACCCTTTCTATTACATGATCCGTAATGGGTAGGGGATAGTTGTCCTGAATTGTAGCAGTGTTTACTTTCTTGAGATTGACGCACACTCTTAACTTTCCATTTTTCTTCGAGACCACCACAATCGGTGAAACCCAATCGGTGTGCTAAATTTCGTAAATAAACTTTGCCTCCTTAAGTTTATCTATCTCCTCCTTGATCTTTTTCGCAAACGTTTCATTGTAAGTATAGGGACGTTTTCTGTTGGGTTTGGAGTCATTCTTAAGGGGTATTATGTGTCGATAGATACTTGGATCCACCTCCTTAAGATCTTTGTATGACCGTGCAAACACATCTCTATACTGTTTAAGAGTAGCTACCAAAAGCTTTTCCTCTTCTTCAGTAAGATCCGTGGCAATATATGCAGGTTTTGAATCTTCTCTTGGCTCCGCTAGATCTATTCGTTTGGCTTTTTCAGGACCGTTGTACGATGTACCCGGTTCCTTCAATTCCCTCGTTGGTTGTTGCACTATGATTTTCCTATCTTGTATGGTATATTTCTTATAATGGGATGGTGCATCCATCTTGTCAGAATTCGTGTCCTCATTTGTTTCAAAGTCGGTCATCCATATGTCTCTGAGGGTTCGCTTGAGCTTATTGTACTCCGTTTTCCTCTCTGTTTTGGTCATTCTAGAGCCTGTTTTCTCCTCTTCCTGTGACTTAGTTGTTTGGCTTTCGTGTTTGTTCTTCTTGTTGTTTTTCCAAGGTTTAGTTTTGATAAACCGGCCAGTGACCTCTTCTTTGACACAATCCTCAGCTTTGACAAGCTTTAGATATCCCGTTCTGTCATTGACAAGAGGCATCGGATTATGCTTAGTCCCCCTTGATTTTCTTGTTCTCTTGGATTTATACCGCTCCTGTAGACTAGGTTTTTGATTAGGAAACTCATAAAACCTGTCCTACCTCGACTTGTATTTCCTATTCGTCTCTGATGCACTTGATCTTTCATCATCAGCCTCTATCAGTTGGATTTCATCGTTCAGTGATGGAAGGTCACAGCTTAGTGAATCCGTGAATTCCTCCTATGTCCGATTCCTATCGTTCACTACAGATATCTCATCAATGATTCTTTTACACTCGGTCTCACGTGGAGGTTCTTCTTGTTCCTCGCTCTCCGATCCTGACTCCAGGATGACGCTAGCCATTTGCAAAGTTACTAGGTCGTATCCTTCTTCGTCACAAAATTTTGTAGGTGTGTATTCATTAACACATACGTCCAAGGTTGACAATATTTGAGTCCACCCAAATGGCTCAAATAAATGTTCCGGAAAAGGTTCTAGGAAATAAGCCTCGTCTTCTACGGATCTTTCCAAAACGCATTCCTCCTTGATTATCTCTACACAATCAGATGCTCCACACATCCGGACATGCGCTTTCGTTTGCATCCATGCAGGTATTTATTTTTCATTTACAGTGGTTGAATTAAATTCTTGCACTGGCGTTTTTGCAACGTCTCTATAGCTGTGATCCTTCATGTTGATTTTTGTTATTAGCTCTTCGTGCCTTAGGTAGATTTGGTCGTAACCCCAATCTTGTATCATTTTGAGTTGGCGCATAAATGGTCGTCCCAAAATAATGTCAAAGTTGTTCGTTTTCTCGAAATCCACCACAACAAAGGTGTGCTCATAGTTAATTCCACACGAAGTTACAACTATTTGGTCTAGGATTCCCAATGGTCTCTCTACATACCCATCTGCGAGTTGCAGTTTCATTCTCGTTTTCCTGAGAGCTGGACGGCCCCATTTCTCCCAGATTTGCTTTGTAGCAATCGCCACTCCCGCTCCACTGTCTAGCATAGCTATCGTTCTTATATCCTGATATTCCACAGGTAAGGTTGTATTACCCTCCTCGCCTTCATAGTAATCTCCGACCTTGTTTATGGGCACTGGTTGGGCTTTGGGTTGACCTTCCCGTTTGTTTTCTTCTCCCATAGGGTTTGTCAGAAGAGGAATCTTTACTCCCTTGTGCTCCAAATGTTTCCCCATGTCTTCCCATAAGTGTGGTCTGACTCTCAAGAGTTCGGACAACGTGATTGTGCAAGTTATTGGTGTCGACAGCATCTCTTGAAGACCTTTCGAGTCAACCATATGTGGAATAGTTCTCATATGGGATGGAACTAACCTTATCTCCGATTGTGCCACCTATAAATGAAGACAGGGTTTTCAAGGATTGGGCTTTGCTTTCCACCGAAACCTCTGTTCCCGCATCCCCATACAACGATTGTATATCAGCTGGATAAAATCCATTATCTAGGTTAATCTCAAGAATTGGAGCAGAATGTAACGTCGCGCTCCCGTTCTTTCTGTTTCTAATGGTTTCCCATAAGTGTTGTGGCCATTGTTCTTCAACTTTTGGAATTGGCATTATCGTCATTGACTTAGCGTCATTAGTCGTGTTTGGCACCACTCGATGATCCAGTGACAACATCGTTTCAGGCCTGGGTTCATTCACTTGTTTTGGTTCATCGATTTTTAGTTTTTCTCGCTCTTTGTGAATCAACACTTCTTGTTCTAGGATTCTAACCATCTTAGGTTCCATCAACGCCTGGGCTGTTTCAATGAGGTGTTTACACATTTCCAAAAGCTTCGTTTCCACTTATGGTTGAGGATAAGTTAACCATCTTTGATCTAAAGTTTGGTTTTTTTTTAGCCTTGCTTCGTACGCTTGTAATAGAGCATCTAACGGCTCTAGCACTTTGTCAACCAAGACTGATCCCCCTGAGGACGCTTTCCTCGGCGGCTTGTTAACCTCAGCAGTTCTACTCTCTCTTGCTTGTTTGAGTTGCTCCTTCATTTCATGCAATTTGTTTTGCATGGCAATTTGGCTGTGCAATCTTCTTGTTTTCATCCTGTCTCGTTTCGCGTTCCAGGATTTTCGCTGGGTTCTCACAAATAAACTCTCATTTTCTGTGGGTATCGGCAACTCGACCTTTTTCTCCACGGACTCGTTTTTCCTTAAGTCCTTGGCTTGGGCTCTAGTTATCGCATTGATCTGGATCATGGGGTCAGTTTCCAATCCGCTGCTTGCACTTGGTATCATCCCCACAATATTCATAGTCGCTTTTTCCTTGTTGTCCGAATTTTTTGGGCAAACTGGTAATATGTGATTCACACCACATCCGTTACAGAATCCAAAATTTTTCACTCTTTTGCCATTGAAAGGGCAGTTACGCTCCCAATGATCCGTACTTCCACAGCTATAGCACTGTCCAATTGGTGGTTGATTTTGAGGAGGTGGTCCCATAGGTTGTCCTGCTCTATTAGGATATCCTCTTGGTTTGTAATTCTGGCTCGCAATGAACATTAACGTTCTTTCGTCTACCAAATATTGATCTCTCGAAGGTTGTGCTACATACGTTGGTGGTGCCATATCCTCGCTATTTCCCCACGATTGATATTCTTCGTCTGCGTACATTTGTGATTCAGGTTCTGTTGCGTAAGGCTCATTCGGTTCCTGATAATAAGAAACTTGAAGTGTACTATTTGTTCCTGGTGATGCTTCACAAGGTTGAGAATACCTAATCATGGCCCTATTCTCCTGTGGTAATGGAGGTTGTTGACCCAATACAGGTTGAGGTCTGTCTGCTCCTGCTACCAGATTCATATTTGGTCCAACTTGATATCTTGGAGGAGGTGGTTGGGATGGTCCTGCTGGAGGCCCATATGGTCTTTCCCTCACATAGTTTTTGTTATAAAAACACTTTTCCGTGCTATGATTCGTCCATTTTTGTTATATGGTGCACCATTTCAGTACTTGTCCATTCGCAACTGGTGCTTTCGGCTGTTGTGGGCACCACGGCGTCGGGTGATCCCCCCCACATGTGTCACACTTCCTCGTCTGAGACTGTCTCAACGTCGGATTTGGTCTCATATGTTGCTGCATTCTCTTCGTTACCTCCTCTATCAATTGATCAGATGTCAGCATCAAGGATGCATGGGCATCTTTCTTGGTAGAGGGTTTGCTTTTAATCGATGAAGAGCCACTGGTTATTGAATCAGTATCCTCTAACACTTCCCCATATGCTTTGCAGTTATCAACAAGATATAACGCTTCCCTTGTAACCTGTTGAAACGTGCTACAGGCTTTCAAGTGAAGGTCCTTTTTCAAGGTTTCGTTCCTAATTTCTTCAACAAAGAGCACCGACAATCTCTCGTCCTGTGGTAATTCCCTCCTCGGGCACCTCTCAATGTATTGCTTGAATCTCAAGGTTGCTTCCTTCACTTTTTCATTCTCCCTTTGTTTAAAAGTGTATATATGTGATACAATATTATGCTTTATACCTCGTTTTGAGAATTCTTCCGCGAACTCATGCAATACATGTTCAATATTTGGACAAGTTTCAGGGTTTAAAGGTTGAAACCATGTTAAGGCCCTCCCTTCCAAGGTCGGCCCGAATCCCTCGTATTGAGTGTGGAAATCAGTGATCTGTTCTGCTCTTAAGACTTGCTTAAAGAGTGATACATGGGCATATGGATCCCCCGATTCCGCTATACTTCTTTGGCATGCACTTTGCTACTTGGGATGGCCTGATCTGTCTATGGTCTACGGTCAATCTCATTGCTCCCGTGCCTCGACTTAATCATTCTCGTACATCATGGAGGTCATAGGTTGCTCTCGTTGGCTCCCCCGCCCCAAATCTACTACTAGGTGGCGAATGTGATGGGGTGGTTGCAAATGTCGGACCTACAGCCGTATGTGTAGAGATAGGAAATGCACTACCTCGATTCGTAGCCATTGATTCTCTGGAATGTAACGTTCCCATGGGGCTTGGCATTGAATAATGAGGTCGACTGAAAGAATCAGCTACATGAGTCCTCCCTCCACCTGTGGTCAACGGTTTTGGCATGACAGTTGTAGGTGCTAGTCTTAGTGGGCTTGGAGTGGCATAATACTAATGAAGTAGTCCCCCAAATTACGTATATCCTTTCAATTCTTTTTTATCGATTGCTGCATATCGTCTTCCATACTTGTCGTATGCTGCAATTTTCGTTTCCGCTCCCTTTGTGTAGGTGAAGACATAAAGTCTTTTCCGCTCAATCATCTCCCTGACGTAGGGTTCCTCACATCTATAATAGAGATCTTGCTCTCCATTATTATACTTGTATAACCCCAAGTAGACATTATCCGTGTTGATTCTCAAAGTTTCGTTTTCTCGCATTAGGTAAGCTCATTTTTGGTGCCTTTTCCTCATGTTCCTCGTCTATTTTGGCTTTTGTGCCCATCAATCCCCACTTGTCTACAATGTTAGGATTCAGGACTACCAAGTACATGATACCCTCGTCATCTAGGTACCTGTCTCTGCTATAGCTTACAGGCACTAAGTCCCTGAACTCACTTGGTCTATCTTCTATTTTCACACAGTAGCGGTCCATACCATCTTTGTATATCTTGGCACCTTGCTTGTTGTCATATTGATACTTGATGAAATATAGCTTTAGTGTGGCCGAGGGGTCTGATGGTGTTGCTGCCATGTTTTCTCTTCCGTTTAGTTTTATTTGTCCCAAGTGTTTTGTGAAATACTCGGAATATCTCTCTGAAGAAGTATCGGAGATGCCTTCTTCAAGGATCGGCTCTAACGGTCGCACTATCCCTTGGTTTACACTCTCCTCGGTTGATGCAACACTCGTTTGATACGCTAAATTTTGGTGTCAGGTGTTCATTTGTTTTCCCGATCTCAAAAACATGAAGAAAGTGGGATTTAGTGACTTAATCCAAACCTCTTACCTGGAGATGGAAAGATCTTCCAATTCTTGCAACTGCATGGGTTGTTACTTGATCGGTCTCTACAAATGAATACACTGGATGGCTATGAGATCACTGTATCATTCCAACTGTCAGCAGATTCAACGCTTCAAAATGATCTCAACACAATTTTGCTTGCAGATTATTGACAGTATGTCCAATTTGAGTTTTGACAACTCCTAGTATCTTAAATAGTCTAGGTCTATGAACAGGTCAGAAATGAGCTAAATCTGGGCTTTAAGACTAACTGCCAAACACTTTTGTATTTGGACTCAAAAAAGTTAAGTTTTTACCAATTCTTGGTTGGAAGTGTCTGTTTTCCCAAATTTATTAGTTTAACTTGATTTTGATGTTTGATTTGGGATTTGAGAGATACCTGGGGTTGTCCTGTGTACAGGCTATCACTCTGTATGATTCCTTCTCAATTTTGATGTGTTTTGGTCTACTGAAAGTCAATTTCTAAGCCAGTTTAGCAATTTTTGACTTGGATCTATATTCAGATGGTTTGACCGATATTTTGAGGTTTCTGGCTCTAGGTCCTTTAGAATTTTATGTTTGTATACACCTGGGGATCCCACGAATGAAATCTGGTCAAAATCTGGCACTTAGGTACACCGATCACGATCGTACTTCTGAGCCAAAATCAAACCAAATTTGGCATGCTTGTAGAAACTGATGTTTTAAGGCTATCCCCAAAGTCTTTTTGCATTTGGATCACCAAAAGTCAAGATTTTGCACTTTCTGGGTCTGTCGGGCTAGTTTTAACCAAGTGGCCTGATTTCCTTGATTTTTAATGTTTTTGGGTGTGGTTGCTTTAGACAAAGTTGTTTAGAATCTTATCAAGAAGGAACATGTCAAATCTTGTACAAATCTGACACTGAGGTACACCGATCGCGATCGTAGTACTTGGGCCAAATCTGATGAAATTTTGTCTCCTCCCTCTAGCAAGTGTTTACTAGTGTTTTGTGCTACCACTTTGTGATTTGAATCAATATCAATCCTGTTTGGTCAGATTTTCAGAATTTCAGAGTCTTATGGCTTTTTTGGCCAAAGTTATGGTTTTCTGGTTTCTCGGCTCTGACTTTTGCCCCAAATTTGACTGGAATATGATTTACTTATCCTACTCCTAAGTTCATAAATGACAGAATCATAAGAAAATGAATCAAACAAAACAAACACGACGGATTTCGGGTGAGATTTTAGTACTCAATCGAATTAGAGAAATTGAAGAGCAAAAATGATTTAACACACTCACTCATAGCTCCCTAAATCTCCTAAGAGAGGATCTAGCCGGTCCACTGGCTCTAGACTCCACTAAGCTCTAAACCCTTGTCTAGCAGCATAACTGAGGTGTAAAATGGATTTGTGGATTGATCTTTTTTAAGGAATCTGACTGCGCACTCAGTCACTCATCACCTAAGGTGCATTCCCCCGCAGCGGCGCCAATGTTTGCGGGTCGCCGCGACGGACGTCCATAGCATAGCTCTCAAGCATCAACATATTTATCAATACAGGGGAAGCGACTCGGATGAGGCATGGAAACTCGCTAGGGTGTCAATCCTAATGAAGTGAACTCGAAGAGATGCAACTTACTAAATCTACAAGTAAATCAAACGCATTACCGCCAAGTAATCTGCCTATGTCCTCCTACACCGTTCTTCAGTCATCATGCCCGTTTACCATGCAAATCATATCGGAATTGCACGAAACTCGAAGGGAAGCTACAGGGGATTATTAGGAACGTATCCTATCACTATCACAGCATTCTGGAGAGGTACAACGATCGCAATCGTTCGTCCCAAAGTCAGCAAAAACAGCGAACAGGTGCTACTACTGGGTCGTTTTAGGGTCCCTAAAGCCCCTCCTAGGGTCAAAACAACATAAAACACGCATATAGACACTCAAAACAACGATTTAAGGCTTCAAACTCGTAGTTGAAAACCTTCACCGAATCTTGAATGATTACACTTGAACGAAAAAGCAAGATGAGAGGAACACAATGCAATAATCAAATCTGAATTTGGATTACCGTAGCCGCAATGGCGAAGATTACGGTAATCCAAATCTGAATTTGGATTACCATAGCTGCAATGGCAAAGATTACAAGGTTGAACAACAAGGAGCTCTCAAACGTACGCTGTCTTCTGAGTTCTCCATAAAAAAGATTATCCTCAAACTTACAAAAAATGACCTTTATAGATTAGGTCTTTACAAAATGGCTTGTCCAGCCATAAGCTCCCAAACTTCTAACTGGCTCACTAATATACAATTGCTCCCATAAGAATAATTATACATCCTTTGACAATTTTCCGGCTTAGAGATGCTTCTTTACAAAAGAATTTTACAATGGTTTCTCAGAAAAAGATGATCCTTCTGGCAACGGCCGCTTGTTGCTTCATCCGCCAAACAAGGTGGTTCTCAGTTTCGAAGAAAAATGTCTCTTTACACTTTATCCAGGATATGCAACCTGTCAACAAGGTTACAATTAGAAATGTGGGAACAAGGCCAATTATAGATGAACTTGCAGAGGAATTTGCAAGAAGGGCAATATATTCTATGGGAGATTTGTACTCAAGGTATGATCAATTCCAACTAGCAATGGAAATCAGGTACCTGACTACCATGAAGACACCTTTGGGTGTGGTAAGGATGTGCACCTTACCTTAGGGAGCAACTAGCTCCGTTGCACATATGATGAATGGTATGAACAAAGTCCTACGTGACTTCATACCGAAAACTACAATGCCTTTCCTTGATGATGTGCCAATCAAAGGATGTGATGTAAGTGATATATATGTGGCTATGGACTTGAGGGGGTGCCAAAAGTATGTGGTAAATTATATCAATGATTGTGATAATATCTTCTCAAGGTTGGAAGAGGTGAACCTTACCTTGTCTGGCCAAAAATCAGTGTTTGGTATGAGCGAAGTTCTTATTGTGGGACATATGTGCGGGCCATATGGTAGATTGATGTGATTCAAAGAATGAAAGAGACATGTATCAATGTAACTGAGGTTCGAAGGTTCTTGGGTGCATGTGTGTTCTATGGTATCTAGATTCCACATTATTATGTGCATGTGGTAGAACCTTTGTATCAGCTTTTGTGAAAGAACCAAAAGTTTCAATGGCAAGAAATGCATACCCATGCCATGAGAAAATTAAAGAAGTTGCTGCTTATGTCTCCAACTTTGAGAAAAGTAAACTATAAATGTAGAAGTTACGTAATTGTGACAGTGGATACTAGCCCCACAGGAATTGGATGGGCCATTGGACAACATGATGATGATGGCAAGCAATATGTGGTGAGATTTGGAGAAAAGGTCCTATGTGCTCATCAATGCAACTATCCACAGGTAAAAAGAGAGTTATGGGGAGTAGTCATAACTTTGAAATGTGAGAAAGAGTATTTGATATGAGAAAATGTAATAGTGGAGACTGATTGTCTACCCCTTCTTGGAATGATCACGAGCTGCTCAACTCCCGACATTGCTATGTTGAGATGGATTGCCTACATAAAGTCCTTGAATCCAGAATTTAAGCATATTGCAGGGAAAGATAATCCAATTGCGGATATGCTTTCAAGGGCAAGGTATGAAAATGAAGGAGACGTGGTTGTGAAGGGTGATGATTTAGGCACAAGGTTCTATAGTATCTCTCATGCCAAGGGTGATCATGTTTGTCTGTCAAATGCACTTGAGTCATCTACAGAGGACCTATATCAAGGTGACTAGTTGCTCATTGGACGTTATCTGAGCACTTTGACAAGGCAAGAAGGGTGGATAGATCAAGAGTTCAAAAAGATACGGAGAAAGGCCTGTGGATACTTTTTGGAAGATGAGTACTTATGGAAGCATCCAAAACAAAGAAATGGAATGCCGTTCAGAGTCATGAATGATAAGGATGCTCAAAATGAGCTTATGAAAAAGTTTCATGAGAGTCAAAAAGCTGGACATAGAGGTGTATGGACCACCTTTACTAAATGAAAGAGAGGTATTGGTGGAAAGGTATGTATAAAGATGTATCTCACTTTGTGCATTCTTGTGAAACTTGTCAAATGTATTCAAATGCACGTCATCATGATGGGTTGCACCCTACTTACCCATTGGACATGCACTATAAGTGGGTAGAAGATCTCGTCACAATGCCATTGGGCTTATGGCAAATGAGATACATAGTGCTTGCACCAAAAGATTTAACCAACCAAGTTGAAGGTTGTCTTCTAAGAACAAAAAGCACAGAAGGGGTATGTAAGTTTCTCTTGGATGATGTAATTAGCCGTTATGGTTGTGCTGGGAAAATAACAACGGACAAGGGTGAGTTGGATGCTGACATAGCAAGGGGGTTTTTCTCTAGGTTGGGCATTAAACTTGCTCTCACTACTGCATATAATCCCTAGGGAAATGGTAAATCAAAGCATGAGCATTCTCATATTATTAAAGCTTTGTCTAAGGCTTGCAAAGGTAAAATGGGAGTGTGGCCTAGGTTATTGCCTTATGCTTTATGGTATGATCATACAACTCGTAGCTTGATTACTGGCTATATGCCTTTTGAGTTGATGTATGGTCAGAAACCTATAATGCCAATTGAGGATGTAATTCCCACATGGAATGTATTGCTTTGGGAAGATGGAATGAGGAGGTAAGATCTTCTTGCTTTGTGAATACATCAGTTAGAAATAAGGCCCCAAGGTATTGAGACTGCACTAGCATGATTGAAAGATGCAAGGTTAAAGAATAAGGAAAAATTTGATAAGAGGCATAGGCTTATACTTAAAGCTATTGAGGAAGGTGATTGGGTGTTGGTGTATGATAGTAGTCTTGAAAAACAACATTCAACAATAAGAAAGATTTCAAAGAGATGGTTTGGTCCTTATGTGGTTCAGCATGTACATGGGAATACAACTTATACCTTGCATGAGTTAGACAGGACAGAAATGAAGATTCCCATCGCAGGCCCAAAGAATCAAGTTATTCAAAAGAAGAGGTGATAAGACCATATTAGGTATTTTGGTAAAAATCTCACATTATGGGAATCTCCAAATCGACTAAATTCATGTAATTTGGGAATTTTCCACTTAAAGTGGGAAAAATTGAGGTGTGTGGTTAGTAAATAAAGTGAAAATCTCATAGGATTGTGGTGTTGATAAACACCAAAAGTCAAGAGGATGTACAACACATGGATTTGAATAATAACTATAAATTACATAAAACAAAGGAAGATACAAAAAAGATTTTGTTTACAAACTGACTAGTATAGTGACAATAGAAGCTCCACATAATTCTACTCCACATTTGATACCATATATGAACTTTGATCCAAGTGTGGTTGATGTGCACGATTGAGGCCTTCTTTGGCTTTTAGAGCATGCCTTTCTGGAATCTTTATTCTAGAAAATGGTCCTTCTTTGTTGGGTCTCCAGGACCAAACAATTGCATCTACAGTTTCCCACACTTGTGGGTCCTTATAGTTGACAGCCCAATAACCCTTCCAACAATTGCTGTAAGCTTGAGTATCTATCATCCTACTTTTTCTCGCGCAAGGTGCCCAATATTGAATCAAGAGTTTTCTGTAGTTTGGTGATGTAGGCTCATTATCAATGTCAGATAAATCCATTGCAAGCCACACTGGATAGATTTCTATGTCACTCGGAACAAGCATAAGAAAGTCACCTTGGTGCACATCAGACATAGGGTCAAAATCTTCCCTTGGCTTATCTCGTTGAGGCCCACAAAAATGATCGTTCAACTCTTCAAGGCCTAGGAATCTTTCTGCTCCTTGTTGCAAATTCATTGTAGTGCTTTGTAGGTGAGAATATTCTTGAGTTTTTGGCCAAAACATTTCATACAAGACTCCCTTTGATATGATTGCTTTTCCAATCTCTTCAATTACCTTACTCCAATAATCTATCACGGGTCTATAATATCGCGGAATACTTGAACCATTCCCTAAATTTCTCCAAAATTTTATATAGTTCTTTACCCCCAAAATGACTTCTTCGTGGGCCTTGACATACTCTGCCATTTGTACTAGAGGTGGATCTCCATGTGGTAACATTGGCTTGCCTTCTGTGTCTGTTTTCCAAAGGCAAATACTTCCACTCCAACTTGATACACCTACATGTGCCTTATATTGCATCATTGGTGTCTCATCCTGCATAAAGAACCTGAACTGAAGCGGTTTGGAATGTCCAACAAGTATGTCTTGTCCATCACGAAGATAGCCATCACAATATTGCTTGAAATCGGGGATCTTTGTGAGAAAAAATGGAGCTGGAGATGAAGATGAGTTGTTTCGTAATGTATCCATCAAATGTGGCAAAGTATAGGTTTGTGTAACTCTCAGCTTCTTTGAAAACCTACTAAACATGGCGTCTATGTCCTCATGTGTATGCCCAACCATTAAAAATCCCAGCTGGATGGTTTTGAAAACACCCCTTGTAACAAGCATTGACAAATAGGCAAATAAGTATCGATTTTTGTTTTCCCCTGCACAATTATCCAATTGTAGCAACAAGTTCTCTGGCAATCTGCGAAATGTTGACCCCAATTCCTCTTCTGCAATTTCTGACGACTGCACAATGGGCTCTTTTCCATCACTCAAGTTATGGTAGTTCAAAGCATCCCTTGAGTTCAAAGCATGTAGTAGTGAAATATTGCTACTGATAGCCGTTTTTCGGCTCTTTGTAATTGCCACAATGAGTTACCTCACCCTACCAAAATCACCCAAACACTGTGGCTATCCCTACCATTTCACTGTACATAGGCGTGCGTGAGTCACGGGACTTTTCCCATATCTTCTTCAAAAACCCTCAATTAGCTAGTCATTGGGCTAGTTGAGCCAAAAAAAATAAAAAATAATAATAAAAATAAAAAATATAAGTATATTATGGCCCATGCATATGTAAATATTTCTTTGTATATAGGGCCTAAATAAAAGATTTTTTCATAATTATTTTGGTATTTATTTAAATATTTCTACCTAGGTGTGTGTTATTTATGCTCTGTACATTGCCTCACCATTACCACAATTTTTTCTTATCATTTTTCATACTCTTTATTCCATATAGAAATATTTTCATGTAAGCTTCTCTTATATTTTGTGTAACTCCATCCCAACAGAAATCCAAAAAAACTAGTTCTATTTATGTGTATATTTTTTTCACTATTGTGATTTTTTCCTTTCTACATATATTCTCTATTACTCTCATAAATTAGACCACCAAAAATATTCATCTTTTTATGGTAGACTTATAATGAGAGAGATTTATTTTGACCCCTTTATATTTTTCCACCTATATTATTTATATTTGACATGTACATATTTTTTAGACCCCTCAACATTTGATTTTCTTAGTTGTACTATTCACTTATATCCTAATCTCAACAATATCTTCAATTATAGACCTACCAAATAAGGTCAAGGGTAGGTGGCATGCATACATGCACTATGGAGGGCTCACTCTTGGAGGTATTCAAAAGAATCATCCAAAGAAGGACCCCACAAGGACCTTGCAGTGGAAAAAAACGGTCGGTTTTGCTGAATTTTTAAAGTTATTTTGCTCTCCGAATTTGAAAAGCTGATACAAACAAAAGTTGTAGCTCGTGGGCTGAACTTTTGCCTCAAAGTTTTTCATATTTTTTTGAGCTACGAGCTGTGAGCTATGATTTTTTTAGTGGACCCCAGTTTTCCCATGCTATGCAGCCACTCTCTCTCTTCCACTTTATCATTTTCCTCTTTCACACACACTTCTCCACTCATCATCCCCACCTCTCTCACCCCTCCTCTCTGCACCCTACTCACCTTCTCTTCAACCTTGAAGAATAAGAGAAACCATGGTAAACTCACACCTCCCACACCCAATTCCATTCAAAAATTGACCACCTAGTCTCATTTTTCCTCCTCCAAATCACCCATATCTATAAAAAAAACCACAAAATTCATCCTCTTCTCTTAAAAGACAGCATCATGGTGGTTGATTACTCAGCTTCAATTACCTTGTCTCTCAAGGAAGGTCAAGAGTGGAGAAGAAATGTACCGTCAAAGCTAGTGGACCATCAACAAGCGTCAAAATCGGCCCTACTCAAGACACTTGGAGCATCAACCTTGTAAGAAAGCCACCTTTTCTTACCTCTTAAGAGTTTTTTTCTTCCTTATTTGTATCCTACAAGGATACTCCCATTGTAAATATCCAATTCCATTTGTAAATTAATACTAACTCTACTAACACTAACCCACTATGAAAAGTCCTATCACCTCCATTTCTCTCCTCTCTCTTTCCTCACCAACTTCTTGATAATTCCAAGCAAAAGAAATTAGATAAATTGCTGAAAATCTAACCCAACCATGGTTAGAGGAGTAACCCTAGCCTTCAAAATTGCTATAAAAGGAGGGTGTAGCTAGCACAAAGGGGGAGCCATAAGCAAGAGCACTATGCTATAGCTTGAGAAGCCAAGCTCAACCTCTCTAGAAGGAGCTCTTGAGTGGAAGCTCATTGTCTTATGCATGTGCATGTGTTGTAATAGGGGATTAGCAAGGGAACTCTATGCCATTGTAAGAGAGAGAGTGATCATTCAATTGAGAGTAGGAAATCTATCATTTCTCCTACTAGTGTAAGCCCAACATTTGCTGAATCAAGGAGGGTGGATTTGGACTAAGCTTGGATATTTTGTCTCCCTTCCAACGTGAAGTAATGGACAACAATGATGCGTAAGTGTCTTGGTGTTTTTTGTTAAGTTCTTGATAGCTTGTTCTCTGGTGTTGTCATCAACCTAGCCATAAATCCCACATACTGTAAGAGGGCGACAGGGTGGAGAGGACTCCCCTGGCTTTAAGACAGTGATTGGGGTGGCTTTTCTTGTGATGTGTTGTGGTGAAATTTACGCAAGCTATGTTGAACAGATACTAATTTCACTTTGATTTGTCATGACAGATTTGTAAGAAGGTATTAATGCAACAAGCACCCCCTCCCCCTTTCTCTCTCTTTCTTAAATATATAGTTGTGTTTGCTTGATCATTGCTGATACGTTTCAAAGCAGCCCGAGCACTCTCTCTCTCTCTCTCTCTCTCTCTCTCTCTCTCTCTCTCTCTCTCTCTCTCTCTCTCTCTCTCTCTCTCTCTCGTGTTTTAGGGTGTGAGAGTATTCCATTGGTGTTAGGGTTAGTGTAAATTCCTTGCTTGTTTGTGGGTTGCTCTAACGATTCTCCTCTTTTGCGTCCTAGTTCGCTCTTAAACTAGGTGGTGCCCCTTGTGTAGTTGGGATTTGGCTGTGGGTTTGTTGTTTTGGTTTGTGTTGTGTTGTGCCCCAGCCCCATTGAGCAGCACGGGAGCCTTGAAGGGTGTCTAGAGGCCACTCTTCTTGTTGCCCGGCCCGGACCGCCTCAAATTGGTGCCCCCACTGAGGAACAGGCTTGTGTATGTTCAACCTTTAGCATAATCAAGTAGCTTGCATGAATCACGAGAATTTGTATGATCCCTTCATTCCCATTGCAAGGCAAAAGGTACACATAATTGTTAGTACTAAGTTTCAATTTCAACGTGTCATTCGTAGAATTTTAGGTCCTCTTAGGTTGGCCGAGATAAACGCTTCAGTAAATCCTTTTATTTTGCCTCTCATTAGGTACGACCTTAGTTTGGACGTCTATATTTTTGTTTTGTTTTAAGCATTAGGACATGAATAGGCCATGGATAATGGCCCAGGAATAGAGGTTTTTCCCTTTCATTTTACTCCACACATTAGAATAAACGTTGCAATTAGTAGAAAGATCCATTTTCAACAACGAATGGTGTTCATGTTTGGTGCCCAAAGAGCAGGAGAAATTCTTGCATCACCAAACCCTGTCATTCTACCTCTCATCAACTACCACACTTCTTTTGATGTACATGTGTTCATTTTATTTTAAAATGAAGTGCAGCCCGGCAAAATAGTGTGTATGTTTGTTTTTTTCTTTGTCCAAGTTGTTACAAGAAACAAAAAAACGATCATTTGTTCTAACTGGGAATGTGTGTGCAGTGAAAGTTCAATCCTTAGAGATCTAGCTGTATTACCAATTGAGTTGCAGGAGCAAGTAGTAAGGCGTCTCCCTCATAACAAGAGGGTGGTGAAGTTAAGACGAAAGGTCCTACGCGTGGATTCCATTTTCCTCTTGTTGTTGGGCACTAAGGAAGACCGCGCATTCATCCAACTAGTGTGTGCCCTAAGATTGGTAAATAGAGTGAAATTTGGCGTTTGGCGAGTGCATTTCACCATTGAGGAAGACTCTTCAGGAAACTTGCGGCCAGAGTTCACGCTTCATAGACTCACATTTGGTGAATTTTTCCCTCATTTGCGTCTTATTAATAGTCTTCCTTTCGCTTTCAACAAAGGAGATAGGGAGCTATTTAGAGCTTGTCTTAATAAAGAGAGCATAGAGAAGATTGCAAATTTGTATAAATTCTCATCCTTCTCTACTTTCTATGACACTTTGTTCATAGAGACATTGTAAATCTCTTTATGCTTTTGAATGATTTAACCATAATCCTAGGGAGTTTTTGTCCAGGAATTTTGTAGCACAAGTGGAGTCTTTAAATCTTGCAAACTTGATTGGACTTGATGAAGATGTTCTTTATGAAATTGTGAGAAGGTTGCCTCACTCCGACTGTGTGGAACTCAAAGGAAAGGAGCTCCTAGTCAATTGCTACTTTCTCACGGCCTTCGACGAGCATGAAGATCTAGTTTTTATACAAACCGCTTGTGCGTTGGGAATTGTAGAGCAAGTGCAATTTATCACTTGGGACGTGGTTGCTCTTTTGGATCCAGAAAATGAAGTTCTAGAGATTTCTGTTTATCGCCTTAGCTTTGAAGAATTTCAACCCTTCTTAGAGCTCATCAATAGTCTACCTTTTTGTTTTGATCAAACAAATCGAGACCTTATTGAAGCTTGGATAGCTGAAGAAGAAAACCTAGAGTGGTATTTTCTCACTTCTTCATTTGCAGGCGAGTGGTTCTAAATCTCTATTATATCCCTTATTGTAACTCGTGTTGTAATCTTTCATAATAATGGAGAGCCAACGCCAAATGTCTGGATATCCTCTTTTCTTTGGAGAGCCTGGAGAGGATGCAGAATTATTTTTAGCAAATTTCAAGATGTCTTGCCGTATCAAGAGGATAGTAACCGATCAAGAACGTGTAGAAATGTTTGAGGTGGTCCTTAGGAAAGATGCTAGTACTTGGTTTGACTCTTTGCCTGAGGAAGTTAAGGGGAATTACACAGAAGTGTTGAATCGTTTTAAGAGATACTTCTTTGATCCCCAAAACTCTCAAAAACTATGGCAAGACATTGTTTCTCATAAGCAAAAAGACTTAGATGACTACTACTTGTACAAGCAAGAGTTTCTACGTCTTTGGGCTCTATGGATACGAAATGTTGTTAACCCTGGTGATGGTGCAGAATTTTTAAAGAAGGAGAGGTTCATAGCCGGACTCTTTCCTGACCTTAAGGTAAAAGTTGAGGCGGGTGCACCTGCTACCTTTGATGCAGCTGAAACTAGGGCTGCTGAGAAATATAGGAAACTCAAGTGCTTAAGGGGAGAGGTTCCAATAGAAGGTCTTAGACCCAAAGGTAAGTCACAAGCATCAACATCGAGGGAGCTTCCTGATGTAACGGCTGAAGTGATTGAGAAGCTAAATGAATCTTTAAGCAGCCTGTCAATTCACCTTGCACAAGCTGTAGGTCCAAAGGGACAAGCAAAGAAGTCAGAAGAGCGAGATCCACGACCTAGGAGAGTCTTGCAATGTTGGAATTGCGGAGAGTCTGGACATGGGATGTATAATTGTCCTTGGCCCCGTGGGGAGCCAGGGAGACCTAACTTGAATTACCCAGTGATGAATGCAGGTGAAGGAACTGGTCAACAACCAAGGCTTCTACAAAGACCAAATGGACCAAGACCACCTCCACAAGGGGTAGAAGGAGTTCCATCTTTGCCAGATCCAAATGTGCATGTGGTAGAGGTGACAAACTCAAATGAGGTTGACATGGAAGCAAATGGCATTAAGCGTGGCCGAGGAAAAGGTAAAGAGAAAGAGGGTGTCCCATCACAGAGTGACCATGGACGAGGCAAGAAGGCAAAGGAGACCAAGGAAGCTAAGAGGACTCGACGTCGTATCAATCTCCAAGACTTCCCTCTTGGACATGGTATGGCTCCATACAACTTGTTGGAAGACATGAGAGGTAAGGGTCCTGATATTTCATGGCCTCAATTTCTTGCATTATGTCCACAAGTTAGGAGGGATTTAACAAGCGCAGTTAGCACTAGGAGAAAGGTAAAAGAGAGTGTGCCTGTTGTAAAAATTGCACAAGCTGAAATGAATGAGGACATTACACCGGTGCTAGACTGTTACATCAAAGGGAGATTGGTTAGGAAAGGTCTAGTGGATGGGGGTGCACAAATTTGCATCATGACAGAAGGGCTCATGCAAAGACTAGGCATGCACATCCATGAGACACCTGAAATCAAAGTGAAAATGGCAAACAATAGCAAGGCTAGGTGCGTAGGCATTTGTAAAAATGTTTTTGTGGAGGCCTTTGGCATTAAGAAGGCAGTGGATTTTTATGTTATGTCGACCAAGGGAAGTGGTTATCCATTTATCCTAGGAAGACCATGGCTAATGAAAATGCGAGCTTTGCAGGATTGGGAGAGTGGAAAGCTAATTTGCAGGAATGACAATCACAAGAAGGTTGTCTTTGACATGAAGGAGCAACGCCAAGAGGAGCTCCATGAAGAATCATCTCGAAGTGAGACGGAAGAAGATTGGACTGAAAACACTTCAGAAGAAGAAAGTAGCGGCAGAATTACTGAAGAGGAGTCTTCCATCGAAGTCATGGGGGTAAGATTTAAGCCAAGCATCCAAGAGACCTCTTGTCAAGGCTTGGAGGAGGTAGGTCCTCAAGAGAACCAAAAGGTGGAAGATGAAGGAATGTTAGAAGGTATGTTGTCAACAACACTTACAAAGAATGAAAGAGAGGAGTTCAAATGTGTGCTAAGGAAGTTTCCTAGGCTTTTTGCTAAAGACTACACCGATGTGCGTGGAGTAGATGTTGTTCAACACAAAATTGAGTTGAAGCCAGAGGCCACACCTAAGGCTCAGAAGCTACGAAGGCTAGGAGTCATCAAGGAGCAGGCTTTACTCAAGGAGGTAAGAAAGCTTCTAGCAGCAGGGTTCATTTATCCAGTGGAGAATTCAGAGTGGGTCTCTCCTGTTGTTGTCACTCCTAAGAAGAACGGCAAGTGGAGGGTGTGTGTGGATTACCGTCCCCTCAATGAGGCAACAAAGAGAGATCACTTTCCCCTCCCATTCCAGGATGAGATACTAAATGAGGTAGCTGGTCATGAGAAGTACACTGTGTGCGATGGTTACTCAGGTTACTTTCAAATAGGGATTGCACTGGAGGATCAATTGAAAACAACCTTTATCACTCCTTGGGGTTGTTATGCTTTTAGAGTCATGCCATTTGTTCTGACAAATGCTCCTGCAACATTCCAACGTTTCATGAATATGGTGTTTCAAGCATTCTTTGGAAAGTCAATTAGGGTGTTCATTGATGATTTCTGTATTTATAGCTCAAAATCATTGCATCTACAAAGGGTAGAAGAAGGTTTAAAGAAGCTCTACGACATGGGAGGTCAACTCAACCCCGACAAGTGCCATATAGGTGAGGATGAAGTAATCTTGCTTGGTCATAAAGTTTCTTACAAAGGCATTGAAGTGGATCCTTCGAAGGCAAAGGCTCTTATTGAGCTACCATCACCCAAGAGTCTTAAGGAGGTCATCTCATTCATTCAAAAGGTGAAGTATATGTCACGCTTCATTCACTTAGCCTCGGAGTTACTTCACCCTTTGCAAAAGTTGACACAACAAGTAGAATTTGCATGGTCTGATGAGCTTGAAGAGTACTTTTGTAACATTAAAGTCATTTTGTCAGAGCTACCAACACTCATGCCTCCTTGTTGGGAGTACACATTCTTTGTTAGCTCTAGTGCTGGGAAAGAAACAATTGGTGCTGTGTTGCTACAACAAGATCCCCACAGTACAAGGATGCGACCCATCTACTTTGCTAGTAGGGTCATGAATGCTTTGGAGAGAGACTACACAGAAGCAGAACTCATGATGCTTTCTCTCATGTTTGCGGTGAGAAAGTTTAGATCCTACCTGCTACCAAAACCTTTTGTAATTCTCACTGCAGAAAATTTGTTTCCTTGGGTGTCATCTCAAATGAATCTTAGTACTAGGATCTCAAAGTGGATTATGGAGTTGCAAGAGTTTCAATACTCTTTCAAGGTAGAAGATAGTGTGCGTGCACAATTGGCAGGGATTCTCACTTATAGGGTGCACGAAAAGGAGATTAAGGTGCCTGAAGTAAAGACCCTACCATTGCCACCACCAAAAAGTATTCCTAATGCTTTTACTTTGTTCTTTGATGGAGCTTTTTGTCGAGCCACAGGAAAAGCAGGGGGAGGGCTAGTGTTGCTCAACCCAAGTGGAGAGGTGGTCATGAAAGAGAATGTCAATCTACCAGGTTCAACTAGCAACAATGAAGCAGAATACGACACACTACTTCATGGTTTGAAGATGTGCATTGGCCAAGGGATACAACGCCTCATGGTAAAGGGAGATGCACTTCTCATTGTTAAACAGATTTTAGGCATTTGGGCATGCAAGAATGAAAGCTTACGGACAAAAGTTCATGCCATTCGTAGATTGTTTAATCAATTTGAAGAAGTGCAACTATATCATATTCCTAGGAAACAGAATGAAGATGCCGATTTACTTGCACAGCAAGTAGTTACATGTGTTGAAAAAGAAGTGCAGGTCATCATGGTGGCAGCAACTATCAAGCAACCGAGATACCAGGGATTGGAGTCATTGACTCCCATTATTAGCTACATTTTGGAGGGCGAGTTTCCACAAGACTTCACGAAGGCTCAAAAGAGGAGACTCATGAAGACAGCAAGCGCATATCTCTTCCTAGAAGGCTCCCTCTATCAAAGAGGGAGGGATCAAGTATGCAGAAGAGTACCAACTATTGAGGAAATTCCAGCCATTCTAAAAGGTTTGCATGAAGAAGCATGTGGTGGTCATTTTGCCCAAGAATTAACTGTGAAGAAGATTTTGCTTGCGGGGTATGTTTGGCCAAGTCTGCCTGTGGATGTCCAACATTGGTGTAAAAGTTGTCACAATTGTCAGGTAAATGGGAATAGAAGATTGGTTTATGGTCCAAGGCAAATCGTGCTTGCAAATGGACCCTTTGAAAAGTGGGGCATTGATGCTATGGGTCCTCTGCCTAGGACAAAAAATGGTAAACTCTACATTCTAGTGGCTGTAGACTATATGACTAGGTGGGTGGAAGCACAAAGTGTGGCAAAGGTAAATGAGAGGACAGTGAGCAAATTCGTCTACACTCACATTTGTTGTAGATTTGGCACACCTTTGGAGATTGTTTCTGATAATGGTCTAGGGTTTAGAAAGGGATTGCTCACAGAAGTCTGTGAAGAACTTCACATTCTACATCGTCACAGTACACCCTACTATCCCCAATCAAATGGTTTGGTAGAAAAAGCTAATGGTGTCATTGCAGGCATCATTAGAAAGATGGTGAAAAACAAGACAAAGTTGTGGGATGACTTCTTGGATGGTGCCTTGTGGGCGTATCGAACCACATATAGGGAAGCCACGGAGTTCACACCATTTCACTTGGTCTATGGTCAAGAGGCTTTACAGCCAATTGAGCTAAACATTCCAACAATGCGACTTCATGGCAAATCAGCACAAGATGATCAAGAAGCATGGATGGATCGACTTCTTACCTTAGCTGAGCTTGAGTGGAAAAGAGAAGCAGCATACGAGTGCTATAAGAAGAAAGCCACACAGACAAAGGAGAAGCTTGACAAGAAACTAAAGGACAAAGGCATCAATGAAGGAGATCTGGTGCTAAGGTATGACAATCGACTCGATAATCGTTTTGATGCCAAGTTTGAAACTAGATGGCAAGGGCCATACATAGTCAAGAAGGCTTTCAATTCAAGTTACTATCAGCTTATGGACTTGAATGGTAAAGAGCACTCCAGGAAAGTAAACGGGTATCGCTTGAAGCCCTATTTGAGTCGCCTTCTACCAAAGGATCTACCAAAGATCTGTCAAAAGGCCACTGTCTCATGTAAGTATTGTTACATGAAGCATGAGTGTAACTCCAGCCAAAATTATGAGGGGCCAAACAATAAAGATCTCGTCAAGGACTCTGAAGCACTCTCTTTCGAAAAGATGCTCTATGATGGTACATGAATATACCATCATCCAGGGGGAGGGCTAATGATAGCCGTTTTTCGGCTCTTTGTAATTGCCACAATGAGTTACCTCACCCTACCAAAATCACCCAAACACTGTGGCTATCCCTACCATTTCACTGTACATAGGCGTGCGTGAGTCACGGGACTTTTCCCATATCTTCTTCAAAAACCCTCAATTAGCTAGTCATTGGGCTAGTTGAGCCAAAAAAAATAAAAAATAATAATAAAAATAAAAAATATAAGTATATTATGGCCCATGCATATGTAAATATTTCTTTGTATATAGGGCCTAAATAAAAGATTTTTTCATAATTATTTTGGTATTTATTTAAATATTTCTACCTAGGTGTGTGTTATTTATGCTCTGTACATTGCCTCACCATTACCACAATTTTTTCTTATCATTTTTCATACTCTTTATTCCATATAGAAATATTTTCATGTAAGCTTCTCTTATATTTTGTGTAACTCCATCCCAACAAAAATCCAAAAAAACTAGTTCTATTTATGTGTATATTTTTTTCACTATTGTGATTTTTTCCTTCCTACATATATTCTCTATTACTCTCATAAATTAGACCACCAAAAATATTCATCTTTTTATGGTAGACTTATAATGAGAGAGATTTATTTTGACCCCTTTATATTTTTCCACCTATATTATTTATATTTGACATGTACATATTTTTTAGACCCCTCAACATTTGATTTTCTTAGTTGTACTATTCACTTATATCCTAATCTCAACAATATCTTCAATTATAGACCTACCAAATAAGGTCAAGGGTAGGTGGCATGCATACATGCACTATGGAGGGCTCACTCTTGGAGGTATTCAAAAGAATCATCCAAAGAAGGACCCCACAAGGACCTTGCAGTGGAAAAAAACGGTTGGTTTTGCTGAATTTTTAAAGTTCACTTGCTCTCTGAATTTGAAAAGGTGATACAAACAAAAGTTGTAGCTCGTGGGCTGAACTTTTGCCTCAAATTTTTTCATATTTTTTTGAGCTACGAGCTGTGAGCTATGATTTTTTTAGTGGACCCCAGTTTTCCCATGCTATGCAGCCACACTCTCTCTTCCACTTTATCATTTTCCTCTTTCACACACACTTCTCCACTCATCATCCCCACCTCTCTCACCCCTCCTCTCTGCACCCTACTCACCTTCTCTTCAACCTTGAAGAATAAGAGAAACCATGGTAAACTCACACCTCCCACACCCAATTCCATTCAAAAATTGACCACCTAGTCTCATTTTTCCTCCTCCAAATTACCCATATCTATCAAAAAAACCACAAAATTCATCCTCTTCTCTTAAAAGACAGCATCATGGTGGTTGATTACTCAGCTTCAATTACCTTGTCTCTCAAGGAAGGTCAAGAGTGGAGAAGAAATGTACCGTCAAAGCTAGTGGACCGTCAACAAGCGTCAAAATCGGCCCTACTCAAGACACTTGGAGCATCAACCTTGTAAGAAAGCCACCTTTTCTTACCTCTTAAGAGTTTTTTTCTTCCTTATTTGTATCCTACAAGGATACTCCCATTGTAAATATCCAATTCCATTTGTAAATTAATACTAACTCTACTAACACTAACCCACTATGAAAAGTCCTATCACCTCCATTTCTCTCCTCTCTCTTTCCTCACCAACTTCTTGATAATTCCAAGCAAAAGAAATTAGATAAATTGCTGAAAATCTAACCCAACCATGGTTAGAGGAGTAACCCTAGCCTTCAAAATTGTTATAAAAGGAGGGTGTAGCTAGCACAAAGGGGGAGCCATAAGCAAGAGCACTATGCTATAGCTTGAGAAGCCAAGCTCAACCTCTCTAGAAGGAGCTCTTGAGTGGAAGCTCATTGTCTTATGCATGTGCATGTGTTGTAATAGGGGATTAGCAAGGGAACTCTATGCCATTGTAAGAGAGAGAGTGATCATTCAATTGAGAGTAGGAAATCTATCATTTCTCCTACTAGTGTAAGCCCAACATTTGCTGAATCAAGGAGGGTGGATTTGGACTAAGCTTGGATATTTTGTCTCCCTTCCAACGTGAAGTAATGGACAACAATGATTCGTAAGTGTCTTGGTGTTTTTTGTTAAGTTCTTGATAGCTTGTTCTCTGGTGTTGTCATCAACCTAGCCATAAATCCCACATACTGTAAGAGGGCAACAGGGTGGAGAGGACTCCCCTGGCTTTAAGACAGTGATTGGGGTGGCTTTTCTTGTGATGTGTTGTGGTGAAATTTACGCAAGCTATGTTGAACAGATACTAATTTCACTTTGATTTGTCATGACAGATTTGTAAGAAGGTATTAATGCAACAAGCACCCCCTCCCCCTTTCTCTCTCTTTCTTAAATATATAGTTGTGTTTGCTTGATCATTGCCGATACATTTCAAAGCAGCCCGAGCACTATCTCTCTCTCTCTCTCTCTCTCTCTCTCTCTCTCTCTCTCTCTCTCTCTCTCTCTCTCTCTCTCTCTCTCTCTCTCTCGTGTTTTAGGGTGTGAGAGTATTCCATTGGTGTTAGGGTTAGTGTAAATTCCTTGCTTGTTTGTGGGTTGCTCTAACGATTCTCCTCTTTTGCGTCCTAGTTCGCTCTTAAACTAGGTGGTGCCCCTTGTGTAGTTGGGATTTGGCTGTGGGTTTGTTGTTTTGGTTTGTGTTGTGTTGTGCCCCAGCCCCATTGAGCAGCACGGGAGCCTTGAAGGGTGTCTAGAGGCCACTCTTCTTGTTGCCCGCCCCGGACCGCCTCACTACTTGGAAGTCCATTTGTTACTAGATGACCAAGAGGATGCTTATCTATCCTCTCTAGGTTATGTAAACAATTAGCAATTGAGCCAATTGTATGATTTGGATCATCTGGCCACAAACCATTCAAGACAAAGTGTCCGTAATGACCTTCTCCATGTCCATGAGTGATCATGCCAATCAAATGCCACCTGCAGATTATATCCTGAATCCACACCCTTGGGAACAATGCGTAATCTAGGAATGGCAGTCTTCTTTTGATCCATCTTATCATGGATTATGCATACATATTTTTGTGGTTGAGTTTCTGAATACGTGCGCCATGCATAATATAGGCTTCTGCAACTCTTTTGTTGTGCCATGTGGACTTCTCTCTCCCTCAAGAGAAGAGCTCTCTCTTCAAGAGAAGGTTTAGCTTCTAACCTTGCCTTGATTGAGCTACAAATATTGCACTTAGAGAACTCACTCGTCTTTGTTAAAGTGACATGTGGGTACTCTTTGTTCCAAATTCTACCAAAAGAAGATTGGGATAGCTTCTTCTCATAGCCCATTTGGTCAAGTGTCGTGTTGATTTCACATAAAATATCCACTTGTTTGTATGCTGATGGAATCACCAATTGAGTCTCTCTTGAGCCATCTAGCAGTGTTCTACTTCTATGTGGCATCTTCTCAGAGTTGTTTTCCACAAACTCATTTAGTAGTGCTCTTGCTAAACTAGTATGTTGAAGTCCCCTTCTCAATGTACATGTGTTCCCATGTATATATTGGCGCACACCATTTTCAAAGTTCTCCTTGTATTGATAAAATGATGTCTTTGGTATTCCATGTAGCTCATACCATGCTCTACAACAAACAATAGAGCCATTTAGCCTGAATTGGTATCGTGACTTCTCATCTTTCTGATAACATATAGAAAGAACATCATAAACATAATTAGTGCGTGATTTTTGAGACTCTCCCCAAAATTGTTGTCGTAACCTTGTCACCATATCACGATCTGCAAACTGGCAACATTTTTGTGCACAACAATCAATGCATGATACCCTTTGAATTGATTTGTTTGGAAGGTAAAAAGTCGAAGCTGGTGCTGCTTTTGATTTTTGAGTCCTGTTCATGAAAGTGTATCGTCTCTTCCTTGACAACTGGACAACATTACTCCCATCAAGTTTTTTTCCAACATTGTCATTGTTGGATACATCCTCATATGTAGCATGCATGCCATCAACAGGAACAAAGCGTTGTAATGGGCTCCCATTCAACATTGTTGTCTGCTTGATGGGCCACTTTAGCAAAGTGATGCTACCCACTTCAACCACATCATCAATGCTTGCATTTATCTTTCAATACCCACACCCACACAATCAGGACCAATTTCCTGAAAGTTGACATAATCATGTGGAAATACATATAAGATGGTCCCTTCATTCATGGTTTGCATCATTGTGTCATCTTTTAAAAGGACCCTCTGATTTCTCCAAGACTCTCGAATCATTGCTTCAAATTCTGGGCTTGTCATAGGTATTGCATCTGTAACTAGAGGATCAGAATGATCATGTTCTTCATCACCATTGTAGCTTTCCTGTGGATCAATTAAGTTCCCATTTAATACAAAAGATTGCAAAAGAAGCTTTGACCATCGAACAACACTCCATAATGAGCCTTGGAGAGATGAAGTATCCATTGTAGGAAAAGGTACGACCACATCCTTCAAGCATTCCTCCACTAGTATGGAGACATTTCCTTGCCCTATCTTTGTACCACCACAAGTGGAATCTGGATCTGTTCTACACACACAGCCAATACCAACAATTTCATTGTCAAGTATCATATGTACTTTCTCCCCAGATTCAAAGTCCATCCTGTAAGTGAAAAAGATTACATTGTTAAATCCATAGTTATAGAAAAATACTCTTCAAACAAAAAATCATGCTACAACATGGAAAAGGTTTGCATAGGTTGGACAAGTGGTGAACCTTGAGACCAAATCCTCCTTGCTATATTAATGGAAGCAAGGTTGGAAATTATGGTGGATCTTGAAACCAAAGCATCCTTGCTATATTAGAGCATAGGTTGGACAAGTGGTGGACCTAGTTGTAATACCCACTGCCACCTATCAACTACTATAGGAATATGCTTTCCAATGTCCAAGTATCCCTTGAGGCTTTCAAGGTTGAACACGTGGTGGACCTTAAAAAGAAAATCCCCTTTCTATATCAGAGCATAGCTTGGATAAGTGGTGGACCTAGTTATAATGCCCAATATCCAAGGTGAAATACCTTAGGACCTTGCTACCTTGCTTGCCAATGTTTACGTAGCCCCTCATTTATTTAATGGAAGTAAGGTTGGACAAGTGGTGGACCTTGAAACCAAAGCCTCTTTGCTATATGAGAGCATAGGTTGGACCTAGTTGTAATACCCACTGCCACCTATCAACTACTATAGGACTATGCTTCCAATGTCCAAGTATCCCTTGAGTCTTTCAAGGTTGAACACGTGGTGGACCTTGAAACGAAAATCCCCTTTCTATATCAGACCATAGCTTGGACAAGTGGTGGACCTAGTTATAATGCCCAATATCCAAGGTGAAACACCTTAGGACCTTGCTACCTTGCTTGCCAATGTTTACGTAGCCCCTCATTTCTTTAATGGAAGCAAGGTTGGACAAGTGGTGGACCTTGAAACTAAAGCCTCTTTGCTATATGAGAGCATAGGTTGGACCTAGTTGTAATACCCACTGCCACCTATCAACTACTATAGGACTATGCTTTCCAATGTCCAAGTATCCCTTGAGTCTTGCAAGGTTGAACACGTGGTGGACCTTGAAACGAAAATCCCCTTTCTATATCAGAGCATAGCTTGGACAAGTGGTGGACCTAGTTATAATGCCCAATATCCAAGGTGAAATACCTTAGGACCTTTCTACCTTGCTTGCCAATGTTTACGTAGCCCCTCATTTCTTTAATGGAAGCAAGGTTGGACAAGTGGTGGACCTTGAAACCAAAGCCTCTTTGCTATATGAGAGCATAGGTTGGACCTAGTTGTTATACCCACTGCCACCTATCAACTACTATAGGACTATGCTTTCCAATGTCCAAGTATCCCTTGAGTCTTGCAAGGTTGAACACGTGGTGGACTATTGAAACCAAAATCCCCTTTCTATATCAGAGAATATCTTGGACAATTGGTGGACCTAGTTATAATGCCCCTCCTTTCTTTAATGGAAGAAAGGTTGGAAAAGTGGTGAATCTTGAAACCCAAACCCTTTGGCTATATATAGAGGATAGCTTGGACAAGTGGTGGGCTTAGTTGTAGTATCCAATGTCCAAGGTCCAAGGTGAACTATGTAAAGACCTTACTTCCAAAAACAAAGTCGTACAAGTGGTTCTCCTTCAAACCAAAACGTCCTTAGTGTAATAGAACATAGATTTGGAGAAGTCGTGGACTTAGTTGTAATGGTGAATGTCCAAAGCAAACTATTATAGGAACTTGCTTCCCAAATCAAGTTTGGACAAGTGATGGATCTTGAAACCAAAACCCCCTTACTGTATTAGAGCATAGCTTAGATAAGTGGTGGACCTAGCTGCCATGGAAAATGTTCAATGTGAACTGCTACAGGACCTTGCTATTAAATGTCTAAGTAGAGCTAGCTTCTTTAATGGAATCAAGGTTGGGAAAGTGGTGCATCTTGAAACCAAAAGCCCTTTATTGTATTAGAGCATAGCTTGGACAAGTGAGGGACCTAGTTTTAATGTGTGATGTCCAAAGAAAAGTATTACAAGACCTTGCTTTCCAATATTTGAATTGGTCAAGTGGTTAAAACTAAGTATAAAACTTTGACCATTTTCTTCTCGAATTGCCAAAAAGCTAGTTTTAGACACCCCTAAATGAAAATGGTTTAGGGTGGCCTTAAGCATTTTTTTTTCAAAGACTTGAACAAAAGGGTTGCCGAAGAGTAATGAAAATTTATTATGGCTTGAAGTGCCTGAGTATGTGAAAACAAGCCTAGGTTTTCCACGAGGCAAAAGGTGACATAATAAGAACATTGGAAACTTAGGATTGACCATGTGGCCTAAACTTTGGCAAGTGAAGTGGTGGCCAAGTTTTGTGGCACAGTGTGCACTTGGTCCTATATGTGTTGACCACTTGGCTAAATCTAGGACCATAAGGCCAAACCTTTGGCACCTTAAATATAGTATGGGACATAATTTAGAACTGCTATAGTAAATTAGTAGTATAGTTAATATGTTAATATTTGTATTATATTTAAGTATATGCTAAATATAATTTATGTTCAAAATTTCACTAATGAAGAATGTTCCCATTTAGCACTCTAGATGCGGGGTCTTAGGGCAATGCCACAATGGGGTGACAAGGCAGCGCTTCCACGTGAGGTTTGGGGGTAGCGCTCTTGATGGGGATGTGGAATATAGCGCTCTCGATGGCGGGGCTTAGGAGGCTGATTTTGGGATATTGTTCCGGGCGGGGTCCTGGGGAAGCGCCCCAGGCGGGGTCCGGGGCAGCGCCCCCGCGGGGCTAGGGGCAGCGCCCAAAGATTTTTTTTTTTTTAAGTGAATTCATAGTATAGAGTTACGCATGTTTTGCATATTTTCAACCATGATTTCTTTAATTTTGGCTGTGTGAATTGGTCAATGTTTTATATTGCTTTTGTTTTTTTTAATCCTATGATAAAACATGGACTTGTAGCATACGTGGCATTCTAATAAACCCTATCAAGATTAGGCACAGAGAGAGAGCACGAGCAACGCACACAGAGAAAGCAGGCGAGCAGCAAACACACAGAAAGCGCACACGGATCGCACACAGTTGGAGTATACGCGCACGTAGAGGAGCAAGCCCGGCATCGTACACAACACACAGGTGGAGCGCACAGGATTGAAAGTTCGCGCACAAGATAAAGAAACAGCAGCGTACGCAACGCTTTCCAGAAGGGCAGGATCGGGCATAGCTTCTTCTCAGGAGACATTGCACACCTCACGAATAGAGAAAAAACAGGTATTTCTCTCTCTCTCTCACTCTATGTCTTTCTCCATATAGAGAAGATGGTTCTCTGTAACTCTTCTTGCACACACACTCTCTCGTCAAAAGACAGAGATACGTAGTTACAAAATATCCCCGCACACATACACATATTCCTACACATCATCTTCCTCTCTTCCACATACATAACCACAGTGAAATCTGTTATCTTGTTGTCTCTCTCTTGAAAATACATGCACATATTCCCACACATCGTCTTCCTCACTTCCACATACATAACCACAGTGAAATCTGTTATCTTGTTGTCTCTCTCTTGAAAATACGTGCACATATTCCCATACATCATCTTCCTCTCTTCCACATACATAAACACAGTGAAATCTGTTATCTTTCTCTCTCTCCTCTCTCTAGAAAATAGGTATTTCTCTCTCTCTCTCTCTCTCTCTCTCTCTCTCTCTCTCTCTCTCTCTCTCTCTCTCTCTCTCTCTCTCTCTCTATCTATCTCTGTATCTTGCTATCTCTCTCTTGAAAATACATGCTCATGTATGTGTGCGTCTGTGTTATCTATGTGTATGTATGTATATTTGTGTTATTTCATTGTAATACTCATACATAATGCAGATACACAATTACACTTAATTACGATATGCACACATAGTATATATACATACATAAATATCACAAATAACTAACACATTGTAATACTAGTAAACTTGAATGGAAGACTTACTTGCGTGATCTGTTAAAGTCGATTCTTGTAGCGAGTTCTGGATGTATGCTGAGCTGATTTTCCTCTAATCCATTTGTAGATATGATTGTAACTTCTATTTCTCAAAAATAGTAGTGTTGTTTAGTGATACACCTAATGGACATAAATGGTTGAAACTAGGACATGTAGACCAAAAATACGTGTATTTCTTTGGATGAATATATACACTTTTTGGTGACCCTTACCACAAGTGGTGGACCTTGAGACCAGTGGACTATAAGGACCTCCAAACAATACCTTGTACACTCAATCCTTCTTGGTATCTAGGTTGGACAAGTGGTGGACCTTGTTCAAATTCTCTAACCACTCTCTCTAACATGGTGACATAATTTAGGTGTGATAAATTCATATCTATGCAAACTAATATCAGTTTAGGATTGTTAATTTGAATTTGTTTGAATTTATGTACAATATAATGATTTGAGGTTTGCATATTTGAATTTAGGTGGTATAATGATATCTTTTTGTGGTAAACTTAAATTTAAAATCAATTTCGCGTGGAATATTTTAAATTTAAGTGGTAAAATTTAAATTTTTATAAAAAAGTTTGAATTTTAAAATTTGGGCGGGATATTTTAAAATTTAGGCGGGATATTTAAAATTTGGGAGGGATATTTTAAATTTAGGCAATAAGATTTTGAATTTTAAATTTAGGCGGGAAGGTTTTGAATTTATAGTGAGATCTCCCTTACATAAGAGAGTATAGGTTGGACAAGTGGTGGACCTTAAAGCTACAGCATCCATGCTACTCGACATGATAGGTAGGGAATCTAGTTGAATATTGTATGTATAATATATATGTAATAGATCTAGCTTGGACAAGTGGTGGACCTTGGAGCAAAACCCCATGTAAAACATATCATGCACATTCCAAGTGGTGAGAAAAAATATCATTTAAGATATAGCCTTATAGGTTGGACAAGTGGTGGACCTTAACACCAAGATATTCTTAATGTAATGACATAGAGTGGAAAACTGGTGAATCTTGAGACCAAACCATGCTACTAGCGATAATAGCTTGGACAAGTAGTGGACCTTGAAAGTAATCCCCACATCTACGAAATATTGTGGGTTTAAGGTATTTTGATGGAGACTAGCATCTTGGAGACATGGTGCAGCTTGCTTCTCTTCATGTTTCAATGGAGCCTATCTTGGACAAATGGTGGAGCATCCTTCTCTCCATGTTTCAATGGAGCCTAGCTTGGACAAGTGGTGGACCTTTGCTTCTCTCTATGATTCAAGTGGTGGACCTTGGAACCAAACCCCCATGTAAAACCTATCATGGTCACTCCAAGTGGTGAGAAACAATAACCTTTAAGATATAGACTTATAGGTTGGACAAGTGGTGGAACTTAACACCCAAATATTCTTAATATAATGACATAGAGTGAAAAAGTGGTGAATCTTGAGACAAAACCACTCATGCTACTAGCGATAATAGCTTGGACAACTGGTGGACCTTGAACGTAAACCCCCCATGTTTCAATAGACTTAGCTTCGACAAATGGTGGAGCATCGTTCTCTCCATGTTTCAATGGAGCCTAGCTTGGACAAGTGGTGGACGTTTGTTTCTCTCTATGTTTCAATAGAGTTAGCTTGGACAAGTGGTGGACCTTGGAACCAAACCCCCATGTAAAACATATCATGGTCACTCCAAGTGGTGAGAAAGAATAACCTTAATGATATATCCTTATAGGTTGGACAAGTGGTGGACCTTAACACCCAAATATTCTTAATATAATGGCATAGAGTGGAAAAGTGGTGAATCTTGAGACCAAACCACTCAGGCTACTACCAATAATAGCTTGGACAAGTGTTGGATCTTGAATGTAAACCCCTCATCTACGACATATCGTGGGTTTAATGTTTTTCGATGGAGCCTAGCATCTTGGAGACATGGTGCAGCTTGCTTCTCGTCATGTTTCAATGGAGCCTATCTTAGACAAATGGTGGAGCATCCTTCTCTCCATGTTTCAATGGATCCTAGCTTGGACAAGTGGTGGACCTTTGCTTCTCTCTCTGTTTCAATAGAGTTAGCTTGGACAAGTGGTGGACCTTGGAACCAAATCCCCATGTAAAACCTATCATGGTCACTCCAAGTGGTAAGAGAGAATAAGCTTTAAGATATAGACTTATAGGTTGGACAAGTGGTGGACCTTAACACCCACATATTCTTAATATAATGACATAGAGTGGAAAAGTGGTGAATCTTGAGACAAAACCACTCATGCTACTAACGATAATAGCTTGGACAAGTGGTGGTACTTGAATGTAAACCCTCCATGTACAAAATATCGTGGGTTTAAGGTATTTCGATGAAGCCTAGCATCTTGGAGACATGGTGCAGCTTGCTTCTCTTCATGTTTCAATGGAGTCTATCTTGGACAAATAGTGGAGCATCCTTCTCTCCATGTTTCAAGGGACCCTAGCTTGGACAAGTGGTGGACCTTTGCTGATCTCTATGATTCAATAGAGTTAGCTTGGACAAGTAGTGGACCTTGGAACGAAACCCCCATGTAAAACCTATCATGGTCACTCCAAGTGGTGAGAAAGAATAACCTAAGATATAGCCTTATAGGTTGGACAAGTGGTGGACCTTAATACCCAAATATTCTTAATATAATGACATAGAGTGAAAAAGTGGTGAATCTTGAGATAAAACCACTCATGCTACTAGCGATAATAGCTTGGACAAGTGGTGGACCTTGAACGTAAACCCCCCATGTTTCAATAGACTTAGCTTCGACAAATGGTGGAGCATCGTTCTCTCCATGTTTCAATGGAGCCTAGCTTGGACAAGTGGTCGACCTTTGTTTCTCTCTATGTTTCAATAGAGTTAGCTTGGACAAGTGGTGGAACTTGGAACCAAACCCCCATGTAAAACCTATCATGGTCACTCCAAGTGGGAAGAAAGAATAACCTTTAAGATGTAGCCTTATAATCTTGGAGACATGGTGCAGCTTGCTTCTCGTCATTGTTTCAATGGAGCCTATCTTGGACAAATGGTGGAGCATCCTTCTCTCCATGTTTCAATGGAGCCTAGCTTGGACAAGTGGTGGACCTTTTCTTCTCTTTCTGTTTCAATAGAGTTAGCTTGGACAAGTGGTGGACCTTGGAACCAAATCCCCATGTAAAACCTATCATGGTCACTCCAAGTGGTAAGAGAGAATAACCTTTAAGATATAGACTTATAGGTTGGACAGGTGGTGGACCTTAACACCCACATATTCTTAATATAATGACATAGAGTGAAAAAGTGGTGAATCTTGAGACAAAGCCACTCATGCTACTAGCGATAATAGCTTGGACAAGTATCAGCCCTTGAATCTAAACCTTCCATGTACAAAATCTCCTAGGTTTAAGGTATTTCAATGAAGCCTAGCATCTTGGAGACATGGTGAAGCTTGCTTCTCTTCATTTTTCGATGGAGCCTATCTTGGACAAATGGTGGAGCATCCTTCTCTCCATGTTTAAATGGACCGTAGCTTGGACAAGTGGTGGACCTTTGCTTCTCTCTATGATTCAATAAAGTTTGCTTGGACAAGTGGTGGACCTTGGAACTCAAACCCCCATGTAAAACCTATCTTGGTCAATCCAAGTGGTGAGAAAGAATAACCTTTAAAATATAGCCTTATAGGTTGGACAAGTGGAGGACCTTAACACCCAAATATTCTTAATATAATGACATAGAGTGAAAAAGTGGTGAATCTTGAGACAAAACCACTCATGCTACTAGCGATAATAGCTTGGACAGGTGGTGGAACTTGAACGTAAACCCCCCATGTTTCAATAGACTTAGCTTCGACAAATGGTGGAGCATCGTTCTCTCCATCTTTCAATGGAGCTCAGCTTAGACAAGTAGTGGACCTTTGTTTCTCTCTATGTTTCAATAGAGTTAGCTTGGACAAGTGGTGGACCTTGGAACAAACCCCCATGTAAAACCTATCATGTTCACTCCAAGTGGTGAGAAAGAATAACCTTAATGATATATCCTTATAGGTTGGACAAGTGGTGGACCTTAACACCCAGATATTCTTAATATAATGGCATAGAGTGGAAAAGTGGTGAATCTTGAGAGCAAACTACTCATGCTACTAGTGATAATAGGTTGGACAAGTGGCAGACCTTGAATGTAAACCCCCCATCTACGAAATATCGTGGGTTTAAGGTATTTAGATGGAGCATAGCATCTTGGAGACATGGTGCACCTTGCTTCTCTTCATGTTTCAATGGAGCCTATCTTGGACAAATGGTGGAGCATCCTTCTCTCCATGTTTCAATGGACCCTAGCTTGCACAAGTGGTGGACCTTTGCTTCTCTCTATGTTTCAATAGAGTTAGCTTGGACAAGTGGTGGACCTTGGAACCAAACCCCAATGTAAAACCTATCATGGTCACTCCAAGTCATGAGAAAGAATAACCTTTAAGATATAGCCTTATAGGTTGGACAAGTGGTGGACCTTAACACCCAGATATCCTTAATATAATGACATAGAGTGATAAAGTGGTGAATCTTGAGACAAAACCACTCATGCTACTAACGGTAATAGCTTGGACAAGTGGTGGATCTTGAACGTAAACCCCCCATGTTTCAATAGAGTTAGCTTCGAGAAATGATGGAGCATCCTTTTCTCCATGTTTCAATGGAGCATAGCTTAGACAAGTGGTGGACCTTTGCTTCTCTCTATAATTCAATAGAGTTAGCTTGGACAAATGGTACAACTTGAAACCAAACCCCCATGTAAAACCTATCATGGTCACTCCAAGTGGTAAGAAAGAATAACCTTTAAGATGTAGCCTTATAGGTTGTACAAGTGGTGGACCTTAACACCCACATATTCTTAATATAATGACATAGAGTGGAAAAGTGGTGAATCTTGAGACCAAACCACTCAGGCTACTACCAATAATAGCTTGGACAAGTGTTGGACCTTGAATGTAAACCCCTCATCTATGACATATCATGGGTTTAATGTTTTTCGATGGAGCCTAGCATCTTGGAGACGTGGTGCAGCTTGCTTCTCGTCATGTTTCAATGGAGCCTATCTTGGACAAATGGTGGAGCGTCCTTCTCTCCATGTTTCAATGGAGCCTAGCTTGGACAAGTGGTGGACCTTTGCTTCTCTCTTTGTTTCAATAGAGTTAGCTTGGACAAGTGGTGGAGCTTGGAACGAAACCCCCATATAAAACCTATCATGGTCACTCCAAGTGGTAAGAAAGAATAACCTTTAAGATATAGACTTATAGGTTGGACAAGTGGTCGACCTTGAATGTAAACCCCCCATCTACGAAATATGGTGGGTTTAAGGTATTTAGATGGAGCCTAGCATCTTGGAGACATGGTCCACCTTGCTTCTCTTCATGTTTCAATGGAGCCTATCTTGGACAAATGGTAAAGCATCCTTCTCTCCATGTTTCAATGGACCCAAGCTTGGACAAGTGGTGGACCTTTGCTTCTCTCTATGTTTCAATAGAGTTAGTTTGGACAAGTGGTGGACCTTGGAACCAAACCCCAATGTAGAACCTATCATGGTCACTCCAAGTCGTGAGAAAGAATAACCTTTAAGATATAGTCTTATAGGTTGGACAAGTGGTGGACCTTAACACCCAAATATTCTTAACATAATGACATAGAGTGAAAAAGTGGTGAATTTTGAGACAAAAGCACTCATGCTACTAGCGGTAATAGCTTGGAAAAGTGGTGGACCTTGAACGTAAACCCCCCATGTTTCAATAGAGTTAGCTTCGAGAAATGGTGGAGCATCCTTCTCTCCATGTTTCAATGGAGCCTAGCTTGGACAATTGGTGGACCTTTGCTTCTCTCTATGATTCAAAGGAGTTAGCTTGGACAAGTGGTGGACCTTGGAACCAAACCCCCATGTAAAACCTATCATGGTCACTCCAAGTGGTACGAAAGAATAACCTTTAAGATGTAGCCTTATAGATTGGACAAGTGGTGGACCTTAACACCTACATATTCTTAATATAATGAGATAGAGTGGAAAAGTGGTGAATCTTGAGACCAAACCACTTAGGCTACTACCAATAATAGCTTGGACAAGTTTTGGACCTTGAATGTAAACCCCTCATCTACGACATATCGTGGGTTTAATGTTTTTCGCTCGAGCCTAGCATCTTGGAGACATGGTGCAGCTTGCTTCTCGTCATGTTTCAATGGAGCCTATCTTGGACAAATGGTGGAGCATCCTTCTCTCCATGTTTCAATGGAGCCTAGCTTGGACAAGTGGTGGACCTTTGCTCCTCTCTTTGTTTCAATAGAGTTAGCTTGGACAAGCGGTGGAGCTTGGAACCAAACCCCCATATAAAACCTATCATGGTCACTCCAAGTGGTAAGAAAGAATAACTGTTAAGATATAGACTTATAGGTTGGACAAGTGGTGGACCTTAAAGTGGTGCATCTTGAGACAAAACCACTCATGCTACTAGCGATAATAGCTTGGACAAGTGGTGGCCCTTGAATGTTAACCCCCCATGTACAAAATATCCTGTGTTTAAGGTATTTCGATGAAGCCTAGCATCTTGGAGACATGGTGCAGCTTGCTTCTCTTCATGTTTCGATGGAGCTTATCTTCCACCAATGGGGGATCATCCTTCTCTAAATGTCTCAATGGAGCCTAGCTTGGACAAGTGGTGGACCTTTGCTTCTCTCTATGTTTCCATAGAGTTAGCTTGGACAAGTGGTGGACCTTGGAACCAAACCCCCATGTAAAACATATCATGGTCATTCCAAGTGGTGAGAAATAATACCCTTTAAGATCTAGCCTTATAGGTTGGACAAGTGGTCGACCTCAAAACCGAGATCTTCTTAATATAATGACATAGAGTGGAAAAGTGGTGAATCTTGAGACCAAACCACTCATGCTACTGATAGCCGTTTTTCAGCTCTTTGTAATTGCCACAGTGAGTTACCTCACCCTACCAAAATCACCCAAACACTGTGGCTATCCCTACCATTTCACTGTACATAGGCGTGCGTGAGTCACGGGACTTTTCCCATATCTTCTTAAAAAACCCTCAATTAGCTAGTCATTGGGCTAGTTGAGCCAAAAAAAATAAAAAAAATAAGTATATTATGGCCCATGCGTATGTAAATATTTCTTTGTATATAGGGCCTAAATAAAAGATTTTTTCATAATTATTTTGATATTTATTTAAATATTTCTACCTAGGTGTGTGTTATTTATGCTTTGTACATTGCCTCACCATTACCACAATTTTTCTTACCATTTTTCATACTCATTATTCCATATAGAAATATTTTCATGTAAGCTTCTCTTATATTTGGTGTAACTCCACCCCAACAAAAATCCAAAAAAACTAGTTTTATTTATGTGTATATTTTTTCACTATTGTGATTTTTTCCTTCCTACATCTATTTTGTTTTTTTCTAAAAAATTAGAACACCAAAAATATTTATCTTTTTATGGTAGCCTCATAATGAGATAGATTTCTTTTGACCCCTTTATATTTTTTTCCACTTATATTATTTATATTTGACATGTACATATTTTTTAGACCCCTCAATATTTGATTTTCTTAGTTGTACTATTCACTTATATCATAATCTCAACAATATCTTCAATTATAGACCTACCAAATAAAGTCAAGGGTAGGTGGCATGCATACATGCACTATGGAGGGCTCACTCTTGGAGGTATTCAAAAGAATCATCCAAAGAAGGACCCCACAAGGACCTTGTGCAGTGGAAAAAAACGGTCGGTTTTGCTGAATTTTTAAAGTTCACTTGCTCTCCGAATTTGAAAAGGTGATACAAACAAACGTTGTAGCTCGTGGGCTGAACTTTTGCCTCAAATTTTTTCATATTTTTTTGAGCTACGAGCTGTGAGCTATGATTTTATTAGTGGACCCCAGTTTTCCCATGCTATGCAGCCACACTCTCTCTTCCACTTTATCATTTTCCTCTTTCACCCTACTCACTCCTCTCTGCACCCTACTCACCTTCTCCTCAACCTTGAAGAATAAGAGAAACCATGGTGAACTCATACCTCCCACACACAATTCCATTCCAAAATTGACCACCTAGTCTCATTTTTCCTCCTCCAAATTACCCATATCTATCAAAAAAACTACAAAATTCAGCCTCTTCTCTTAAAAGACAGCATCATGGTGGTTGATTACTCAGCTTCAATTACCTTGTCTCTCAAGGAAGGTCAAGAGTGGAGAAAAAATGTACCGTCAAAGCTAGTGGACCATCAACAAGCGTCAAAATTGGCCCTACTCAAGACACTTGGAGCATCAACCTTATAAGAAATCCACCTTTTCTTACCTCTTAAGAGTTTTTCTTCCTTATTTGTATCCTACATGGATACTCCCATTGTAAATATCCAATTTCATTTGTAAATTAATACTAACTCTACTAACACTAACCCACTATGAAAAGTCCTATCACCTCCATTTCTCTCCTCTCTCTTTCCCCACCAACTTCTTGAAAATTCCAAGCAAAAGAAATTAGATAAATTGCTGAAAATCTAACCCAACCATGGTTAGAGGAGTAACCCTAGCCTTCAAAATTGCTATAAAAGGAGGGTGTAGCCAGCACAAAAAAGGGGGAGCCATAAGCAAGAGCACTATGCTATAGCTTGAGAAGCCAAGCTCAACCTCTCTAGAAGGAGCTCTTGAGTAGAAGCTCATTGTCTTATGCATGTGCATGTGTTGTAATAGGGGATTAGCAAGGGAACTCTATGCCATTGTAAGAGAGAGAGTGATCATTCAATTGAGAGTAGGAAATCTATCATTTCTCCTACTAGTGTAAGCCCAACATTTGCTGAATCAAGGAGGGTGGATTTGGACTAAGCTTGGATACTTTGTCTCCCTTCCAACGTGAAGTAATGGACAACAATGATGTGTAAGTGTCTTGGTGTTTTTTGTTAAGTTCTTGATAGCTTGTCTCTGGTGTTGTCATCAATCTAGCCATAAATCCCACATACTGTAAGAGGGCGATAGGGTGGAGAGGACTCCCCTCGCTTTAAGACAGTGATTGGGGTGGCTTTTCTTGTGATGTGTTGTGGTGAAATTTACGCAAGCTATGTTGAACAAATACTAATCTCACTTTGATTTGTCATGACAGATTTGTAAGAAGGTATTAATGCAACAAGCACCCCCTCCCCCTTTCTCTCTCTTTCTTAAATATATAGTTGTGTTTGCTTGATCATTGCTGATACGTTTCAAAGCAGCCTGAGCACTATCTCTCTCCCTCTCTCTCTCTCTCTCTCTCTCTCTCTCTCTCTCTCTCTCTCTCTCTCTCGTGTTTAGTGTGTGAGAGTGTTTCATTGGTGTTAGGGTTAGTGTAAATTCCTTGTTTGTTTGTGGGTTGCTCTAACGATTCTCCTCTTTTGCGTCCTAGTTCGCTCTTAAACTAGGTGGTGCCCCTTGTGTAGTTGGGATTTGGCTGTGGGTTTGTTGTTTTGGTTTGTGTTGTGTTGTGCCCCAGCCCCATTGAGCAGCACGGGAGCCTTGAAGGGTGTCTAGAGGTTGCTCTTCTTGTTGCCCGCCCCAGACCGCCTCAAACTGGTGCCCCCACTGAGGACAGGCTTGTGTATGTTTTGTAAAGGCTCAACCTTTAGCACAATCAAGTAGTTTGCATGAATCACGAGAATTTGTATGATCCCTTCATTCCCATTGCAAGGCAAAAGGTACACATAATTGTTAGTTCTAAGTTGCAATTTCAGCGAGTAATTCATAGAATTTTAGGTCCTCTTAGGTTAGCAGAGATAAACACTTCGGTAAATCCTTTTATTTTGCCTCTCATTAGGTACGATATTAGCTTGGACGTCTATATTTTTGTGTTATTTTAAGCATTAGGACATGCATAGGCCATGGCTAATGGCCGAGGAATATAGGTTTTTCCCTTTCATTTTACTCCACACATTAGAATAAACGTTGCAATTAGTAGAAAGATCCATTTTCAACAACGAATGGTGTTCATGTTTGGTGCCCAAAGAGTAGGAGAAATTCTTGCATCACCAAACCCTGTCTTTCTACCTCTCATCAACTACCACACTTCTTTTGATGTACATGTGTTCATTTTATTTTAAAATGAAGTGCAGCCTGGCAAAATAGTGTGTATGTTTTTTCTTTGTCCAAGTTGTTACAAGAAACAAAAAACGATCATTTGTTCTAACTGGGAATGTGTGTGCAGTGAAAGTTCAATCCTTAGAGATCTAGCTCTATTACCAATTGAGTTGCAGGAGCAAGTAGTAAGGCGTCTCCCTCATAACAAGAGGGTGGTGAAGTTAAGACGGAAGGTCCTACGCGTGGATTCCATTTTCCTCTTGTTGTTGGGCACTAAGGAAGACCGCGCATTCATCCAACTAGTGTGTGCCCTAAGATTGGTAAATAGAGTGAAATTTGGCGTTTGGCGAGTGCATTTCACCATTGGGGAAGACTCTTCAGGAAACTTGCGGCCAGAGTTCATGCTTCATAGACTCACATTTGGTGAATTTTTCCCTCATTTGCGTCTTATTAATAGTCTTCCTTTCACTTTCAACAAAGGAGATAGGGAGCTATTCAGAGCTTGTCTTAATAAAGAGAGCATAGAGAAGATTGCAAATTTGTATAAATTCTCATCCTTCTCTACTTTCTATGACACTTTGTTCATAGAGACATTGTAAATCTCTTTATGCTTTTGAATGATTTAACCATAATCCTAAAGAGTTTTTGTCCAGGAATTTTGTAGCACAAGTGGAGTCTTTAAATCTTGCAAACTTGATTGGACTTGATGAGGATGTTCTTTATGAAATTGTGAGAAGGTTGCTTCACTCCGACTGTGTGGAACTCGAAGGAAAGGAGCTCCTAGTCAATTGCTACTTTCTCACGGCCTTCGACGAGCATGAAGATCTAGTTTTTATACAAACCGCTTGTGCGTTGGGAATTGTAGAACAAGTGCAATTTATCACTTGGGACGTGGTTGCTCTTTTGGATCCAGAAAATGAAGTTCTAGAGATTTCTGTTTATCGCCTTAGCTTTGAAGAATTTCAACCCTTCTTAGAGCTCATCAATAGTCTACCTTTTTGTTTTGATCAAACAAATCGAGACCTCATTGAAGCTTGGATAGCTGAAGAAGAAAACCTAGAGTGGTATTTTCTTACTTCTTCATTTGCGGGCGAGTGGTTCTAAATCTCTATTGTATCCCTTATTGTAACTCGTGTTGTAATCTTTCATAATAATGGAGAGCCAACGCCAAATGTCTGGATATCCTCTTTTCTTTGGAGAGCCTAGAGAGGATGCAGAATTATTTTTAGCAAATTTCAAGATATCTTGCCGTATCAAGAGGATAGTAACCGATCAAGAACGTGTAGAAATGTTTGAGGTGGTCCTTAGGAAAGATGCTAGTACTTGGTTTGACTCTTTGCCTGAGGAAGTTAAGGGGAATTACATAGAAGTTTTGAATCGTTTTAAGAGATACTTCTTTGATCCCCAAAACACTCAAAAACTATGGCAAGACATTGTTTCTCATAAGCAAAAAGACTTAGATGACTACTACTTGTACAAGCAAGAGTTTCTACGTCTTTGGGCTCTATGGATACGAAATGTTGCTAACCCTGGTGATGGTGCAGAATTTTTAAAGAAGGAGAGGTTCATAGCCGGACTCTTTCCTGACCTTAAGGTAAAAGTTGAGGCGGGTGCACCTACTACTTTTGATGCAGCTGAAACTAGGGCTGCTGAGAAGTATAGGAAACTCAAGTGCTTAAGGGGAGAGGTTCCAATAGAAGGTCTTAGACCCAAAGGTAAGTCACAAGCATCAACATCTATGGAGCTTCCTGAGGTAACGGCGGAAGTAATTGAGAAGTTAAACGAATCTTTAAGCAGCCTGTCAATTCACCTTGCACAAGCTGTAGGTCCAAAGGGACAAGCAAAGAAGTCTGAAGAGCGAGATCCACGACCTAGGAGAGTCTTGCAATGTTGGAATTGCGGAGAGTCTGGACATGGGATGTATAATTGTCCTTGGCCCCGTGGGGAGCCAGGGAGACCTAACTTGAATTACCCAGTGATGAATGCAGGTGAAGGAACTGGTCAACAACCAAGGCTTCTACAAAGACCAAATGGACCAAGACCACCTCCACAAGGGGTAGAAGGAGTTCCACCTTTGCCAGATCCAAATGTGCATGTGGTAGAGGTGACAAACTCAAATGAGGTTGACATGGAAGCAAATGGCATTAAGCGTGGCCGAGGAAAAGGTAAAGAGAAAGAGGGTGTCCCATCACAGAGTGACCATGGACAAGGCAAGAAGGCAAAGGAGACCAAGGAAGCTAAGAGGACTCGACGTCGTATCAATCTCCAAGACTTCCCTCTTGGACATGGTATGGCTCCATACAACCTGTTGGAAGACATGCAAGGTAAGGGTCCTGATATCTCATGGCCTCAGTTTCTTGCATTATGCCCACAAGTTAGGAGGGCTTTAACAAAGGCAGTTAGCACTAGGAGAAAGGTAAAAGAAAGTTTTCCTGTTGTAAAAATTGCACATGCTGAGATGAACGAGGATATTACACATGTGCTAGATTGTTACATAAAAGGAAGATTGGTTAGGAAAGGTCTAGTGGATGGGGGTGCACAAATTTGCATCATGACAGAAGGGCTCATGCAAAGACTAGGCATGCACATCCATGAGACACCTGAAATCAAAGTGAAAATGGCAAACAATAGCAAGGCTAGGTGCGTAGGCATTTGTGAAAATGTTTTTGTGGAGGCCTTTGGCATTAAGAAGGCAGTGGATTTCTATGTCATGTCTACCAAGGGAAATGGTTACCCATTTATCCTAGGAAGACCATGGCTAATGAAAATGCGAGCTTTGCAGGATTGGGAGAGTGGAAAGCCAATTTGCAGGAATGAAAATCACAAGAAGGTTGTCTTTGACATGAAGGAGCAACGCCAAGGGAGCTCCATGAAGAATCATCTCAAAGTGAGACGGAAGAAGGTTGGACCGATAGCACTTCAGAAGAAGAAAGTAGCGGCAGCATTACTGAAGAGGAGTCTTCCATCGAAGTCATGGGGGTAAGGTTTAAGCCAAGCAACCAAGAGACCTCTTGTCAAGGCTTGCAGGAGGTAGGTCCTCAAGAGAACGAAGGTGTTCAAGATGAAGGGATGCTGGAAGGTATGCTATCAACAACACTTACAAAGGATGAAAGAGAGGAGTTCAAATGTGTGCTAAGGAAGTTTCCTAGGCTTTTTGCTAAAGACTACACCGACGTGCGTGGAGTAGATGTTGTTCAACACAAGATTGAGTTGAAGCCAGAGGCCACACCTAAGGCTCAAAAGCTACGAAGGCTAGGAGTCATTAAGGAGCAGGCTCTACTCAAGGAGGTAAGAAAGCTTCTAGCAGCAGGTTCCATTTATCCAGTGGAGAATTCAGAGTGGGTCTCTCCCGTTGTTGTCACTCCTAAGAAAAACGGCAAGTGGAGGGTGTGTGTGGATTATCGTCCACTTAATGAGGCAACAAAAAGAGATCACTTTCCCCTCCCATTTCAGGATGAGATACTAAATGAAGTAGCTAGTCATGAGAAGTACACTGTGTGTGATGGCTACTCGGGTTACTTTCAAATAGGTATCGCATTGGAGGATCAATTGAAAACAACCTTTATCACTCCTTGGGGTTGTTATGCTTTTAGAGTCATGCCATTTGGTCTGACAAATGCTCCTGCAACATTCCAACGTTTCATGAACATGGTGTTTCAAGCATTCTTTGGAAAGTCAATTAGGGTGTTCATTGATGATTTCTGCATTTATAGCTCAAAATCATTGCATCTACAAAGGGTAGAAGAAGGTTTAAAGAAGCTCTATGACATGGGAGGTCAACTCAACCCCGATAAGTGCCATATAGGTGAGGATGAAGTGATCTTGCTCGGTCACAAGGTTTCCTATAAAGGCATTGAGGTGGATCCTTCAAAGGCAAAGGCTCTTATTGAGCTCCCATCACCGAAGAGTCTTAAGGAGGTCATCTCTTTCATTCAGAAGGTGAAGTATATGTCACGCTTCATTCACTTAGCCTCGGAGTTGCTTCATCCTTTGCAAAAGTTGACACAACAAGTAGAATTTGCATGGTCTGATGAGCTTGAAGAGTATTTTTGTAACATTAAAGTCATTTTGTCAGAGCTACCAACACTCATGCCTCCTTGTTGGGAGTACACATTCTTTGTTAGCTCTAGTGTTGGAAGGGAAACAATTGGTGCTGTGTTGCTACAACAAGATCCCCACAGTACAAGGATGCGACCCATCTACTTTGCTAGTAGGGTCATGAATGCTTTGGAGAGTGACTACACAGAAGCAGAACTCATGATGCTTTCTCTCATGTTTGCGGTGAGAAAGTTTAGATCCTACCTACTACCAAAACCTTTTGTAATTCTCACTGTAGAGAATTTGTTCCCTTGGGTGTCATCTCAAATGAATCTTAGTACTAGGATCTCAAAGTGGATTATGGAGTTGCAAGAGTTTCAATACTCTTTCAAGGTAGAAGATAGTGTGCGTGCACAATTGGCAGGGATTCTCACTTATAGGGTGCATGAAAAGGAGATTAAGGTGCCTGAAGTAAAGACCCTACCATTACCACCACCAAAAAGTATTCCTAATGCTTTTACCTTGTTCTTTGATGGAGCTTTTCGACGAGCCACAGGGAAAGCAGGGGGAGGGCTAGTGTTGCTCAACCCAAGTGGAGAGGTGGTCATGAAAGAGAAGTTCAATCTACCAAGTTCAGCTAGAAACAATGAAGCAGAATACGACACACTAATTCATGGTTTGAAGATGTGCATTGGCCAAGGGATACAACGCCTCATGGTAAAGGGAGATGCACTTCTCATTGTTAAACACATTTTAGGTATTTGGGCATGCAAGAATGAAAGCTTACGGACAAAAGTTCATGCCATTCGTAGATTGTTTAATCAATTTGAAGAAGTGCAACTATATCATATTCCTAGGAAACAGAATGAAGATGCCGATTTACTTGCACAGCAAGTAGTTACATGTGTTGAGAAAGAAGTGCAGGTCATCATGGTGGCAGCAACTGTCAAGCAACCGAGATACCAGGGATTGGAGTCATTGACTCCCATTATTAGCTACATTTTGGAGGGCGAGTTTCCACAAGACTTCACAAAGGCTCAGAAGAGGAGACTCATGAAGAAGGCAAGTGCATATCTCTTCCTAGAAGGCTCCCTCTATCAAAGAGGGAGGGATCAAGTATGCAGAAGAGTACCAACTATTGAGGAAATTCCAGCCATTCTAAAAGGTTTGCATGAAGAAGCATGTGGTGGTCATTTTGCCCAAGAATTAACTGTGAAGAAGATTTTGCTTGCGGGGTATGTTTGGCCAAGTCTGCATGTGGATGTCCAACATTGGTGTAAAAGTTGTCACAATTGTCAGGTAAATGGGAATAGAAGATTGGTTTATGGTCCAAGGCAAATCGTGCTTGCAAATGGACCGTTTGAAAAGTGGGGCATTGATGCTATGGGTCCTCTGCCTAAGACAAAAAATGGTAAACTCTACATTCTAGTGGCTGTAGACTATATGACTAGGTGGGTGGAAGCACAAAGTGTGGCAAAGGTAAATGAGAGGACAGTGAGAAAATTCGTCTACACTCACATTTGTTGTAGATTTGGCACACCTTTGGAGATTGTTTCTGATAATGGTCCAGGGTTTAGAAAGGGATTGCTCACAGAAGTCTGTGAAGAACTTCGCATTCTACATCGTCACAGTACACCCTACTATCCCCAATCAAATGGTTTGGTAGAAAAAGCTAATGGTGTCATTGCAGGCATCATTAGAAAGATGGTGAGAAACAAGACAAAGTTGTGGGATGACTTCTTGGATGGTGCCTTGTGGGCGTATCGAACCACATATAGGGAAGCCACAGAGTTTACACCATTTCACTTGGTCTATGGTCAAGAGGCTTTACAACCAATTGAGCTAAACATTCCAACAATGCGACTTCATGGCAAATCAGAACAAGATGATCAAGAAGCATGGATGGATCGACTTCTTACCTTAGCTGAGCTTGAGTGGAAAAGAGAAGCAACATACGAGTGCTATAAGAGGAAACCCACACAGACAAAGGAGAAGCTTGACAAGAAACTGAAGGACAAAGGCATCAATGAAGGAGATCTTGTGCTAAGGTATGACAATCGACTCGATAATCGTTTTGATGCCAAATTTGAAACAAGATGGCAAGGGCCATACATAGTCAAGAAGGCTTTCAATTCAAGTTACTATCAGCTTATGGACTTGAATGGTAAAGAGCACTCCAGGAAAGTAAACGGGTATCGCTTGAAGCCCTATTTGAGTCGCCTTCTACCAAAGGATCTACCAAAGATCTGTCAAAAGGCCACTGTCTCATGTAAGTATTGTTACATGAAGCATGAGTGTAACTCTAGCCAAAATTCTGAGGGGCCAAAAAATAAAAATCTCGTCAAGGACTCTAAAGCACTCTCTTTGGAAAAGATGCTCTATGATGGTACATGAATATACCATCATCCAGGGGGAGGGCTAATGATAGCCATTTTTCGGCTCTTTGTAATTGCCACAGTGAGTTACCTCACCCTACCAAAATCACCCAAACACTGTTACTATCCCTACCATTTCACTGTACATAGGCGTGCGTGAGTCACGGGACTTTTCCCATATCTTCTTAAAAAACCCTCAAGTAGCTAGTCATTGGGCTAGTTGAGCCAAAAAAATAAAAAAAATAAGTATATTATGGCCCATGCGTATGTAAATATTTCTTTGTATATAGGGCCTAAATAAAAGATTTTTTCATAATTATTTTGATATTTATTTAAATATTTCTACCTAGGTGTGTGTTATTTATGCTCTGTACATTGCCTCACCATTACCACAATTTTTCTTACCATTTTTCATACTCTTTATTCCATATAGAAATATTTTCATGTAAGCTTCTCTTATATTTAGTGTAACTCCACCCCAAAAAAAATCCAAAAAAACTAGTTTTATTTATGTGTATATTTTTTCACTATTGTGATTTTTTCCTTCCTACATCTATTTTGTTTTTTTCTAAAAAATTAGAACACCAAAAATATTTATCTTTTTATGGTAGCCTCATAATGAGAGATATTTCTTTTGACCCCTTTATATTTTTTTCCACTTATATTATTTATATTTGACATGTACATATTTTTTAGACCCCTCAATATTTGATTTTCTTAGTTGTACTATTCACTTATATCATAATCTCAACAATATCTTCAATTATAGACCTACCAAATAAGGTCAAGGGTAGGTGGCATGCATACATGCACTATGGAGGGCTCACTCTTGGAGGTATTCAAAAGAATCATCCAAAGAAGGACCCCACAAGGACCTTGTGCAGTGGAAAACAACGGTCGATTTTGCTGAATTTTTAAAGTTCACTTGCTCTCTGAATTTGAAAAGGTGATACAAACAAAAGTTGTAGCTCGTGGGCTAAACTTTTGCCTCAAATTTTTTCATAGTTTTTTGAGCTACGAGCTGTGAGCTATGATTTTATTAGTGGACCCCAGTTTTCCCATGCTATGCAGCCACACTCTCTCTTCCACTTTATCATTTTCCTCTTTCACACACACTTCTCCACTCATCATCCCCACCTCTCTCACCACTCCTCTCTGCACCCTACTCACCTTCTCCTCAACCTTGAAGAATAAGAGAAACCATGGTGAACTCATACCTCCCACACACAATTCCATTCCAAAATTGACCACCTAGTCTCATTTTTCCTCCTCCAAATTACCCATATCTATCAAAAAAACCACAAAATTCAGCCTCTTCTCTTAAAAGACAGCATCATGGTGGTTGATTACTCAGCTTCAATTACCTTGTCTCTCAAGGAAGGTCAAGAGTGGAGAAAAAATGTATCGTCAAAGCTAGTGGACCGTCAACAAGCGTCAAAATTGGCCCTACTCAAGACACTTGGAGCATCAACCTTGTAAGAAATCCACCTTTTCTTACCTCTTAAGAGTTTTTCTTCCTTATTTGTATCCTACATGGATACTCCCATTGTAAATATCCAATTTCATTTGTAAATTAATACTAACTCTACTAACACTAACCCACTATGAAAAGTCCTATCACCTCCATTTCTCTCCTCTCTCTTTCCCCACCAACTTCTTGAAAATTCCAAGCAAAAGAAATTAGATAAATTGCTGAAAATCTAACCCAACCATGGTTAGAGGAGTAACCCTAGCCTTCAAATTTGCTATAAAAGGAGGGTGTAGCCAGCACAAAAAAGGGGGAGCCATAAGCAAGAGCACTATGCTATAGCTTGAGAAGCCAAGCTCAACCTCTCTAGAAGGAGCTCTTGAGTGGAAGCTCATTGTCTTATGCATGTGCATGTGTTGTAATAGGGGATTAGCAAGGGAACTCTATGCCATTGTAAGAGAGAGAGTGATCATTCAATTGAGAGTAGGAAATCTATCATTTCTCCTACTAGTGTAAGCCCAACATTTGCTGAATCAAGGAGGGTGGATTTGGACTAAGCTTGGATACTTTGTCTCCCTTCCAACGTGAAGTAATGGACAACAATGATGTGTAAGTGTCTTGGTGTTTTTTGTTAAGTTCTTGATAGCTTGTCTCTGGTGTTGTCATCAATCTAGCCATAAATCCCACATACTGTAAGAGGGCGACAGGGTGGAGAGGACTCCCCTCGCTTTAAGACAGTGATTGGGGTGGCTTTTCTTGTGATGTGTTGTGGTGAAATTTACGCAAGCTATGTTGAACAAATACTAATCTCACTTTGATTTGTCATGACAGATTTGTAAGAAGGTATTAATGCAACAAGCACCCCCTCCCCCTTTCTCTCTCTTTCTTAAATATATAGTTGTGTTTGCTTGATCATTGCTGATACGTTTCAAAGCAACCCGAGCACTATCTCTCTCCCTCTCTCCCTCTCTCTCTCTCTCTCTCTCTCTCTCTCTCTCTCTCTCTCTCGTGTTTAGTGTGTGAGAGTGTTCCATTGGTGTTAGGGTTAGTGTAAATTCCTTGCTTGTTTGTGGGTTGCTCTAACGATTCTCCTCTTTTGCGTCCTAGTTCGCTCTTAAACTAGGTGGTGCCCCTTGTGTAGTTGGGATTTGGCTGTGGGTTTGTTGTTTTGGTTTGTGTTGTGTTGTGCCCCAGCCCCATTGTGCAGCACGGGAGCCTTGAAGGGTGTCTAGAGGTTGCTCTTCTTGTTGCTCGCCCCGGACCGCCTCACTACTAAGGATAATAGGTTGGACAAGTGGTGGACCTTGAATGTATACCTCCCATGTATAAAATATCATGGGTTTAAGGTATTTCAATGGAGCCTAGCATCTTGGAGACATGGTGCAGCTTGCTTCGCTTCATGTTTCAATGGAGCCTATCTTTGACAAATGGTGGAGCATCCTTCTCTCCATGTTTCAATGGAGCCTAGCTTGGACAAGTGGTGGACCTTTGCTTCTCTCTATGTTTCAATAGATTTAGCTTGGACAAGTGGTGGGCCTTGTAACCAAACTCCCATGTAAAACCTATCATGGTAACTCCAAGTGGTGAGAAAGAATAAAGTTTAAGATATAGCCTTATAGGTTGGACAAGTGGTGGACCTTAGCACCCAGATATTCTTAATATAATGACATAGAGTGGAAAAGTGGTGAATCTTGAGACCAAACCACTCATGCTACTAGAGATAATAGGTTGGACAAGTGGTGGACCTTGAATGTAAACCCCCCATGTATGAAGTATCATGGGTTTAAGGTATTTCAATGGAGATTAGCATCTTGGAGACATGGTGTAGCTTGCTTCTCTTCATGTTTCAATGGATCGTATTTTGGACAAATGGTGGAGCATCCTTCTCTCCATGTTTCAATGGACCCTAGCTTGGACAAGTGGTGGACCTTTGCTTCTCTCTATGTTTCAATAGAGTTATCTTGGACAAGTGGTGGACCTTGGAATCAAACCCCCATGTAAAACCTATCATGGTCACTCCAAGTCGTGAGAAAGAATAACCGTTAAGATATAGCCTTATAGGTTGGACAAGTGGTGGACCTTAACACCCAGATATTCTTAATATAATGACATAGAGTGAAAAAGTGGTGAATCTTGAGACCAAACCACTCATGCTACTAGCGTTAATAGGTTGGACAAGTGGTGGACCTTGAATGTAAACCCCCCATGTTTCAATAGAGTTAGCTTCGACAAATGATAGAGCATCCTTCTCTCCATGTTTCAATGGAGCCTAGCTTGGACAAGTGGTGGACCTTTGTTTCTCTCTATGTTTCAATAGAGTTAGCTTGGACAAGTGGTGGACCTTGGAACCAAACCCCCATGTAAAACATATCATGGACATTTCAAGTGGTGAGAAATAATACCCTTTAAGATATACCCTTATAGGTTGGACAAGTGGTCGACCTTAACACACAGATCTTCTTAACGTAATGACATAGAGTGGAAAAGTGGTGAATCTTGAGACCAAACCACTCATGATACTAGAGATAATAGGTTGGACAAGTGATGGACCTTGAATGTAAACTCCCCATGTACAAAATATCGTGGGTGTAAGGTATTTCAATGGATCTTAGCATCTTGGAGACATGGTGCAGCTTGCTTCTCTTCATGTTTCAATGGAGCCTATCTTGGACAAATGGTGGAGCATCCTTCTCTCCATGTTTCAATGGACCCTAGCTTGGACAAGTGGTGGACCTTTGCTTCTCTCTATGTTTCAATAGAGTTATCTTGGACAAGTGGTGGACCTTGGAACCAAACCCCCATGTAAAACCTATCATGGTCATTCCAAGTGGTCAGAAAGAATACCCTTTAAGATATAGCCTTATAGGTTGGACAAGTGGTGGACCTTAACACCCAGATCTTCTTAATATAATGACATAGAGTGGAAAAGTGGTGAATCTTGAGACCAAACCACTCATGCTACTAGGGAGAATAGGTTGGACAAGTGGTGGACCTTGAATTTAAACCCCACATATACAAAATATCGTGGGTTTAAGGTATTTCAATGGAGCCTAGAATCTCGAAGACATGGTGCATATTGCTTCTCTTCATGTTTCAATGGAGCCTATTTTGGACAAATGGTGGAGCATCCTTCTCTCCATGTTTCAATGGACCCTAGATTGGACAAGTGGTGGACCTTTGCTTCTCTCTATGTTTCAATATAGTTAGCCTATATTAGACAATTAGTAGACCTCTAATCTCTCCATGTTTTCTAGAGCTGAGCTTGGATAAGTGGTGGACCTTACTTCTCCCTTCCCTTAGTTTACTAGCTTAAAACATTACTATGTATACTTGCTTAGATCTAACTTGAACAAGTGGTGGACCTTGTATTCACACAAACTTAATTCATTACAAAAAAGTATATGCTAAAATAACATTTGGTTTTTTTTGTTTCAGGAAAGATGGCTCCAAAAAAACACGTTGCAAGGGTTGCTGTCACAGTTGACTATACTTGCAATGATGTTAGGAAATGGTATTTGGACATACATGGTATAGAGGGTACACAATTTCATAAGGTGCATCTATTTATTACCAAAAAGGAGAATGACAGCTTGTTTGAAGATGTTGGACAAGTTGTGGAAGCATCTGTCTCTGTAGTTGATAGTCATCCGGAGGTGGAATGCATTGACATTCTAGTTCCAATGAATCTAGAATTTCAACTATCTCCAGGAGCATATGCATTGGAGCACATGTCTAGAAACAAAGAAGAGACAATGTTTTCTCGAGGATGGAAGTTTGCAGAATCAAATCCAAACATCACAGCAGATCAACTTCAAAGCTCCATCATTGCCACACTACAACGAAAAAAGGTGAAAGCTTCACGACCACCATCCACAAAGAAGCAAGCAAAAGTGAAAAAAGTAGCAGCTAAGCGAACTAGTTTCATTTTGGATGTAGACAAGGCATCTTTGGCATCCTCATCAACAGAGGGTTCAATGTCAAAGATGAGAATTGTGGATCCAGATGTTTTAGAAGCTGAGGCCATGAAAGGACAAGAAAAATATACAGGTGGAATGAATAAGTACATAAATTATTTTCCTTTCCAATATAGGGAATTTGATATCCCTATTCAAAATTGTTGGCTTGCTCCTGATCACTATAATGCACGTATTATGGATAAAAAACACGCTGAAAGTGTGTTATTTGGATTTTCACGGAGTACGACCAAGCCTGCAGCATGTGCATATTTGATGCTTGTTCGAAATGCAAAATCAAAGAAGGGGACTCCTTTGGCAGTAGAAGAGGTAGAGGAGCAAAAAATTAAAGATTATCATTATTGGATTCTTGATGGGCAGCATTCAATCTATGCTGCAAAAGTTTTTCTTTACAATGAACAAAACAACAAAGAGATATTTGAAAGACTGATTAGCGTGTATAAATTTAGAAAGGCTCGCATTGTTGGGAATGCTCCTCCATTTGTTGCAACTGCTATATCTGCCATTGCAAATGAGGAGGCTCAGGCATTGTATGTCAAACAACCTTACAGCCAAATATTGAGACATTTACGGAGTCAATGGATCTTCTCAGGACGACCACCAAAGGCAGCAAGTGGAATTGCAGAGGGACATGCATCTCGTGCCGGATGGGATGTAAGTTATTTTCTTTGTCTTTTTGATAGTGTTTAATTAACAAATCTTGCTCAATAGTTTAATTATTTCTCTATTTCTTTTTAGGATTTTCTTCGATTGGCAAGAATGAGTGCAGCAGCAAGTTGGATTGCTAAACAGGCACACATGGTCACGTACTCTGATTTAGTTTATGATTGCTGGATAGAAATCATTGAAAAGCTAGAAGAGGAGAATAAGAAACCCCCAACAACTAAATTTAGATACCTTTGTGGCCTTGAGGAATCAGAGGTAAAGATTATTCAAGAAGAGATTAGAGATGAGAAGATTTTACTATCAAAGAGTGCAAAGGATGGTGATGCAGCTGACATGTATGATCGAATCAAGCAGTTGAAGCAAGACAAATTGATTCAAGATGCACTTCTTGAAGGCTTCAACAATTTGAATGAGTCTTCACCATGTAAAGACTGGGAGGAGGTGGTCAAAATGTATAACATCAATGATGTTGTTTATAAAACAATTTTAATGCTATGCGAGGAATGGATCAAATTTAGTTTGACGCGTGGAACAAAGAAAATGGCTTTTCCAGATGGAGCAATAAAATACATGCAATGGGCAATTCACCTTCAAAAGGAGAAAACTGAGCCTAGAGATTTGCCATGGTCAATCTATGTGGTGAGCCTACAAATGGAAGGCAATCTCTACTTGATGCGCCACTTCAATAATAAAGTGCCTATTGGCTTATGTGTTTTAGATATGACAAAAAACGTTGGAGGCAATTTGAAGTGGAGTGAGGAGACATTTAACAATGCTTTGGATGGGATCTTGGCTATTGTTGGAGGGTCAACAGATCCAGGATTTGTCTTTCTTGCATTTGTGGATTTCACTAACTTCACAAAATTGCAATGTGCCTTTCACGCCATGGGAGATAATTTGAGCTACCATTGTTGCGGTGCATTGCATCACTTTCCATCAGCTCCTTGCAAAGGAGCAATTCAATTCCTAACAGTTATTGCCTTCTTGGGACAAGGCAATGCATTTGAAGACCTGAGAAGAAGATCAGAGGAACATCCCATGCCAATTGATTGTTCTCTTCTTCAAGTAGCAGATAACGATATGTCAGATTTGCAATATTTGGAGGCGAAAAAAAGAGCTTTGGTCAAGCACTACATTCGTACATATTGTTTTGAAGACCGCAAGCTTGTTGATGTTTTTGGTGATGGCTCCTTGGTTGCACAAGAAGGAATACAACAGAAAAAAGAAGTTATATGCTTAATTGATAGTGTGGAGGAGGCAAAAAACGTGGAGACCATGCTGCTAGACTTTGCTAAGTCTCATGAAGATATAGAAAAATGGGCTGGACTTCAACAATCCACTTTGCAATCAAATGACATTGTGCCTGTTACAAAGAACTGCTCTGAAGAACAACAACAACATCCTCTGTCAATGGAGTACTTTTGGGAAATGGAGACACGTATGTTTTGAGTTTCTTGTGCATGTTAGTGTTTCTTGTTACTGATTTGATACTCTTAATGTTAGATTTTGCTTTATATAGTATTGATTGAGTTTGTATTTTTTATCTCAAGCATTCAAGGTTTGAATGTAAATAATAAATTACTTGAGTTTTTGAATGGTGGATCTTTAGACTAAAACTATAACATTTAATACTCACAAAGACTTAATTACTTAAGAGCTTGAACTCAATAAGTTTTGGACCTTTTATCAATACCCCCTTGATATGATACATTAGATCGTAGCATGGTTAAATGGTGATGCTTCATAAATTGAACCTAGCTTAGACAGGTGTTGGAGCCTAAATTTAAACTAACCTTGCTAGAAGGGAGCTTATGTTTGGACTTTGAGAACTAGCATAAGTAATCAATTAGAGCATAGATTAGACATGTGGTGGTGGCCTTAGAGACCAAAATCTTAATGAGCTTGGAAAGGTATTTAAGTACTGCAATTTACTTAGTTTTAGTATTCACTAAAAGCATAGCTTGACAAAAGGTGGACCTTACATGGATCCTAATTTCAAGAGGTGTGGTAGACCTTCAAACCAAGATCATATAGCTTGGACATGTGGTGGACCTTGCACGGAGACTAGTTTAGACAAGTGTGGTACACCTTGTAACCAACACCCATTTGTTATATTAGCTTGGACAAGTGGTGGACCTTGCTTTTATGTTTCAATGGAGCATATTTTGGACAGGTGGTAGACCTTGTTTCTCTCCATGCTTCAATGGAGAGAAACATTATCTTGGACAAGTGGTGGACCTTGCTTTTATGTTTTAAAGGAGAATATTTCAGACAAGTGGTAGACATTGTTTCTCTCCATGGTTCAATGGAACCCACCTTAGACAAGTGAAGTACCTTGAAACCAAACCCCCATAATACAACCTACTAAATAGGTTGGAAAATTGGTGGTATATGAAACCATCCATGATAGAGCATAGTATAGGTGAAAACGTAGTGGTCCTTATATCAATTACCCATGCATAGCTTGGACAAGTGGTGGACCTTGATTCTCTCTATGTTTCAATGGATCCTATCTTGGACTATAGATATATCTTACTTATTTCCATGCTTCAATGGATTGTAGCTTGGATAAGGAGTGGACCTTCAAACAAAACTCCATAGCATAGCATATTTTAAAAATTCATGGGTTTTATAGAGATTTTCTTGCCTATTTTGGAGAGTTGGTACACCTTTATTCTCCATTCTTCAATGGATCTGAGGTTGGACAAGCGGAGCTGGAGAAGTGGTCAACCTTAAAATGAAACCTCCCATGCTACAACCCATCATAGATCGTATATGTAGCGGACCTTGAAACTCTTTTATGTCCCTAGCTTAGAGAAGCATTGCACTCTTTATTATCTCCATACATGAAGGCAAGGTTGGACAAGTGGTGGACCTTCAAACCAGAATCTCTATGCAATAATAGGCAAGTGGTGGAGCTTGTTTTCTCCATGTTCCAATGGAGCCTAGCTTAGACAAACAATGGAGCTTGCTTCTCTCTATGTTTCAATGGATCCTAGCTTAGAAAAGTGGTGGAGCTTTGATTCTCTCCATGTTCCAATGGACCATAGATTAGACAAGTGGTAGACCGTGAAAAACCCCCCCGTATACAACATATTATGGGGTTTTCATGTTTCAATGGCACATAGCTTGGAAAAATGGTAGAGCTTGCTTCTCTTATGTTTCAATGGATCCAATCTTAGCCAAGTGGTGGACCTTGAAACAAGAATCCCCCCTCCCCCATGTACAACGTATTATGGGTTTTGAAAGCAATGGGAGAAAATAATAGCTTTGATAAGTGGTGGACCTTGCTTCTCTCCATGCTTCAATGGAGCCGAGGTTGGACACATGTTGGAGAGAAGATGGTTGCCCATGAAATAAGACCATGCATGCTATAATCAATCATATGTTGTACACATGGTGGACCTTGCAATTGTTTTATATGCCTAACTTGGACAAGTGGAGGACCCTTGATTACCTCCAGATATCAACAACAAGCCAAGTTTGGACAAGTGTAGTACCACCAAACCAGAATCTCTATGCTACAATAGAGTGAACCTTGATATCAAACCATCCATGCTACTAGAGATGATAGGTTTCACATGTGGTGGAACCTTGTATCAATGTTCTATGTGTAGTTTTTGACTAGTGATATACCTTGAAGCTAATCCCTCTAGGCTACAAGAAAAAAGAGATGGATGAGGAGGCTAGACTACTTTTGTTGCATCAATGCATCCCATGTTACCACATATACTATAGGGTTCTTGGATAAGTGTCGGATCTTGTGTCAATGCTCCATGTCTAGCTTGGACAAGTGGTGGACCTTGGTTCTCTCTATGCTTCAAATGGGCAATAGATTGGAGACACAGTGGCCTTTTTTTTTCAATGATTTTATTTTTTGGAAACCTTGGAGGCACCATGTAAGAGGCACTCTAAGTCTTCCATACAATAGACCTATTGGACTATAAAATAATGATATCTTTCTTTGATATTGTCATTATTTTATGCTTAATATTTTCTTCTTTTTGCAGACACAAAAGAGTTAAGTGATATAAAAACTAGATGTATTTCACACTATGATTGGCATGAAGATCCTTTTGGGACACCAACTTTTCCTATTCCCAAAGATGTAATTTTCCATATTAACGGTGTGGATTTTGAAGTGCGACTTTCATGTATTGAAGGAGATGGTTATGGGCTATTTGTGCATACTACCCTGGAAAGTGGTTTGACTATTCTAAACTATGGAGGGCATAAGTATAGATTTCAAGACTGGAAAAAGATATGCAAAATTTTTCCAAGAGCTTATAAATATTATCTTCTAGAGGATCCAAACATAGAAGAAGAGGAAGACCAATCATACATTATTGGTTGTGTAGAAGAAGGAAACGTGTCTGTCTATATAAATAGTTCTCACAGTACAAATGTCTGTCCCAATGTACGCTATACATTTGATCCAAATTTTCCTCCTTGGCATAAATGCACCTCTTCACACATCAAGTCAGAAGAATATGGCCATGTATGCATTGAGACTATTTGTCAAGTTGAAGCAGGAGAAGAGTTGTTTGCTGACTATAACTTTACTTGACATTGTAAAGTATTGTACATGGATGGAAATCTCAAGTACATGCATCATTTTCATTTTTCATGGATGAAATCTCAAGTGAATATAACATTTGATTATTGTTTAGTTTATGCTCAACGAGAATCTAAAGTGCTCTTATGCTTTGTGTGTTGTCTAACTTATTTGACTACCTTGGCCATAGAATCTTGATTCTACTCTAGATTTGTGATAAATCTTACCAAAATTTAATCAATGTCTAGGTTGGACAAGTGGTGGGGCTTCAAACATTACTGTCTTAAACAAGTGGAGTTATCTTACTTGAATAAGTGGTGGCCTTTGAATCCAAATCTAAGCCAAATCTCTAATTGTTTGCTTGTAGTCTAGGTTGGACATTTGGTGGACCTTGTATCCATGTTTCCTCAACAAGGGTGGCTTTTAGTTTTCACTTTAAGTACTCATCTTTAATAAAGTGTAGGATGGAAAATGTTAAGGTAGTAGATTGTATTTTAGACAAGTGGTTTTTGGTGTACGAATGCTGAAAATGGTTGCAAGGATTCTAACAACGACTTTACCTTAAATAAATTTCTTACTAGGAGTTCTACATATAAATATGGTGAATAAAATTCTAGTGGTTTTGAGATACCATTTGTGTGTGTGTTTTCTTAGATTCACAAACTGGGATGGATAATGCTCCTATGGTTTATTCAACAACTATAGAATCCATAGATTCTATGGTTTCTAAAGTGCCCAAGATGGATGATATTTCTATACTAGAGTCTAGTGTTGTGCAACTTGAGCAAGCTTCCAATAATGAGAACCAAGAAATCGATGCTTCAAAAATGCAACATACATCAAAAGAGACTGAAAAGTCCACTCACGAGCTATTGCCAATTGGTACTACGTCATGTAGCGTAGATGTTGAGAAATCCATGCTTACAATTATATTGGATTTAAATGGTCTATTGTTGAAACGTTCCCCTCAACCATCCTCACACCACAACTCAGTGCAAATGGATTCAAAAAGATATATTATACTCGGGCCAGATTGCATCCAATTCTTGAAGACTATTTTACAGAGGTTTAATGTTGCAATTTGGTCGACAGCTACTAGGAATAATGTGTATCAAATCCTTGTAGCACTAAACAAATTAGCTGAGGATACATTTCCTTTCTTTGCAATTTGGTCACAAGATGTTTTCTACACCGCTCAAACTCAAAAATTGTTCAGACCCGACAATCCAAACGTTGAGGCAATGTTCAAGCCTCTAGCCAAAATTGCCATGGGGTTTGAATGTGATCCACAAAGAACAGTGCTTATTGATGACTCTCCTTACAAGGGATGTATTTCACCAGCAAACAATTGCATTTTTCCAGCACAATTTGATGCTGAGAAGATGGTTGACAATATGCTCTTGGAGGAGCTACTGCCATACTTGATTCAGCTTGATGAGAGAAGGGATGTGCGTGATTTAATTGCCTTTAATCGTTATGGACAACCTATAGTGACAAATGATAGTGAATACAAACAAATCATGGAGTATTGGAAGCAGAAAAATGATGTTTGGTCAGCTAAGGTGTTCTTTACAAGAAGAATACCACCTGCAAAAGGTGACAGGGATGAAACTATCATTGAAAATGCAAGTGACACAAGCCACCGCAATGAAATGAGAAGAGCCCAAATACAAGAGATCTTAGCAAAGGAGCGTACACCCATTGAAAGCATGAAGGCGTCACAATTGACCACTTTAGCTAGGCAATTGGGTTGTAACACAAAAGGAGTTTTGAAGGCAACCACAGCAAAGGCTTATATAAATAAGGTGAAAGCTGAGAACAATCTTCTAAGGATGGATAGAAAGCAACCCTAAGGTACTAGTGACATGTCATATATTCTTGATACACATACTTGAACACTCATGTGCATGGTATCTAACAAATCTTTCTTTTTATTCCTTCCTGCAGGATCTTACAAAGGATACTACTAGATGGAGCTCAATCAATAGAGATTTTGATATGTTTGCTCAAAATAATGAAGCAGTCACCTACATTTTTTGTTTATCAATTTCTTGAGAGACTTTCTTTTAGTTTGTAATCATCAAATGAAATGAAAAGTATCCTTCTTATAAGATTGCTGATCTTTTTCTCGTTCAAAACTTTCAATTGTGATTTATAGTTTTTTTAGCATGAGATTGTGCTTTTTTAGTTTGAAAAAAAACTGTCAAAGATTCAAGTCTTTTTGGCTTTACTTAAGTTATTAATTGTGAAAGATCCAAGTCTTTTTGCTTTACTTAAGTTATTGATTGTTTATGTAATAGTCCTTAAAACAATATTGGATGGCTTTCTTGCTCCCATGTCTCACATTGGTCTTTAGGTAAGACAAGTGGTGACCTTGAAAGTATGGTCTCATATCTCGATCAAGTGAAGAGACATGAAGCTTAAATATCACTACTATGTATCTAGTGTTAAACTTCATCAAGACAAAGATACTAGAGTGCCAAATTGCAGTCTAGTTTAAGTGAAAATCCATTTGAGCTAAGGTAAAACTTATAGTGCCTCATTTTTCTAGGATTCTACCCCATCAAGGAAGTTAGAATCTAGCACAAACCAATTAAGACTCTTTTGGAGCTTAGATAGGACAATTCGTGGAACTTAAGAGACTTATTATTGAGTTAGAGTCTAGTTTAGATAAGCAAAAGATCTTCAAACCAGCACTTGACTTTCTTACTATTCAATATTCAAAGTCCCTTGAGGCTAACAAATTACATACCTACTTGTAACCTAACTAATGAGTAATTATATAGATCTAAGCAAGTATATATAATGAGTGTTCAAACTAATAAACCAAGGGAAGAGAGTAGCAAGGTCCACTACTTGTCCAAGCTCATCTCTAGACAACATAGAAAGATCCTAGTTCTACTAATTGTCTAATTATAGGCATGGAGAAATGATAGAAGGTTGAACACTTGTCCAACCTATCATCTCTAGTAAGATGGGAGGTTTGGCCTTAAGATTCACCATGTAACCAACCTATACATCATTGTATTATGAAGAGTAGAAAAGCAAAGCTCCACCACTTGTCCAAGCTAGTTCTAAAATCCACATGGAGATAAGCAAGCTCCACCATTTGTCAAATCTCTCTTCCATTAAAACATGAAAAAAATCAGCTATGTTGTACAGGGGGGACTTTTTTCCAAGGTCCACCACTTGTCCAAGCTAGGATCCATTAAAACATGGAAATAAACAAAGCTCCACCACTCGTCCAACCTTTAGAGTTGCAAAGTGTATGGGTTGTTTAAACTAGGTATGGGAAAATAATTGAAGGTCCACCACTTGAAACATGGAGCGAAGCAAGCTCCACCATGTCTCCAATATGCTAGACTCCATTGAAACACCCTAAACCCATGATATTTTGTACATAGGGGATGTACATTCAAGATCCACCACTTGTCCAACCTAGTATCCCTAGTAGCTTGATAGCTTTGGTCTCAAGATTCACCACTTGTCCACTCTATGTCATTGTATTAAAAAGGATTGGGTGTTAAGGTCCACCACTTATCCAACCTATAAGGTTATATTTTAAATGGTTTTTTTTCTCACAACTTGAACTACCCATGATATGTTTTACATGGGAGTTTTGTTTCAATGTCCACCACTTGTCCAAGCTAACTCTATTGAAACATAGAGAGAACCAAAGATCCACCACTTGTCCAAGCTAAGCTATATTGAAACATGGAGTGAAGGATGCTCCACCATTTCTCCAAGATAGGCTTCATTGAAACATGGAGAGAAGAAAGCTCCACCATGTCTCGAAGCTAGGATCCATTTAAATGCCCTAAACCCATTTTATTTTGTACATGGGGGGTTTTATTTCAAGGCCCACCACTTGTCTAACCTATTATCCCTAGTAGCACGAGTGGTTTGGTCTCAAGATACACTACTTATACACTCTATGTCATTATATTAGGAAGAACTATGTATTAAGGTCCACCACTTGTCCAACCTATAAGGTTATATCTTAAATGGTATCCTTTCTCACCACTTGAAATGCCCATGATATGTTTTACATGAGGGTTTCATTCCAAGGTCCACCACTTGTCCAAGCTAACTCTATTCAAACATAGAGAGAAGCAAAGGTCCACCACTTGTCCAAGCTAACTCTATTCAAACATAGAGAGAAGCAAAGGTTCACCACTTGTCAAAGCTAGGCTCCATTGAAGCATGGAGAGAAGTAACCTCCATCATTTTTCCAAGATAGGTGCCATTCAAACATGGAAAGAATCAAGATCTAGCATGTCTCCAAGATTCTAGGCTCCATTGAAACACCCTAAAACCATGATATTTTGTACATGGGGTGTTTACATTCAAGGTCTACCACTTCTCTAACGTATTATACCTAGTAGCATGAGTGGTTTGGTATTAAGATTCACCACTTATCCACTATATGTTATTATATTAAGAATAACTGGGTGTTAAGGTCCACCACTTGTCCAACCTATAAGGGTATATCTTAAATGGTATCCTTCACCACTTGTCAAGGTCCATCACCACTTTTCCAACCTGTAAGGTTATATCTTGAATGATATTTTTCCTTATCACTTGTAATGTCCATGCTATGTTTTACAAAGGGGTTTTGTTCCAAGACCCACCACTTGTCCAAGCTAACTCTATTGAAACATAGAGAGAAGCAAAGGTCCACCACTTGTCCAAGGTAGGCTCCATTGAAACATGGAGAGAAGGATGATCCACCATTTCTCCAAGATAGGTTCCATTGAAACATTGAGAGAAGAAATCTCCACCATGTCTCCAAGCTAGGCTCCATTGAAATACCCTAAACCCATAATTTTGTACATGAGGGGTTTACATTCAAGGTCCACCACTTGTCCAACCTATTATCCCTAGTAGCACGAGTGGTTTGGTCTCAAGATTCACCACTTGTACACTCTATGTCATTATATTAAGAAGAACTATGTGTTAAGGTCCACCACTTGTCCAACCTATAAGGTTATATTTTAAATGGTATCCTTTCTCACCACTTGAAATGCCCATGATATGTTTTACATGGAGGTTTCATTCCAAGGTCCACCACTTGTCCAAGCTAACTCTATTAAAACATATAGAGAAAGAAAGGTCCACCACTTGTCCAAGCTAGGCTCATTGAAACATGGAGAGAAGGAACCTCCACTGTTTCTCCTAGATAGGCTCCATTGAAACATGGAGATAAATAAGCTCCACCATGTCTCCAAGATGCTAGGCTCCATTGAAATACCCAATACCCATAATATTTTGTACATGGGGGGTTTACATTCAAGGTTCACCACTTGTCCAACCTATTATCCCTAGTAGGTTTGGTCTCATGATTCACCACTTGTCCAACCTATAATATTATAGCTTGAATGGTATTTTTTCTCACCACTTGTAATGCCCATGACATGATTTACATGGGGGTTTTGTTCCAAGGTCCACCACTTGTCCAAGCTAAATCTATTGAAACATAGAGAGAAACAAAGGTCCACCACTTTTCCAAGCTAGGCTGCATTGAAACATGGACCTTAATACCAAATTATTTCTAGTAGCATGAGTGATATTTGTACATGGGAGGTTTACATTCAAGGTCCACCACTTGTCGAACCTATTTCCCTAGTAGGTTTGGTCACAAGTTCACTACTTATCCACTCTATGTCATTATATTAAGAATAATTGGGCGTTAAGGTCCACCACTTGTCCAACCTATAAGGTTATATATTAAATAGTATTTTTTCTCACCACTTGTAATGCCCATGATATGTTTTACATGGGGGTTTTGTTCCAAGGTCCACCACTTTTCCAAGATAACTCTATTCAAACATAGAGAGAAATAAAGGTCCACCACTTGTCCAAGCTAGGCTCCATTGAAACATGGAGAGAATGATGCTCCACCATTTATCCAAGATAGGCTGCATTGAAACATGGAGAGAAGCAAGCTTTACCATGTTTCCAAGCTAGGCTCCATTGAAACACTCTAGGGGGTTTTATTTCAAGGCCCACCACTTGTTTAACCTATTATCCCTAGTAGCATGAGTGGTTTGGTTTCAAGATTCACCACTTGTACACTCTATGTCATTATATTGTCTTAAGGTCCACCACTTGTCCAGCCTATAAGGTTATATCTTAAATGGTATCCTTTCTCGCCACTTGAAATGCCCATGATATGTTTTACATGGGAGTTTCATTCCAAGATCCACCACTTGTCCAAGCTAACCATATTTAAACATAGAGAGAAACAAAGGTCCAAGCTAGGCTCCATTGAAACATGGAGAGAAGGAACCTCCACCATTTCTCCTAGATAGGCTCCATTAAAACATGGACATAAGTAAGTTCCACCATGTCTCCTAGATACTAGGCTCCATTGAAATACGCAAAACCCATGATATTTTGTACATGGGTGATTTACATTCAAGGTCAACCATTTGTCCATCCTATTATCCCTAGTAGGTTTGGTCTCACAATTCACCACTTTTCCACTCTATGTCATTATAATAAGAGGAATTGGGTGCTAAGGTCCACCACTTGTCCAGCCTATAAGGTTATACCTTGAATGGTATTTTTTCTCACCACTTGTAATGCCCATGACATGCTTTACATGGGGGTTTTGTTCCAAGGTTCACCACTTGTCGAAGCTAATTCTATTGAAACATAGAGAGAAACAAAGGTCCACCACTTTTCCAAGCTAGGCTCCATTGAAACATGGACCTTAATACCAAATTATTCCTAGTAGCATGAGTGATATTTTGTACATGGGGGGTTTGCATTCAAGGTCCACCACTTGTCCAACCTACTTTTCCTAGTAGGTTTGGTCGCAAGATTCAACACTTGTCCACTCTATGTCATTATATTAATAATAATTGGGTGTTAAGGTCCACCACTTGTCCAACCTATAAGGTTATATATTGAATGGTATTTTTTCTCACCACTTGTAATGTCCATGATATGTTTTACATGGGGATTTTGTTCCAAGGTCCACCACTTGTCCAAGCTAAATCTCTTCAAACATAGAGAGAAACAAACGTCCACCACTTGTCCAAGCTAGGGCTCCATTGAAACATGGAGAGAATGATGCTCCACCATTTATCCCAGATAGACTCCATTGAAACATGGAGAGAAGTAAGATCCACCATGTCTCGAAGATGCTAGAGTCGATTGAAATACCCAAAACCCCTGATACTTTGTACATGGGGGGTTTACATTCAAGGTCCACCACTTGTCCAACCTATTATCCCTAGTAGCATGAGTGGTTTGGTCTCATGATTCACCACTTGTCCCCTCTATATCATTATATTAAGAAAAATTGGGTTTCCATATCCAAATGGATCTTTGCTTGGATAAGTGGTAGACCTTGAGACCTAAATACCCATTCTACACTAGAGCATTGGTTAAGCCTTATGCACTTCAAGCATACCTTTAACAACAAGTAGTAGTTATTAGTTGACTTAAGTCTAGTTGACCTCCATGGTATTGAGATTAAGAGAGAGTGTAGCATAAAAAAGAGTCAGGATTTTAATTTGACTTTCTTTCTATTAATGAGTAGATCATAGATGGATTTTGGTATCTAATAAAACCTTAGGGTAGACAATGTAAAACTCATGTCTATTGTTGTGTTTGCATTAAGTGTTCTTGTTCTTTAATTTCATAACCAGTACAGAAAAATGGATTGGCTATATGCTGGCATAAATTGAAGAAAACTATTGAATTACCCATCCAACCTCCTCCAAGACCTTGTCCAAGGAATGAATCACCTCCTTATCACCTACCACTTGCTTTCAAGGACATCAAAAGAGTACTTATCTTGGATCTAGAGGGGTTACTTCTCAAGACAATTGAAATGAAACATGGAGATTCTATGCCATCTTGTGCTCAACACATGCGACTTGTGGAGGATAAAGATGAAGTTTATCATGTGGTGCGACCAGACGCACAAAGTTTTTTGGATTTTTGTGTTGAATACTTTGAGCTATGGATATGGAGTTGCTATAACTTAACAAGGGTGCAACGTATCACACAAAAAATTTTTCCTGAGCAGTATACCAAGTTCAAGGTGTTTATGAGTAACAAAAATTGCAAAAATCCAAATATTATGTTAGGATTTACAAGGGTTTATCACAAAAATTTGAGTGATATTTGGAAGATATTTGAGGATTTGGATGCAAACAATACCTTAATTTTTTATGACACTCCATATAGGGTGATGTGGAACATGCCAGGGACATATCTTATATTTCCAAAGATGTGGAGGCAAACTTCCGAGCAACTTCAAAACTTCTTGCAGAGAACCATAATTCCATGGTTGGTAGGATGGTTGTATGCAAGAGATAAGAGAGTCTATACATACAACACAATTGTAAATCAGTATAGTGATTCTGAGACAAATTATGTCCTTGGTGTGTACTTGTCAACACGAAAGAATTGAATAAATATGGCCATAAGATGCTTTTTTTATTCTAGTGTGTATCTTTCAACATTTGTATAATTTGATATAGTCTTTTTTATAAAAAAAACAAAGGTGTGTCAATTTTATGAACACTTGAATAAAGTGCACCCTACTCTAAGGGGACTTCAATGTACTATTGGAGTGCATCCTATTGTAAGGGGACTCTGATGTATTGCTAGAGTGCACCGAAATTTTTGGAGACTCATTTTATATTTGATTGGGGCCTATGTTGGGTCATATATTAAAAGAAATTCATTTTTTGTCAATTCATATCGAGGTTGCATTTATTTGTAACTATGAGAGAATTGATGTTTGATGTCAAAATAAAACTTGTAAGTATGGATCAGAGAATTCATGGACTTTAAATATGTGAGAGGGATCTTTTTCTTGGGCACAAATGTTTGCTTCAAGATTTTTTTCATTACATACTTTACGTGAAAGAGTTTTAGAACCTAAAAGACTTCGAAAACAAAACTATGGAATATAAGTGCATGTATTCTTGAATGGCTTGAAAGTTGATGTATACATGCATGTCGCCTTGATGAAGATTTAGATCTGACAAGATGCAAAGCTAGAATTCTTGGACGTTACCTTTGTCAATTTGGTAATAACATATTTAACTTTCTTTTATTATGGGTGGAAAATATATTATTATGTGCATTTGGAACCTAATTGCTTGACCTACAAACCAAGATTCCTATGTTATTTTTTCATATACTTTTTTGTAATGAATTAAGATTGTGGATACAAGGTCCACCACTTGTTCAAGCTAGATCTAAGAAAGTATATATACTGAGTCTTCAAACTAGTAAACCAAGGGAAGAGAGAAGCAGGGTCCATCACTTGTCCAAGCTTATCTCTAGACAACATAGAGAGATGTTAGGTCTACTAATTGTCCAATATAGTCATGGAGAAATGATAGAAGGTTGATCCACTTGTCCAACCTATCATCTCTAGTAAAATGGGAGGTTTGGCCTTAAGATTCACCATGTAAACCAACCTATACTTCATTGTATTATGAAGAGTAGAAAAGAAAAGCTCCACCACTTGTCTAAGGTAGTTCCAAAATCAACATGGAGAGAAGCAAGCTTCACCATTTGTCCAAGATAGGTTCCATTAAAACATGGAAAACCTCATATATGTTGTACATGGAAGCTTTTTTCCAAGGTCCACCACTTGTCCAAGCTAGGATCCATTAAAACATAGATAGAAACAAAGCTCCACAACTCGTCCAACCTTTATAGCTGCAAAGTGTACCGGTAGTCTAAACTAGGCATGGGAAAATAATAGAAGGTCCACCACTTATCCAATATATTATCTCTAATAGCATGGGAGGTTTGGTCTCAAGATTTAGGAATTGGCTAACCTGTATTTCATTGTATCACGATGAATTTGGTTTTAAAGTCAACTACTTATCCAAGCTATAAGTTTATATCTTGAATGGTATTCCTTCCCATCACTTAGAAAACCAATGATATGTTGTACATGGGGGGGTTTGTTACAAGGTCCACCACTTGTCCAAGCTAGTTTCATTGAAACATGGATGAAGACAAGCTCCACCATTTGTTAAATCTAGACTCCATTGAAATCTAGAAAATCCATTCTATGTTGTACATGGGGTTTTTGTTTTAAGGTCCAACACTTGTCCAAGCTAAGATCCATTGAAACATGGAGTAGAGAAACACTCCACCACTTGTCCAAGCTAGGAAACATTGATAGTAGTTGGCTTAGTTTGAAGATCCACCACGTGTCTAAGCTAACTCTATTGAAACATAGAGAGAAGCAAAGGTCCACCAACTGTTCAAGCTAGGCTCCATCGAAACATGGACAGAAGCAAGCTCCACCATTTCTCCAAGATAGGCTCCATTGAAACATGGAGAGAATCAAAGGTCCACCATTTCTCCAAGCCAAGCTCCATTTGTCCAACCTATAAGGTTATATCTTAAATGGTAATCTTTCTAATCACTTGGAATACCCATGATATGTTTTACATGGGGGTTTTGTTCCAAGATCACCACTTGTCCAAGCTAACTCTATTGAAACATAGAGAGAAGCAAAGGTCCACCAATTGTCCAAGCTAGTCTCCATTGAAACAAGGAGAGAAGCAAGCTCCATCATTTCTCCAAGATAGGCTAGCATGGATAAGTGCACCTTGAAACCAACCTTCCTATGAGGCAATAGAGCATATGCTACATATTTTATGTATGCCCCATATCTCAAATTAAGAAGTTATAGATTAGAAGGGGACCTTGCTTGAATGTCACATGCAATAAATTAAGGAAAAATAGCCAAGTGGATTGTATTCCTCAATGGATCCTTGCTTTCACAAGTTGTGAACCTTGAGTCACTTTTACATTAACTTGGACAAGTGGTGGACCTAGAAACCAAGCTCTCCATGTTGAGATAAGTTGTAGGTAGGACAGTAGAACATAGACAACGATAATGGATGCAATATACTCATCTCCTAATAATCCAATTGATTGAAACCATGGTATTTTAGTTGTTTTCATTGTGTATTGTATGTGCATAAAGTGGAATGAGACCTTAAGAAAACTCAAATTTTTTACAAAATCTCTATATTTTGTACATGATATATTGAAAGTTGTCCAACCTGGGAATTGGGATTTTCCCACTTTACCTAATATGGTCTTTGATGCAGATCCCTTTGATTCACAAAGAAGTCAAAATAAGAGCTCTGATGAAAGTTTTATGGATGTGGATGAAGAAAGAGAGGATGATTCATTAGATTTTGTTGCAAGCGATGATGAAATCGACATGCATGTGGACTTAAATGAAGACTAAACCTGCTGCAAAAAGATATGTTTGGCACATGCCGGAGGATGTGCAAGTTTAGAGGGAGTGAGTGTCATGCCATGGTACGTGCATAATGTGAAAATAAAGATATCTACCTCACTCTCTATGCTTTTTATGTGTGGGACCAAATGCTACAATGTACATAATGTGATATATGCGAAAACGGATGCCATGGTTGCAGGCGTGTACGTAGCTTGCCAGGTAGGCGAGGGCAGGGGCATGGAACCGTTGCATGTTTTACCACATTAGAGAATTCCAAATTTTCTTTAGGAATGTACAAATGTCAAGTGTTTCAAAGTGGCACGCTCGTTTTGCCTAGAAAGTTCAATGCGGGCGATCTTGGCCAAAAATAACAGGTTTCATGTGCGGACGTAAAAGATGTGTCCAAAGAGCTTACCAAGTGGGAAAATGAGGTTCAACATGAAATTTGATCCCAATGGGATTTTTCCACAAATTTAGGGATTCTTCCCAACTCGTTTGGGAATTTTACAGGCAAAAAGAGGCATTTTTGGACAAAAAGACTAAAAATGGCTATAAAATGGTCGAAAACAGCCCAAAAATAGCAAAAGATGGCTCAAAATGCCACATCAACAATGGTGACATCTTTTCTCAATCTGAGGAGGAAGTTTTAGAGCTAAGAATGAGCTCATTTGGCCATATAAGCAAGGAGATACAACCATCCCAACACAGTGTGCCAGTCCCGTGCTGCTTCCACTACATATTTGAGGTTGTGAGGCCTCCGATAAGGGTTTCCCCTCCTCAAATAACTACTTGGGAATCTCCAATGAAATAATGAAGCTTCCATGAAACGGTCACAACGAGGAATCGAAGCATCCTTTTAGGGTTTTTAAGCACTACTGCATCTGTGCAATTGGGAGCAAGGCTACACCTAATCTTCACACACACAAGAGTTTTGAGTTAGTATTGGTTGTTTTTCAAAGTGGGGCTTTCATGGCTGGAGTTTTGAGTGTGTTTTTTTCTTCAAATCATCAACACCTTGCTTGATTTTGCTACGAATCCTGGCAGTCAGAGGCCCGACGCTTTCCTAGTCGCATTGCACACTTCTTGGCAGCAGCCATGTGCAATCGTATCCAAGCTTGCCTGAAAATTTGCTACGAGCCATTGAATTTGGCCACTAGACAAAGACTTTCAACCACTAGCCACCGGCCATTGACTACCAGCAATTGACCAATCGATCAATCGATCGCAGCCGTTTTTTGGTCACTTTTTGGCCGCTGTCCGACCATAATGTTTTTTTAAAAAAGGAATGTTTTGATCTTTATTGGGCATAAATTATTGGTTTTTTGACGAGTGATTTTTCTCACGCATGATGGCTTCTCCTCATAACGGAGGCCTTGCAAATGTGTTTTTTTAAACTAAAAACTTAGAAGGGGTGAATCATGCTCCATGCTTAACACGCGGCACCCAGTGATGACCAAACTCCATGTGTATAAGCTCGCCCTTGAGTCTACTAATATGCCCTAGCCTTCAGTTTCATTTTGGAAACAATGGAAATTTCCTACATAAGAAAATCATGCTTTTCTGTTATAGGTATCATATGAGAGAAAAGAACCATTTAGAAATGGAGGTCTTCACAAAGAAGAGAGTGTTAGCGGCTGGACACACCCAACGGAGGATGATTGCCCGACAGGATATTATTTTTTGTAATTATTCTTTAATTGAGAAAAACCGTCATTTCACCTTTGTAAATAGTGGGGCTTGCAGAAGCTTCCAGATTATATCCCATTTTTGACATTTAGACTGAGTGAATGGTTAAACTGGAACATTAGAGTTTGAGATTGTAAGGTATTTATACCACTTTTGACCTTAATGTAGAAAACCCTTTGTCATTTTATAAGTTTTGTCTATGTGAGTGAGCGTACTCTCTGTATGAGAGAGAGTGAGAGTTTTATCTTGATGCTGCACATGCATCGGTGGTCGGAATCAAGTGCGGAGAAGTGCAGCGTGTTGCTCCCGAAGAGAGCTATGCGCAAACACCTACATTGCGTGTGTACGATCTGGCTTTGCGAGCTTGATCCACAAGCTATATTTGGTGATTCGGTGAGCATACGTTGTCTGTTTTCGCATTTCAGCATATCCACGCGTTCGCATTGAGTAGAGCTACACATTAGGCACTTTAGTTTTTGAAAAATATGACCTGCAAATTTCGACCAGACATCCTACGTGATTTTGCACCTAGTGTTTAGGATTGGGGTTTTGGTTCATGGACCTTAGGGAGAGCAACCTATTGGTGTTAATAGGGTTTCCTTCAAGTTCCGTAGTGTTTCGAGAACGTTTGATGGGTATTTGAATCCTAAAAGCGTTGTAGGAAATATCCTCTTATGTACTCCTGAAGGCTGTAGCTTAGACATTGGGTAGAGACCTCTCTAGGAAGTAGTCGAGAGTTGGGAGTGTAGGTTAATACCCTATGCTTGCTTCCACGCGCTTATGGGTCGAGATTCATCCTTAGCTGACAAATCTTGTTAGGTGAGTTATCGCTGTGATGACGTTCGTTGTGGCGTATCCGCCAACAATGGCGTCGCTGCTGGGGACAAAAACCTTAGGTAGGTGGCCGAGACTAGTCCTTGAGGATAGGGATTCTCTGGCTTGCCAAAGTCTTGTTTTACATTTAGATAGGATCAGAGGGTGGAGGACTCTCTAGGTCTTAGGAGGAGTCTAGGGAGCGAGTGTCTGGCCTAGATCCTTCGACTTAGGTAGACTCTGGTAGACTTAGATAGTTTTATTAGTTAAGTTGTGGTGTAGAGAGTAGGAGTTAGAGTGGTAGAGGCGGTGAAAGGATAGCTTGAGAGCCCGGAGAGGCCAGGAAGCAACCGAGACACCAATATCACCATCTCACATGATGAGTAGGAGTAGGGTAAGTAGGACATCATGATTTATGATCTGGAGCACTTCATGCATGTTATATTTGCTGATTAGGTTCATCAAAGGGTTGTAAAAGACGAAAAAGAGTGTTTAAAAGCCGAAGTGAAGTTCAAAAGTTTTTGTGAGTATTTATGAGAGAGCTTCGGAGCATAGGGAGTACTTCTGTTAGAAAAAAATTAAATTTTAAGCCAGTAGACATCCTACGCGTAGTATGTGTTCTGTGTGATTTAGCACTCCAAATCCAACTTTGAGCATACCAAAGTGATCATCACCTTAAGAGGAGTCTGTGGTTTGCATTTGAAGCCATTTTGAGCAGTTAGACATGCTACACGTAGTATGTCTACTGCATGAAATTGAAGTCAAAAACTGACTGTAGGCATAGCAGGGTGTTGTATAGCCTGAGGCAAGCCTCCTAGTCAATTTTCATCCAAATTGGAGTTGATTTGATTGGTCAGACCAACATCAGGCTACTGGAACTGATTTTTGATCAATTGACCAGCTTATAGGTGTCCAAACCAAAAAGAAAAAACAGCTATGGACTAAGCACATCAAGGGGAATCGATAGTGCAAAATCCAGCCAAAACAGAGCAGGTAGACATCCTACACGTAGGACGTCTACAAGGGCTTAGTGAAGTGAAAATCTGACTGTGGACATAGAGTGATGTTCCAATTGACTTAAGAGTTCCAGAACTTCTTTCAGAAGTGAAATTGGACCTTGTTTGACCTTTTGATGGAGAAAAGATTGAATTAAGACTTTCCCTCTAAACTGACAAACATTCGAGTGAAGTACAGTTCCAGATTAGCAGACCTAATCAAGAACATCCGAAGTGTATAAAATACAGTAGTGATTGAGGTTAACCCTCTAGTTATACCAATCATTACTAAGACCACCTCTAGCTGTTAGATGCTTTGATTCGATTACCGAAATTAAACTCTTGTGTACATGTATATTCAACGGCAAGGCAAGAAGTTGTTCGGAAACTGCTCCTTTGTCAGGTGAGTGGTTGGATTGTGATAAATTGCATTGCTAAGTTTGATGAATTTAAGATTAGGAAGACACATTCCTAGAGATCAAAAAGTGGCAGGTGATCAGGGTAGCTTAGTGTCCACCGAGGAGAGTGTAACTCAGTCAAGGCTAGATCCATTAGCACCGATCATTGAGGAGGGTAGTGATACTGATACTTCATCAGATAAGTCCTTCTTCATGATGGGTAGTCAACAGCCAAGAGGTTTCTCCGATGAAGGACCAATGCTAGGAGGAAGTATCTCCCAAAACCCTTTGAACGATGTCAAGTTCACTATGATCTTCTTATAAGGAACAACAAACTCTAGGGGAGCCCTAGTTTCTTCTGACTATCGAGGACGCAAGTGTATTTGTATAGAAGAAAGACCTGCTTAGAGACTGGAGATAATTCGAGTCTATGATGATGGAGATAGATTCCGAGATGAAAAGGGGAACCACTATTTGATAGTTAGTAACCATGAGGATTACAACAGATATGGAGATAACGTGGCAAAAGGAAAAATGGTTTCAGAAACTCAAGAACCGCCTTCAAAAATTGATCGACCTAGAGCTCTTTTTATGTATGATAAAAAAACAACCAGGGTCTCTACCTATAATGAGAATGTAGGAATTTACAAGCATGAGAGTGAGAGAGTAGTCTCTTATTTTTGATGCAAAGAACCCTACCCAAACGAATTAAGCAAAGACAAGGTTCTTTACTTATTCTCTTATGAAATTGCTATGGGGAAGGATATCGTTTTTGTTGATAGGTACGGGAGAGAATACAAATGTGTTCTCTCAGAGGAGATAGAAAAGGCAACAGTTCCAAAAACATCAACATATGCCCCCAAAGAAGTGCCAAGGCTCACCTATACCCCTAGCAAGTCGAAAAATCCATTTTTAGAAGAGAACGACGTGACCTCACATTCTAATCGTCAACAGATGTTCAACTGCCAGAACCAACAAGCAACCCAACCATCATTGCAGGCATAGCTTCAACAAAGTGCGACATTAGAACCAGACTGAAACCGAGATGGTTATCAAGTCACACCGGATAAGAGATTTACAAGAACCACCACTCTATTCACAGCATCAAGGCGAGAGTAGGCAAAAACTCAAGAGTCGAGGGAGCATGGAATACAACCCATAGAACGAGTTCGAAGAGATGAACCACCTCTTGCAAAAACCATCAAAAATTATGGCTTAGGGGCACCTCTGGGAGAGGAACCATTCCACTATCAAAGGCCAGAGGAGGTATATCGAGTAGGACGAGGAGAACCAATTATGAGATTTGTAGACCATCGTAGAATTAAACCTTCTCAGGTGCAAAAATGGGTAAACAAGAAATACACGGGAAACAGAGATCCTAGGGATCATGTAGCAGCCTTTGTGCATGTAATTAGAGCTGAAGAGGTGTTAGAATTCTCTACCCAATTTGCAGGGTTTGGACTTACCCTAGAGGAGGACGCTGCTACTTGGTTTGACTCTGTGGAGCGTAGAGACTTTGAGTCTATGGAGGAGGTGTTTGACGACTTTATTGAGGAATTTTCACAAAGGGAGATAGCTCATAATACAGTCTCACAAATCCATAAATTCAAACAGAGAGAAGGGGAATCTGTGCGAAAGGCAGCCCTACGACTAAAAAGATACATGAAGTTCTGCCCTGTGGAAGAACTGTCAGCTCAGTCTAGACTTCTGCTTATATTTATTCAAGGACTAAGAAACGCAAATATCCAGAAGGACTTACATATGAAGAGGAGCACGATGTTAAATGAGTTAACTAAGGAGGCTCTTTACCTTGTAGACAATTGTGTGGTCTACAAGGAGGGTGAATTCAAGGATCTTGATGACGATTCATCCTCACAACAAAGTGGAAGCAAGTCCGCTAAGACAACACCAAAAGGAGAAGTAGCTATAAGCCAAGAGCAGCTTGTAGAGGAAGTGCTAAAAAGATTAATATGTATGCCAAGCCTCAGGCTAAACAGCTAAAGTGGTGTGCTATTGAATAAAAATGGACAAACCATGTGACGGAGGAATGTTATTATAACAAAGGATATGTGAGAGAGCGACCTTATGCTCCCCAAGCTCAGGTAGCATCTCCTCAACTTCCACCGATGCCTAGGTATCAAGCAGGCAACCTACTAGGACCTGTAGGTGTAGAAAGACCACAACCAGTATTGGGGAAGGAACCACCCCTACCAGGATTATGACCAGTTGGCATAAGATACACACCAAGAGTAAATGAACCAGAAGATAAGGCTTTGGTACCTATGCATGCATATTACAAAGATTCCAATGGATATGCTGCAAATCCTGTCTATTATCCACCAGAAGAACCCCCAACGCCAGAACCTTGGAGCATGATGGGAAGTACAGGACCACCAACAGCTGCACAGGCAGCAGGAGAAGGAAGATGTAGCTTGGATGAACGAACACTATTGTTCATAGCCAAATGGAGGCATGGGCGGGCAGAGACATGCATACCAACAATGAGGAGCTCAAGGAGCACCTCAACAGCCTAAGGGACCCTACTACAAGTGTGGTGGAGACCATTGGCCAAGAGACTGTCCTCATGATGAAATCATTAGAGTCAACGCATGTTGCACCTAGTGTGGAATTACTCATTTGATTCCTGATTGACCTAAGAACCTGAGCAAAGGAGCAAAAACTACCTTGAACATGCTAGAAGCAGTGCCTTCCAATGGAGGGTCAGAAAATGAGACAGTAATACCTATTCAGGCAGTGACACGAGCCCAAGCTCAAATAATGACAAATGAACCCATAATTGAAGAGCCAAAGACCGATGCCCCAAGTGCAGAAATGAAAATTCAGAGAAGCACTTGGAAAGCTAGAAAGGCGTGTATGAAAGCCAGGAGAGAACGAGAGCAAATGGCTCTATCTGAGGAGTTAAAACACACAAAGGATAGATTAGAGCGGTTAGAGGATCTAACTAGTCTAAGCTCACACACTACGGCAACCATAGGACCCAAGGAAATAGTAGAACCCAAAAGTGCAGGATCAGGAGGATCAGTGTTGGCAGAAAAGGTAAATGAGCAGTTAGATGCACTTTGAAAAGCATACGAAGCCAGACTCAAAAACAACCAAACCCAAGAGCAAAGATGGATGACTTATCCATATGCAGAAATAGAAAAACAGAGGTTGGAAATGTATCGAAAGATGATTGAAACATCCCAATCCTTGATAGAAAACCCGTGTGGTAAACCTGCAAGTTGGCACGAGGTATCAGCTCCAACCCCTATCAAACCAACTTTAGAGAAACAAGGAGACACGAAGGAGAGACTCACGACTACCTCTGAGTCTAGGAGAGAACCTATCATAGTGCCAAATACAACAGATGAGACAATTGATGGTTTCCAACCTAAAACATTGGTAGAAATGAGTAAGGATTATAACAATCTAGATGACCTGTGGAAGCAAATCCGTGACGCCAACAAAGCTAACAGGGTGAGCCACCAAATAAATAGCACGAGAAAGGAGAAAAATGAGATCTTACCTCCCATTGAAGAATTTGATGCAAGATCACAAATGAACTTTGATATGCATTCACAAGGGGGAGACCAGGGATCAATTAGTTTGGGGCACAGCCAACCAGACTCGCTAAAAACTCTACCCTCTTACCTAGGGGAGTATGAAGATAACTCTACCCTCTTACCTAGGGGAGTATGAAGCTAAGTCTGAGGTGAGAGCAATCCCATCTCCAAGACTTTCTTCCAACAGAGTGATGGATTCACAAGGGTTGATTGAGTTATTGTCCACCCCTATGGCATGCACAATCACATTAGCCGAACTCCTGAGGTTACGGCCAAACATGTGGACCACCATAGGGAAATGCTTAGAAAATTTTGGAGTAAAAGACCCCACCTCGAAGCTTCAAGAAGGGATCAAAGAATTGGACAAGCCTCAACTAAACGCTAGGCCAGTACCTTTAAACAAGGTTGGAGAATATTGCGAGGGAGAAAATGGAAATACCACACTACCAGTAGATTTCCAAGGAGTAGTTTCCAAATCTATTCTTGACAGTGGAGCAGGAGTCGCTATCGCCACCAAGGAAATCTGGAAAAAATGGGGAAAACGGGCTTTGAGAGCTACCGGAATGAAATTGCAACTGGCAGATGGGTTCATGGAAAAGCCTCTAGGACTTTTAGAAAAAGTAATTGTCACCTCGTGTGGAATCGAGTATGAGCATACATTTTCAATAGTTGATTTCGACAAAAAGAACAATTACGAGATCATCTTGGGAAGACCATTCATGAGACAATTAAAGATGGTCCAGGACTGGGGTTACGACCACATATACCTCAGGCACGGCGAGACTACAACCAAAATATATCTAAAAGACCATAGTTACAAAGATGTGAACCAGACACCAGTGGAAGAGTTTGATTCAGCTACATTGGCAGGGTCCAAACTCCCAGCATGGTTAGGGTAGAAAAAAGAGCTATGGATGTGTGGAGCTTCACATTGTGGGAGCTTGAAAAGAGAGGAATGCGTCTTAGAAAGAGCGATTGAGGACAAGGGTTACATTCCGGAACCTTTTTCCGAAGATGCCTTAGAACCTCTGGAGTGGGAACACATACTAGAAACATGTGATGTCTGTACCATTACAGATAGCCCAACAACAAAATTTTGCGATAAGGATGGCTATGATGTACTATCCTATTACATGGTAAGCCTTATACCAGCAGGAGATGAGAATGTAGACCCACCAGAACAAGAAGATTTTTATGACTCCTCTGTGCATCTGGAGTTAAATAACGATGCAGATAACAAGTGTTCAGACAGCTCAAGCGAGCGTGGGGAGAAAATAGCGAATATCAAGTTTTATGATTTTGCAAATCAATACCCTAGACGCAGGAACGCTATAGGAAAAAAAGAGTAGAAAACAAAATTAGAGAGAATCTGATGCCTAGGATAAAAGATAAAACTCACTATCTAATGTTTGTCAAGGTAGAGGATTGTGTAAAAGACCAAATATCAGGAAGATTCTCAAGAGTTCAAAGGGAAAGGACGCGTGAGGAAATAAAACAAGTACGGAAGACTAAAATAGAAACAAAATCAAAAAAATCTCACCAATCAAAACAGGAAAAAACAAGAAAGTGATGGTAAGGAGGAGTTAGAAAAAGAAAACATGAATGTACCATTCCACTATCGAAAATTCACCATCCACGACAGAAAAATCATAATGACACCACCAGTCAGGGAAAGAATAAACCAGGAATCTTACGATGGGCCTGAAAATGCAAAACGGATAGATCTCGTTGTGCCAGGCGAAAAGCCTCAACCGGTCTATATAGCAACTGATTTGGAGCCTAAAGAAGAAGAACGGCTAACACAACTTCTCAAGAAGTATAAAGATGTGTTTGCATGGTCCTACAAAGACCTCAAAGGAGTTGATCCATCGATATGCCAACATACAATTCCGTTGAAATCAGATGCCAAACCTAGCAAACAGCGTCCTTACACATATAATGACACATTTACTAAACGAATCAAAGAGGAGATTGACAAGCTGATGGATGTTGAATTCATCTATGAAATCAATCATACAGATTTGGTGTCACCCATTGTGGTTGTCCCCAAAAAGAACGGAAAGCTGCGTGTGTGTGTGTGTGTGAACCTCAAAAAAGTAAACGCAACCACAATAAGGGATAATTATCCCTTGCCGATCACAGAACATGTGCTTGAGAGGGTGGCTGGGAAACGAGCTTATTCCTTTCTAGATGGGTTTTCAGGGTATAACCAACTGGCAATTGCAATTGAGGATCAACACAAAACAACATTTGCCACAGAATGGGAAATATCTGTGTATAGAGTTATGCCTTTTGGCTTAACCAATGCCCCAACTACCTTCCAAAGGTTAATGACTCATGCGTTCAAAGAGTACCTGAGAATATTATTAGAAATATATATGGATGATCTCTGTGTCCACTCTCTTCTACGAGAAGAACATATTGACCATTTAGAAAAGGTATTTGAGAAGTGCAGAACATATCGAATTTGTCTCAACCCGGAAAAGTGCATTTTTATGGTTAGGCAAGGCCGCATCTTAGGACATATTGTCTCAAGAAATGGCATAACCACTGACCTAGACAAAATAAGAGTCATAGTAGACTTTCCCAGGCCTACTAATGCCAAACAAGTACAATCCTTCATGGGACACTGCGGATATTATCGAAGATTCATATATATGTATGCAGTCATTGTACAACCTCTGTATCGTTTATTTGTCAGTTTTGACTGGACTAAGGAGTGTGAAACTTCATCCCAAAAGCTTAAGAAAAATCTTGTATCAGCACTTGTACTTAAAGCACCAAATTGGGAAAAGATATTCCATGTTCACATTGATGCATCTGCATACGCAATTGGGAGTATTCTGGCTCAACCTAGAGAGGAAACAATGGATTTCCCAGTTTGTTATGCTAGCCAACAGCTAAATAGTGCAGAAAAGAACTACAAAACTACTGAAAAAGAGGGATTAGGAATGATTTATGCTGTAAATAAATTTCGGCATTACTTGCTCGCAAACAAATTTGTGTTCTTCACAGATCATCGAGCTCTTTTGTATCTAGTAAATCTACCATGCAATACTGGAAGAATTGTATGCTTGTTTATTATATTGCTAGATTTTGACTTCACAGTGGTAGTAAAAAAGGATAAAACTCATCTACGGGCGGATCATCTTTCAAGGCTGCAAAGCAGGGAATCTCCTGAAGGAGTAGACGATGGCATACCTGATGCTTATCTTTTCAATATTGAAATGATACCCAAATGATCTCAGGAAATTGTTAGCATTCTTTCCTTTCGAGATAGATTTGATAACAAGGAAGACAGATCCAAACAACAAACATTTCAATAAACAAAAAACTTCCAGTTGATTGCAGGACGCCTGTACCATCTAGGCTCGGATCAAATTCTACGATTATGTATAAATCCAGAGGAATTCGAGTGTTATCTTGAAGAAGCACACGTCCAAGATTGTGCATTTCATTGTTCACTAATAAAAACACACCAAAGACTGAAAAAATTAGGAGTTTATTGGCCAACTATGTATGCTGACACACATGCTTATGTCAACAATTGTACTATATGTAGTGCCAAACGACCGGTGGATCACGCGACATTGTTTCAGGTAAACATTGCACCTATATGGATTCAATATATCATTGATTTCTTAACAACAAGGACATTTCCTGAAAACATAACAAAAGTGCAAAAACGGGCTATCAAGCTGGAGGCTCATGACTTTAATTTAATTGAAAATCAACTCTACAAGCGAGGAAAGGACAATCAACTTAGAATCTGTGCAAGTGAAAATGAATACCTGCTATTTCTAGAACACGAACATGGAGGAATAAGTGGAGGCCATTTTTCAGGCGGTAAGATGAAAAAAATTGTCTTAACCACAGGAATATGGTGGCCTACATTGCATATGGATGCTGAGGAGTTTGTAAAGCGTTGCGACGCATGTCAGTGCACTAAGGGGCCGATAAAGAGAGATGAGATGCCACTACGGCCAATGATGGGAGCACGGGCATTTGTAAAATGGGGCATTGATTTTGTGGGGCCTATTTCACCCCCTGCACATCGCACCCATACCCAATATATCATTGTGGCTACGGACTATCTCACAAAATGGGCGGCAGCCAAGGCAACACAAAAAGCAGACGCAAGGACCATTGCACAACTTTTGTATGAGAATGTCTTTGTCCGATACGGATTACCAATAGAAATTGTCAGTGATCGAGGAACACATTTTCTTAATGAAGTCATTGAATATCTGCTAGAGGAATTCATGGTCATACATAGAAAATCTGCTCCATATCATCCACAGGCAAATGGACGAGCTGAGGCCACAAATAAAACACTATGCACTGTTCTGACTAAAATTGTCTCAGAGTCAAGGACAGACTGGGATCAGCAGTTACACTCAACACTATGGGCATATAGGGTAGCTTACAAAACATCAATCGGAACAACACCGTACAACATGGTGTTTGGTCTAAACGCTATATTACCCATAGAGTTTTTAGTTCCAACTCTACGAGTAGCAAAACGCTTAGAATGGATAGGGCATGAGCTCTCTTCAAGAATAGATGATCTTGAAAAACTAGATGAACTTCGACTGAGAGTAGCTTCGATCTATGCTAAAAAGAGAAGACAAAAAGAGTTTTTTGACAAGCATGTGCACACGAAAGAGTTCAAAACAGGTGATTATGTAATTGTTTATACCTTGAAGCAACATGCCAAGAAACTTAAAAAGCGAGGGATGGGACCCTTTGTGATTAGTGACTTATCACAAAGTGGCGCTGTCAAACTTGCTACATTGGCAGGAGAAGAAATGCCAAATTGGATTAGTGGGTGTCGGTTAAAAAAGTATCATTTACCACTAACATAGGATATGCTTCAACAAATCCATCAAGAAAAACAACGGATGAAGGAGAAGCAGAGGGTACAAGAAGAAGCCCAAGCAGAAGCAAAATAACGCATTGCAAAAAGAAGACTTCTACAACAACAACAACAAAGTTGATCACCGTTGCGAATAAATGCTATTCGATTAACGAATTTTGGTGAAGACACAGTGGAACCAATAATTGCAGTCAAAGTGGGTAGCAATCAAGTTGAATCGATGGCATTGCTTGATTCTAGAGCTCAAGCAATTCTGATCTCTTACAAATTATATAAACAGCTCAAGCCCAAAGATCACCTACATGCTACTGCACAAGTACATCACATTCACTAAGAACATTGGGCTGGACTATATTGCATGTACAAATACATCAATATATTTACCCCCACAAGTTTTACGTGGTTGAGGATGAGATCTACACCCCATGTTGTTGGGATAACCTTGGCAAAAAGAGTATAATGTGCAGTTAGATTGGAATTTGGATACAGTCAAAATTCAGCATACACAAGAACAACAGGTGGTAGCCTTTGCTTAGCAAACCGGGAAGAACTAGCTGATAGCACCACAATCACTGGATAAAAAACAAAAAGGATGGGTGCCACTAAAGAACAACACGATACCCATGGAGAACAACCAAGGAACTACCAACCATGTTCACTACAAACATAAAACAACACATACCACAGTGAAAAGATCAAGGTTAACAACACGCAAAAAACAAGTATGGGTGTGGAAGCATAGAGGTGCCATGGCATACAAACCACAATACAACAGAAGAAGTCAATAGAAGAACACAGTTCAACCAACAACCACGGGAATAAAAAAGATATGCATCCCAAAGAGAATGCTCAGTAACAACTTAAATGCGACTCACATTTGGATCCCGAAACCAAAGCAAGAAAGACGATCAAACAGAGAGCTGTGGAGTTACAACTTTTACTTGCAAAGAAAATCCGCCAACCAAATCAACAACAAAGAGGAAACCTCGACGTGGAATGCCAATAAGCATCTTGCTTATTGCCTCCTCTCGCACAACATTGATTTTTCCATGCATTGACTGAGTATGCCTCAAATAGGGCCACATTACACGACCGAGCATTAGCACAATTTTTAACCCATGCACTGCACATACACTGAGGCAATACCTTGTCGTCTGGGAGGACTCCGACTAGGAGGGGGGGAGGCATTCTCAAATGCGGACCCAATGAAGGTAAAAAGAGGAAAAAAGGGCATGTTTTTGACTATTTTGAAGGGTTTTCATTTGATTGTGAAATTTTCTGGACTAACCTAAGTACATATGCCCTTATACAGCATGAATCTACAAGTATATGGGGCCAAACGCCAAATCAGGCCCCTAGGTGTGTGTTAAAAATAGCCATTTTTCGCGCAAAATATTGGTTAAATGGAGAAATCCGGCCATAAAAATTTTGTGTGAGTGTATATAGTGTTTTGCGGTGATGTTTTTGAGTTATTATGATTTTTTGGGATTTTTTGGGTTTAATTCGCTATTTTCTTTTCAATTTTACTAATTATCGACAAAGAAACTTCAAAAATACAAAAAGCAGGTGAAATACGATCGTAATGAAAAACTAAAAATATCGGGATAATCACTGACTATAGGACAACCTATGGTACAATGGGGGTGCAACTATGTGAATGGAGCGGAAGGCGTGTTTTGGCCAGATTTTGACCGAAATGTCAAATTTCTCAGAAACTGGGCAAATGGAGTCCAAATCAAAAATTTTTCAAGCCTAAATCGCAGCTCACAAGAAGTTGGGAGCACATGTCAAATTTCATAGAAAGTGGTTCGGGGACCCCCATTATAAGATTTTTTCACTTCACTTAGAGCTCATTTCTACTATTTCCTTCTTGAGAGAGAGCTCTTGCCACCTAGAGCGAACCGGACTTCTAGCTGCTTCTACGACGTGCACGACCACCCGACATGATCCAGATATGAGAGGTAGGCTCACCACCTTGAGCTTTTCGAGTATGTTTGATGTTTTGTCGCGAAAACTAGTGTAGGGTTTACACGGGAAACGAGAGTAGAGACCACATGTAGAGGTGGCCACCTAACGGCTAACCCAAAAGCAATAAGGCTTCATTGGCGGTTTACCCTAGCATAGGAGACCACTCTTGAATGCACAAAGGCGGAAAAAAACTATTGGGGAAAACCCTAACTTCTAGAGCCCTGCAAGAGGCCACCAAATGGTAAATCGATGGAAAGTTGTCCAAATGCTACCAAAACTTATGGGTAGGAGCATCTCGATATGCTCTACAAGGCTATATAGCCCACATGGCCATAAGGCAACCCGAAGCGGGACTAAGCTTTAGAAACGGCATCAGACACACAAAGCGTCAAATAGCTCTCACGGCCAAACCAGATGTCCCTTTGTCACCAAACTTCACGGGTGACTTTCCTAGACCATCAACAACCAAGTCCTATGGTGGTAGACCACCACAAGTCATCGACGACATGTGAACGCAACCACGGGTGCTTCCAGAGCAACAAATTGCCAAACGGAGCTCCGGTGAAGCCAAAGCCAACAAAAACCATATGGCAAGGATCCCCAAGGAACCATGAAGCTATGGAGACTAACACCAAGAAATTTCATTACCGAAAAGCACTCCAAGAGTTAGAAAACGGCTCAGAGGATCTGAAATCCAAACAGGGAGTTTCTATCTATCTTTTTGACTTTTTTATTGAAATAGGGCTTAAAGGGGACTCAGAGGGGCTCAGGGCATGTACCAATAGCATTTCTCATTTAAATTTCATCAAGAGACATCCTATGCGTAGGATGTTTCAAGGCCATGTTTGGGAACCAAACTCAACATCTCACCTCATACACAGCTTCTACATAGCTTATACATGCTAGCCATCAAGTTTCATCACATTTGGACAAGAGTTGACCGCATATGCATCAAAAAACGGAAAGTCAGAGCATAGAGACAATAATGGGTCATAGACCTACCAAAACTAGTCCAAATCATATGAAACTTGCACAATATACTCATTAGCACATTGCCAAGCTAATTGTGGGGTCAGATATGAAAATTAATGAAATAGACATTGTGGGGTCAGATATGAAAATTAATGAAATAGACATCCTATGCGTAGGATGTCTAAATGACCTATTTGACCTCCAACTCATAGTTTTGAGTTCCAGATGTCTTTATAACACCTTCACAAGCTCATGTATCAAATTTCAAGCCATTCCCATCACATTTGGCCCCCAAAACCTCCAAGATGCACTTTTTGAGCCTAAAAACACTACACATGCTCTTAACAACACCAATGCTTATCCAAATCAAAATCTACGAGTAGGGCCGTGTACTACATGCTAAGGGCTACCCACAGAACCAACCTCAAGTCATTTTGAGAAAATAGACATCCTACGCATAGGATGTCTCTAGTGTCATATTGATCTTCTGTGCAAGAATTGACTTCATGGGAGCCATTTACATGGTATAAGAAGCCTATATATCAAATTTCAAACCATTTGAATATCATTTGCCACTTGTTTAGGACATCCTACCCAATTTGTGAGCCAAAAGCCTAAATCTGCTCAAAATTGCACTTTTTGATGTCCAAACCAAATTCCAAGTACATAGCCATGTTGCACAGGTCAAGGGCCACAAGCCTGTCAAGTTTCAACAAAAACAGAGAAGGTAGACATCCTACGCGTAGGATGTCTACATGATTATTTTTCGGCCAAAAATCTATTGTGGGCTCATGCAGGGTTTCCCTAGTTCCTTTTGAGTTCTTATTTCAATTTTCAAGTCATTTGGGTAGTCAGAACTCAGTTTATCAGCTAATATGTAGTAAACGCTAACTTTGGACTACTGAGTGCAACAGGATCCATGGCAGCCACAAAATCACCTGCAAAGAAGAAGAGGATGACTATCAAGGACTACTTAGAAGAAGTGGAGCCTTTTGTTATCCCAGAGGGAACCCTGAAGCTCACAAGCACTTGGATTCAAGATGACTTGCTAGAGACCAATGATTTGAGAATCTACCAAGGAGTATTTAAAGATCTGGAGGGAAATGCAGTGGAGCTACCCATGATACCTCGAGAGCTCAATGAACTTTTCAGGAGCAAGATGGGGGACTACTTGGAGAAACTGGATCTCCACAATTACTTTGAAGCCTTACCAGCAGGGATTGATGTTAAAAGAGTGTGGGAATTTGTCACCACAATCAAAGAGGATGGCATAGCCCGAGTTATAGATTTGCAAGGCAAGCCTAATACAATGATTTTCATCATAGAGAAGGTGGTGGCAGTAGCACTTGACATCTCTAACAAAGGAGACAGTGTGACAAAGAGGCGAGATGACATTAAGGTCTACTCGGAAAAGAAGAATAACTATACATTTGAAGATATTGCAAACCCAAAGGTGGCTATCATGAGCCAACTATACAATCAATACTTCCACCACATGTGTACCAAGCGGCCACAGAAATACAGGATTCCACTTGGAGCTATTGCCATCACTTTCACCTAGGCAATGAAGAAGAGCAAACCAAAAGAGATAAGTTATGCCGCTTACATCCACGACAACTTGTGAAGATGACACCAAAAATCCCACCTACATTGTACTTGGTGAGTTGATAACAAAAGTTGTCTATGGAGCATTGCATGCCAAGGGAAACTGGCCTCTACCTCCCTCACAAAATGATTGGCTCAAGGAAGACAAAGAAGAAGAACCTCCTAAGGCGCCCAGGGTAGCCACAAGGTTTAAGTGCCGTTTAGAGACAGTGCTAGAAGAGCCGCCAGATCCAAAGAAGGGAAAGAAAGAAACTCTACAACGATAGCTGCTAGAAGAGCAGGAAGGCCAAGAAAGAGAGAGGAAAACAAAGGAGGATCGGGATTTCAAGAAGAAGCAACCAACTCCACCATCAAGCCGAGAATCCAGCCCACCACCATCACCACCTCCTCTTAGTCCTCCACAAACCCAACAAAAAGAGGAGTTGAACAAACCTGATGGGCAACTAGACTCCAAGCAAGAGAAGAACAAAGAGGAAGAGCAGAAGGCAGAAGTTAAGCCAAAAGATGAGAAGCCAGATCCATAAGAAAGAAACTATAGAATATTTCTTGATCTCCTAGCTGCTGGGTACTCTCGAGAAGAGGCAGCTAATGCAGCTTTTGAGTTGTCGAGCACAAGACCAAAGGAATATATGCAGAGCGCTCAGTTAGTGGAGTTGAAGGAGATGGCCACAAATACAGTGGATCTACAACCACCGACCAATGATTGGGATGTAGTGATGCAAAAACTCACCGGGCTCAAAGCAAGGTCGATGGCCACTGAGATTGAAATTGATAATCTCAAAACAAATGAAGTTCATATCAAAGATGAAGTGGACTCACTGCAAAAATAGGCCCAAGAGAACATAGAGAAACAAACCAAGTTGGATGCGGCACTCCAAAGATGCCAAGAGATGGAACGACAGAGTCATGCAGTAGAACAAAAGCTTCAAAGAGCAGAGGAGGAATACAAGAAAATCAGCAAATCACTGACAGATGCGGAGAAAGAGAGGGACAATTTGACACTATAGCTTGTTGATGAGTCCAAAGAGGTTGAAACTTTGAGGAATGCTAAGGAAAAGGCTGAGCTAGAACATGAAGTAATCCGGGATGAAGTGATAGATCTAAAAGATCAAATGAAAGTGAAAGATCAGACCATCCAAAGGCTGAGGGCATCTCCGGCTAGAATCAGAGCTGCTACCTTGATTGGCACTGCTTCAGAGAATGATCTATATGAAGAACAAATGAAGGAACTCCAAAAGGAGTTGACACTAGAGAAGAGACAAAGACTGATGCTGGCCGAGGGCTCCCTAGTAATGCAGAGTCATCTGGAAGATGAGAACAAGGCCATGAAAGATGAGCTAGAAGCCTTGAAAACGAAGATGGACGAGCAACTAAAGAGATTGCAAACAGAAAATGAAGACACCAAGAGGAAGCTAGAAGAGGCTGAAAAAATCAATGCGGATTTGAAAGACCTCTTAGTGAACATGGGAGATCAAGCTGAACAGAAAAAGAAGGTATATCAGAATCAAATAGATGAGATGAAAGGCCAACAGTAGACTGAAGAGCAAAACTTGAGCACAGGGCCAGCAACAATGGAAGGCATTGACATAGAAAATGTGTCATATCCAATGGACACCACTATGCAAGAGGACATCCTTGTGGGACCATCACAAGAACCCCAGGATCTGGCACAAGAAGAAGAAGAAAATCTACAGAAGGCAATAGAAGTGGCGATAAAAGACATGGCCAAAGAAGCAATGGAGTGGGAGCAGAGAGTATTTAAGTCTATGACCATTCAGAAGTTAGATGCCAATATCATTCGGCATGAATGGCTACAACCTTCTCTCCCATATCCTCTTCTCAAGTATGAAGCTGCTACAATAAACAAACGGATTAAAGAGGAGCCAATAGTGCCACTATACAAAGCAATATCTCGAAACAGAAGGAGTTAAGCTGATTGTGGACTCTCAGCCAAAGTGGAGAAAGGCATGGCTAACCAAATACCCACAGTATTTAGTTCATTTGGTAGAGGCACCTAAAAGAGTCAGAGACAACCTTAGCTTTTGCCCTCTACCAAGGATGCAGACTTGGAAAGCACAAGAGTTGCTACAGAAAAGACAACCCACATGGCTCAACTACCCAAACCTGCCAAGCTTGAAGGCAGGCGAGAGAATGAGTGAGCAATACATGGTGAAAACCCTAATGGGCGCCATTAAATGGTTCACTGGCTCGCATGACCCCTCTTGCATCAAGCTCAAAAAAATCTGTAAAACCCTTCTGGCGTTTTTTGAAACCTTTAAACCTAGACAGGCAACAGACAGCATCTTCTTCTTCCAAGACACATATAGATGTGCATATGATCTGCCTACTCCGCCTTCTCATGAGGTGATACATGCCCTTTATCTGAGAATCATGTTTTTGCCTCGTATTACCTCCAGGCCTTTGAAGAAGCCTTCTACACCGGTTTCTTCACCATCAATACAGAAATATTCGGCCCGACATTACTGGCCCAGCATGCGCGGTATGAGTCTCTTCTGAAGATGCACGAAAGCCTCCACTAAAGAAGCAACTCTACTGCCATGTCGGGGATGACATGAACTAGGAGGGGGGGAGTGTTAGCGGCTCGACACACCCAACAGAGGATGATTGCCCGGCAGGATATTCTTTTTTGTAATTATTTCTTAATTGAGAAAAACCATCATTTCACCTTTGTAAATAGTGGGGCTTGCAGAAGCTTCCAGATTGTATCCCATTTTTGACATTTAGACTGAGTGAATGGTTAAATTGGAACATTAGGGTTTGATATTGTAAGGTATTTATACCACTTTTGACTTTAATGCAGAAAACCCTTTGTCATTTTATAAGTTTTTTCTGTGTGAGTGAGAATCCTCTGTGTACGAGAGAGAGTGAGAGTTTTATCTTGACGCTACGCGCGCACCGCTGGTCGGAATCGAGTGCGGAGAAGTGCAGCGTGTTGCCCCCGAAGAGAGCTACGCGCCAACACCTACATTGCGTGTGTACGATCTGGCTTTGCGAGCTCGACCCACAAGCTATATCTGGTGATTCGGTGAGCATATGTTGTCTGTTTTTTCATTTCAGCATATCCATGCATTTACATTGAGTAGAGCTACATATTAGGCACTTTAGTTTTTGGAAATGATGACCTGCAAATTTTGACCAGACATCCTATGTGATTTTGCACCTGGTTTTTAGGGTTGGGGTTTTGGTTGATGGACCTTAGGGAGAGTGACCTATTGGTGTTAATAGGGCATTAGGAAAAATATGGACTCTCCTTGGGCCTTTTTGATTAGTGAAGGCTTAAGGGAGAACCAATGAGAAGGCTCTTGGGATATCACCTAGAGGGGGAGGAATGGTAGGGGTGCAGCCTAATTGTCTCCCTCTTCAATGCTTGGTTCTTAGAGAGAGGTGGGAGGTAGGCTGGGGGGGGGGGGGGGGGGGGGGGGGGGGGGGGGGTAAATAGGAGGAGAGAGGTGTCATAAAAGAGGGAGGGACCCCCAAATAAAAAACGCGCATGCTTAAAAACCGACCCCCAAATAAAAAAACGCGCATGCTTAAAAACCCTAAAAATTGAAAAATTTTTAAAAGTTCCAAAGTTGACTCATTTGCCTCCAAAACTGCCCCAAAACATAAACTAACTTTAAAAAGTCAATTTTTCCCCCCAAAATCCACTTTTCTCTCTCTCCCTCATTACTTTTCTCTCCCACACTCTCCCGCTTCTCCCTCCTCCCATTCTCTCTCTACTGTCAAGGCAGCCATAGCCAACAGCTTTCCACCACTCTCTTCCTCTCTCTCCATAGCTCCCCCTTCTCTCACACCTCCATCAACCCTCTACAGTCCCACACTCCATAGCCCACAGCTCCACTATCCTCTCTACCTCTCACTCCTCCCCTCTTTCTCTATCTCCACTGTCAAAGCCACCATAGGCAGCTCACCTCACCCTCCCCTCAGTACTCAACTCTTTCAAATCCCTTCCTAAGCCCAACTTCCCAAGCATGTCCACGCATAGACGGCCCAAACCACAGATAGAGAAGATTGTGTTGCACAACACAAAAGACTCAGAGGGGGTATGGATCCCACAAGTATTCAAGAAGGGTGCATGGATCTACATGCAACCGTCACGTGCTGGACCTCATCGCGTACGGTGTCTAGGCGTATTGGAACGTCATTGGAAGGGCCGGCTATTGGCATTCAAAGAAACAAAGTCCGGAATGGTGGCCATCGTGCAACACGTCTACAGTGCAGCTGAGCTCCACCTCAAGAGAGCTTCAACTCAATTTGCACCTCATTGTAAGTTTTCATGGTTTAGCCATGCATATGTCATGTTTACGTTTATGTGATCATTATGTTTAACTAAGGGCATTTGTAAAGATGTTTTTCCATCCAGCTTAGTTGAGGAGCAGCCGCTTGAGTGCCTCTCAGGCACGTTCATGGTTGTGCATGCTCACATTGGGGAGCTTATGTTTCCTAATGTTTCATCGAAAAAACTTACCGAGCAGCGACTTTTCATGTACTCCCACAAGTACGTGGTGTCGAAGTCAATCCAAAGCTATGGTAGGTTAGAAGTCGTGGAGACACCCTCATTGCAGAGTGCAGAATGGCCAACTCCAGACCATTGGGCTTTGCTTTCTTTCAAGCACAAGGTGCTGCAAGATTTCCAAGGGTCCCTAAAGTTTGGTAAGGCAACCAGATCGGTGGGTCTCAGTTGGCATTGTCCCATTCATTTGTTTGTGCATGTATTCCGCTCTCTGCCGATTGTAGAAACACCAACAATGTTTGTTTGCAAAGAAGTTCACATAGATGCAATGGACACCATTCTAGGTGTCAATTGGGGCTATGTTGACGGTTTGCATGATGGTGACTATTATAAGTGCAATGTGTCCCCCACACAGCTTTGCCTTCGGTATTTGAAAGCAAGGTGCACCTTGTATGCACGGTTTAGCTATGAGAGGTGGATGCACAAACGTGGCAAATGGATACCCTTGCAGCTGACAGCCGAAGAGATTCAATCCTTTGAAATTCGTGTCCGCATGCCCAATAACGAGGTGGAGGTGGTTGCAGTGAATCCACATTGGACTCTTGCCAATCTTCGGGAACACTTTGTCATAATGGGATTCGAGGATGTCGGTAATGCAAGTTTCAAACTAGAACAACGCAAGGTCTGCTTTGTGCTTGCTTAGCTACCTTTTCTTATTTTTTGTGGGTTTTTGTATTTTGATTGGCCATTTTTGGTTGTATAGATTGGAAGGCGGATGGAGGCCACTATGCTTGTTTACAAAGATTGGGCTACAGACGAAATCATCTTGTCTAAGTGAATTGGCTTGTAACTTTAATCGTTTATATATTGGATATTTTATTAAAGATTTTGAAAAGTTTTAAGGTGTTGTACTTGATTTTGTACTTGAGTTTTAAGGTGGTGTAAATTTATTTTTTAAATGCATATTTTTTATTTTTTTCGAGATGGAATATGTCTATATAAGGAGGACCACCTCCTCATTTCACCATTTTCATCCTAGCATTGTAGAGAGACCTAGCATACCCAATCACGCAAAGAGAAGAAATGGCTGCTAATAGTGCTTTAGATGCATTCCTTACTGAGGTTGGGAATGCAAATCGCCCTGAGCTTCAAGCATTTTTCACAACCCAACCCGATTTGGAAACCACCTTGACCCTCCACTCTCAATCTCTTGAGCACATTATTTCATACATTTCCACGTGCATGGGGAGATTCATTGTTGAGTTACCAAACCGGCCAGGGCAATGGGTCCCTGAAGGCCTTCTCCACCACATCTACCAAGGGGACAGGCCATTTCATCAGCAGCTTGCATGCTTTGCCACCATAGCACAACCCGCCGGACAATATGTGCGGCTTGAAGCTGATGATGTGCGATCAATGCATAAGGGAAGGATCGGAAGCACTTTTTTCTCTGTTCAGGCCATAATGATCTTCCTCCTTCACAAGTGCCCAGCAGGCCCTGACGTAGTGCTACCTCACTTGCAGATCGGCGGGGTATTGGCTGATGTGAAGGACCCCAAGCCCGCATCCATTGACTCATCCGCAGAGGAGAAGACGCTTGCCTTGACCTACCCTGTAGGGATTCAAGGCCTCTTGGAGGCCTCTCCATCAGTCGGTTCATCCTCCGGACCGCCAGAAGGAACCACCACTCGGGATGCCATCCCTGAGGTAGAGATTACCCGCTTCTCCTCCATTATGGTGGGTGGGGAGGAGTTTGAGTTTATGCATGATCTGGAGAAATCCTTTGAGCTTCGCATGGATGAGTGTTTCGCCATCCTCGATGCCCATGGCAAGTTTGATCTTGATACCACCACCTCCCATGACGATGATCTCCTACTGCCCATGGGGAATACTTTGGCGGACACAGTGGCGATCGCACAAGCCGAGGTGGCAGTGGCCGAGCAGGCCAAGGTCTCTGAGGAGGAGTTGTGGCCGTGCAAGCCATGTGTTTGGCTAAACGCACAAGAGTGGATTCACCACCACTTGCTGCGACACCTGTTTTGCTTGATCCAAAGGGGAAGTCAAGCGTGGATCTTTACTTGCACCCGGATGCCGATGAGGAGGATCGTAGACAAGAGGTATAGATGCTCACTTACATTTGATTGTTACAAATGATTTTGTTAATGTTATATGATAATTCTATGCCATATCTCAGAAAACCTATTTTCTGCAGGATGTTCTGGAGGTTGAAGCCTGGGCGCAACGGTCAGCGGGGAGGAGGACGCCGTTCGGACCTCAAGCGGCACTTTCTCACTACCTTGGCACACTTCCCACTGGTGTTGTGGTGTTTGTCCATGCCGACTACTCTCCCAATGGTCGCTACAACATTTTTGCTCTCTATTCACTCTCCAAGGCGTTGTGTTTAACAACACTTGCCCAAACGGCCAACCTTGTAGCGCTTGTAAAGAAAGATTTTGCAATATCCACTTTCGGTGTGAACTTTTGCGGGTGCCTTATTGTCCATGACGGCATGAACCAAGCTGTAGGGGTTAATGACACCCAAGAAATCACAACCACTTTACTTAACAGGGAGCCACCCCAAAAGGCCAAGCGCCAGAAAATTGTAATTAGAAAGATCCTAAAGCAAAAGCCGGATATCATGTAAAGCATTGATTTCTTTAATGAAACTACTTTTTGTTGTCTATGACTCTCTTTCTTGCAAGGTTTTGAATTTCTTATATGTTGGGCTTCCATTGTGTATGAGAAGCACCATAATTTCTCCTATGACTACTAAAGAGTCTGGCAGGCATTAAAATTTAAAAAATGCATACTTTGTTATATCTAGGCTTCCAAAGTTATGTATGTGCCTAGTAAAGGGCTTGGAAGTCCCTAAAATATGCTGCCACAAGGGCGCGCATTGGGGATTTCCATCAGCTGATGAACTGTGCAAATGCGCGTCCTTGTGGCAGATGAAATTGGACACATCTAAGAGCATACCCAGGTACAAAAGAGAGTGACAAGACATTAATACCCAGTTGCAAAAGAGAAAGACATGGATACCCAGGTAACCTTAAGCCCATCTTGCCCCAGATACCTAAAGTTGTATCAACAAACCACAAGAGTAAACTGTGGCAATATCTAAGCCCTTTTTGGAGTATAGGAGCATACCCAGCTACAAAACAAAGTGACCACGTAACCTTAATCCCATCTTGCCCCAGATACCTAAAGTTGTATTAACAAACCACAAGAGTAAACTTTGTGGCAATATCTAAGCCCTTTTTGGAGTATAGGACTGACATGGACTAAGGGGGGATGATTGCCAGTAGCATCTATGCTAATTGAAGCATTGAAGCAAACAAAACATACTTATTGCTTGTCAAAATTGTCTGGAAACCACTGGAAAGTGTCTGGAAAGCGATAGGAAAGGCTGCCACAAGGGCGCACATTATGTCCATCCATAGGCCTCTGGAAGCCCCAAATGCGCGCCTTTGTGGCAGCCAATTTGGGGGCATTCCAAGCCATTTTCAACACTTTGTAGATGTTTTTGCCATGCAATAGTGAGTCACATAGCATGGATACATCAGGAAGTGCATGCCCCACTTAGCCAAGGTGCTAAACGTAGGCAATTTTTCACAATAACAAGCTAATGGCTACATACATACAATAGAAGGTAGACAAAACTTGAACCAGTGCTACATTGCATGGTACAGAATTCAAACAATACAATGCGCAGTGGGGTATACAATAAAAGACGCTTATATTCAAATTCTTCCCAATACAATGCACAGAGTGGGATATACAATCAAAAGACGCTTGTATTCAAATTCTTCCCAATCTTGGAGTTCGGTAAATACAAAAAGGTTGATGCCTAATTACAAGCTACTCCTCATGGCGCAAACGGCGAGCAAGCTGCATATCCTTGGGCATAATGGTTACACGCTTTGCATGGATGGCACAGAGGTTAGAATCCTCGAATATGCCAGTTAAATATTGCTCTGCTACCTCTTGGACTGCCTCTATGGCCACGGCGCCCATCCGAAACTGAGTGTTGTACAATTGCAAAACCTCCCTGCATAGCCTTGCAAAAGGGGCCCTCCGAATCAAGAGCTCGGTGCTCTTTTGATAACGTCGAATCTCTGCAAAAGCATGGCCGCGCTTTCGTACCTTCTGAGGTCGACGTGGAGGTGCATTTTTGGCACGAGTCGGTGCAGCTTGCTTCCTCTTCTTGTAGACAATGCTCTTTCTCTTTTTTTTCTGCACAGGCACTTCCAACACCTCATAATCTGATTCCACCGACTCTCCATCTGATTCGTGCTCTTCACTATTGACCGGATGTGATGGTGTAGGTCCACTCCCTTTAGGAAGTGTCTTACCCCCAATAGACATGTGAGCCTGATAAGTTTGTATTTGGACGCCAACCCATGGGGCATCTTCATCCGTTTGCGTCTCTTCAGAGACTTCTGATGGTTGCTTTTGGCTGTTTGTTTCTTTGCCATGGTCGCTCTCATTCTCCCTGTTGCCATTAGAATCTTTGGAGTCCGATGAATAGACAACAAGGCGATGCTTCCGTCTCTCTTTTGTTGCTGTAGAGGACTGGCCATGCTGATTTGAAGCTCGAGCTTCTTCTGTGTGGACTTCACCTTGAGCTTGTGAAGTTCCAGCTTCTGTTGATGTACCTTTGAGTCGTTGGCCATCCGGCCCCTCTGGATATGCAATCCTAGCCGTTTGTTTTGTTCTTGCCATGGTAGCACCTAGTAGGGAAAATGACAAAATGAGCCCCTTCAACCTTTAAATAGGTTTTTTTTTAGATTTGGGCCCTTTCACACTATGCGGCCAATTGAGTGAAACTCAAATAAAGCAATTGAATTTAACAACTAAACCTGGACCATGCGGATGGCTGACGTGACGCCCAAACGCTGCCTTTTCGATATTTAGTTGCACACCAAGCTTCATGGCCCAGGGACGCTCGCGAGCGTTTCCACTTCTCGGATGCTGCAGTACGGGAAGTGTTGCGTAACTGCTTTGCTAACATCGATTCTCTTGCTTTCTCAATAGTATGAGTTCTCCCAAAGGTGTGCTTAAAAAACCAGTTAAACATCTCTTGGAGGTAGTTGGAGTGTGAACTACCACCACCATGCCGAGTATTCTTGAAGTAGACTCCTTTTGCTCGATAGTGGGACTTCTCCATGCCTTGTGTACTCCATATATCAAGCGAACCATAGCGGTCCATGAAGTATGCACCATGCGCATAGAGAATGTGCTAAAACAACTAAAAAGGAGATAAGAGAATAGAAAAGTTGCATTTTCAAACATTGCATATGTATTAAGTCCGTTAAAACAAACCATGTAGTGTGTAATCTTGCTTTCAAACCATCCGTCCTTAGCGGCCTTTGTGAATTCATAAAGCACCTTCTTGAACTCCTCTCGCTGCTCAACGATGGTGCTTGAAAGATTCATGAATTGCACAACCTTTTGAAAGGATGACCATACTAGCTTGCGTTGGTTAGCAACCTCCACATTGGGATCTTTGTCCATCGTGCATGAACACAAATCTTTCCACAACTCCCACCGCTTCTCACTTGCTAGATCGACACTTGCCTTGGATACCTTCATTGGAGACTTTGACATCTTCTTGAAAAATCGACGTGCCTTGGCTCCATTCATGGAAACCTTCTGTGCCACCTCATATGTCTTCTCCCTACAAGTCTCTGCTACAATGTTCACCCTTGATCGGTGACATCCAATCTCATTAAGGAGCGTCTCCACCCCTTGCAATGAGTCTTTTGACCATTGAAGGGGCTTCATTGTGAAAGCATAATCAATGTGATGCTTTAGGATCCTATCAAATATTCGCATAAACGCATGCAATGTACAAAAGTGAACATTGTTGAGGGAGAAAGGAATTATGGGGTTCCACCCAGGATCTTTGCTATCCCTATTGGGAACCTGCAGCATATCACATGAAAGAACCGAAGTTTGTCACTCCCTATTTATATGGTCATCATTATCTTCATCCTGACCTTCCACTTGAGTTGCTCGACTTGTCTTGTGCCCTTTCGTACAGAATGGACAGGGAAGTAAAGAATTTGCACCTTGTTTGCATCCAAGCATGCACTTTAGGGTCTTTAGATCACCACCTAAATGCCATTCAACATCAAACTCCCCATGTCCTGGAACCATGAGCTTCTCACCGTTTATTTGAGCTTTAATGACCTCTGTGACCCATGGGATTCTACTGAAAATCCATGCAAGGACTTCATGTGTCTCTTTCGGAACTTCAATTGCACCAAGCCACCATATATCCTTCTCTGATTGCACACTAAAAGAGGGCTTTGTCGCTTCACTCAAACTGCAAGATTTCTTGGCATAAGCTAGGGCTTCATTCATAAGCGTGATGCTCATTCTCTCCAACTTTCTCCCTTTAACAAGTACACACTCATCCAACTTCAGCACAAACACAAGCTTGCCTTCAAGAACTACCAACAACATAAAGCCTCAGAATGCTTGTTATGACACATAATAGAGCATGTAGGAAACTCTAAACTGAACTGCATCACTCAAATTGTAGAAAACAGCCATGGACTGCTGCAATCATATCAAGTCCACAAAGACATTGTTGAATTTGGTGTAAACAAACCCTTCGGTCCGCAACACACTGTTAGAAACAGCACCACGTCCCTTCCCGCGGCCCTTCCTTCCTTGTGATTTGCTACGGAGCGGCTGAAGAGGCATCGTGTCTTCAATATACAAGTAGTCCCCTAATCGGTGAACAACATCTTCATTTGACACCTTCTTGGCAATCTGCACTCTATGAGGAAGTGGGAATAGGTTTTCCGTGACTCCTCGACTTCTTAATGCATCTTTTAACACTTGATGTATTGCTTGATAGCCCTTGGTACTAACCCCAACAGCATCACAAATATCCTGAACATCTAGATCAGTGACAATATTAGAAAAATCACTAAGAACTCTCTTAGTGATTGCGTCTTTCAAGTGTTTTGCCTCTAGAGCATCAAGCATCCCAATAAAATCCTCTTTGTTGAAACAAGAACGAAGTAAAGTAGCCCTAGCTTCCGCATTCTCGCCGCCGCACGTTTGTTGGACGAAGTTCCTATTGCCCAAAACAACAATGATGATCCGTATTAGACTTAAACAACATGAGGGATAGAACATCTTACCTCATAGCTGTCACCCTTCATTTTCTTGCACCTCCACGTGGTGCAAGAGTCTGAATTTTGGACAACTCTCGTTTCCTCACCCTACCTCCCATGGCAGTACTCTTCATGTGTGAAAGAGTATACTCAAGCTTTTTAATTATATTTTCCTTGGTTGTGATGGTGCTCTTTGCCTCCTCAAGCGCACTAGTAGCTGTTTGCATCTGATCTTGAAGATTGTGGAAACTCCCATTGAGCAACTGCCAATGACGCAAGTAGATCTCAGACTGCACAATCTCATGTTTGTTGAGTCTCTTGCAATAGCCCAACAAACCTTGCTCTCCATTTCCAACGTATTGCAACAGTGATGGAATGTTTGCAAAAGACGGATGAACATTGAGAGAAGGATCCTTTGGATACAAGCATCCGTCTGTCCAGAGATCCACATTCTTCTCCCCTTGAGCGCGGCGTTCGTTGGCTAAAGGTAATGTACCCAAGCATGTTTTCTTTGTCGGAACATACTCTTGAGGTAGGCGTAGGAAAAGCCCTGGAGACCAACCGCGTGAAGAGCTTGCTGGGACATTGGTCACGTCATCAAGAGGCATTGTAGGATGGAGAGATGGAGCTTGAAGGATGGAGAGATGGGTGTGTAGGTGCAGCAACAGGTGCAGGTGCAAGGGGGATGGGTGTAGGAGAGGAGCTTAGATTATGAGGGAAAGTTTTCAATTTTGGGGGGAATTTCCTAAAATTTTGGAGGGAGTCAAAAAATGTTGAATTTTGAGTAATTTAACTTTAAAATCTTTTTTTTATTATGTGTATATGTTGGGGGTACTTTTTAGGGGGGAATAGAGTTTTTTTAAAAGTTTTTGAAAAAAGTCATTTTTTTTACCTCTTTGACCCACGGATTTGCTTAGGTGGCATGGGAGAGTTAAGAGGCCACTTACAAGTTGGCCAAAAAGTTAGAGAGAGAAGACCCCCTACTTTTCAAATGGTTTACCCCCCCCCCCCCCCCCTTCCCTACTTTTTAAATGGTTACCCCCCCCCCCCCCCCCCCCCTTCCCCCTACATTTTTAGGGGTCAAATGTGGAGGAGACCCTACCAAAATAGCCCCATTCAAAGCCTTTGTCCCCCTTAATCTTGGCAAGCTTCCTTTATATTAGGGATTCTTACAAGGCCCATGGAGAGTCCATTTTTTTCCTAATGGTTTCCTTCAAGTTCCGTAGTGTTTTGAGAATGTTTGATGGGTATTTGGCTCCTGAAAACGTTGTAGGAAATCTCCTCGTATGTACTCCTGAAGGTTGTAGCTTAGACATTGGGTAGAGACCTCTGTAGGAAGTAGTCGAGAGTCGGTCGAGTGTAGGTTGACACCCTATGCTTGCTTCCACGTGCCTACGGGTCGAGCTTCATCCTTTGCTGAAAAATCTTGTTAGGCGAGTTCTCGCTGTGCTGACGTCCGTTGCGGCGTATCCGCCAACAGAGAGTAGCATGACATTCATTGACATGACGTGTTGAGAAGCAGAGTTACCCACTCACATGTTGATGCAATTCTTTCACATTGATAAAAAAAGACCTGGCTACTATACAACACCAAACCACACAATCGTTAGAGCTTACACCTGGGCTTATCAAAAAAGCACACCAGTGACATAGTACATCCTTGAGCTGCTAACCAAAAAAGAAAAAACAGAGAAAGAGAAACTACATGTAAGCTTCAAAGGTACCAACAAGGATATCATATCAGGCAAATGGTGCAGCTCAAGAGTTTCCAGATGCTCCCTCTCAAAATCACTAGATCCAATATCAAGAAGAGGGAAGTGACGAGGAAATAAAAAAGTATGGCTCTACTCATACTACAACTTGCACCATATAAGAAAGAAAGCTACACGAATCATATTCTACTAAAGAAGAGCCTCCAACTAGGAAAGGAAAAAGACCAATGACAACCTACAAACCTCGCAAAGTGGAGAAGGCTCAGAAGCAAGCTAGAGAATAGAGACTGGCCAAAGGATTCAAAAAGAAAAGAGTGGACCAAGGGGACTTCATAGAAAAGTGGGTTCCGCGTATGATGCACATAAAGAATCCCATGGCCCTGCCCATTACTATAGAGTAACTGGAGGAGATGCACGCTTAAATGGAGCAAGAAAAGTTGGTAGAAGAAGTCAAGTCAATGGAAGAGGCTAAAATAGTTAAGAAGAAACCAGAGATGGATAGCTCCATTGAGAGCTCGCATTCTCACTCAGGTGGACAATCCTATGGGGATTTTGGACATGATACCATACAAGGGGAGGAATCTCAACCTAAAGCATCATAAGCTCCAGAGGAACCTAAGGATCATGATAGTTTCCCAAAGCTGCAGAACCCCCTTGCAGTGCAAGAAGAAATAAGGCAACCCATTCCCATACTAAGCAATTCAGCCTGAGAGTGGAGCATGATGCATCCATACTATCAAGATTTGCAAAATGTAGCATCAAATATGTACAACTTCACAAAGTAGGAACATACTTAGGACATGAACACTATTTTGACTCTACAAGGTGAGTTAACAAAAGCTTACAACAAGTTGCACACACTCAAAAATGAACAAGAAGAAGCCATGATAGAGGCTTAGAGAGTAAGACAAGAAGCACAGGAATCAAAGGGCCAACTGCTACCATAGTAACAAAAATTGGCCAACTCTTTTGACAAGTTGGAAGCAACTCAAAGAGCAATAGATGCACATAAAGGTGAAATAGGGGATTTGCAAGTAGTGTTCATAGAGGTAGTCAAGAAAGCAAATACTCTAGAGAACCAATTGGAAATAGACAAAATTCAATCAGTGAGTGCAGAAGAGGAACTGATGGCCCAACGATGCATAGTCAATATCAAGGCCAATCCTTGACTAACCTAACTAGTAAACAATTGTGCTACATCTTTTGAAATGGGTGCCAAGATTTTGGAGTTGGAAAGGCTGTCAAAATTCAAGAACGTATGCAACAAGATGCCACAGTAGCAGCACTATCATGAGAAGAAGGTCTCCAAGTGGAAAATGTGGCTCTTAAGAAAGAAAACAAAGACCTGAAAGCTTTGGCAGCCGCCTTGCAAGAAAAATTTGACTGTCAAGCAATCTGAGTTTACCTAGACGGATGATTGTGGTGACGATGACCAAGGTGGCACAAAGAGAGTCTGATGCACATCAGGGACAACCACAAACAAAACAAACAAATTCATCTTCTGAGAAGTAGCACACATTGCACCCAATAGTGGTCCAAGACACATGAAAATAGCAAACTGCAATGTATACTACCCAAGAAGCTCCTGAGTCAAGTACTGCTCTAGAGATAAGGAAAAGCTAAATGAGAAGTGTATGCTTAATAATCTCATGACAGATGTCAGGTAGTATGAAGGACTTTTGGATCTTCTTGTCAAATGCTCAAAAAGATATGGAAGATGATGGATTCTTCTTATCGATCTTTCTTGCCAAGAATCAAGTAAGTTGTGGGTCTACTAAATAGAGTGTCAATAAGGATAACTTAGGATGCTTATCAACCATTCAAGAAGAGGTGGTCTCTGACACTTCTTTTGAACAAGATTTCACTATCTTGATGACTGAGAGAGCACTAGACATGAACTATCATAGTGAAGGAAATGGAGCTAGTACTTCACAGATTTCGGGGATTCCACCAACCATATAATCATTTCACTAATTGTAAGGGAATGAGAATCTATGTAGACATCCATTCTAAGTGCTATGTTTGAGAAAACTTGGGAAACCTTGAGTTTTGAGAGTAAATTGAGGCTATCAATAATGGAGAATGATATATTGATAAGAGAGGAGTTTCATCTCTTAAGAGTGGTAACCATGATCTTTTAGATGCCATAGGTATGACTGGGACTAATAACAAAATCGACGAAGGAATTGAGAGACCTCCTCTGGAGAACAATCCAAGAGCTATGTTTATAGCTATAAAGAGATGGAGAGAGTGATTGTACATGATCCTTGAGTGGGGTTATACAAACTAATGACCAAGAAGGGGAGAACTATTACATCCGGGAAGACATGATCCCAATAGAACTTACGAACATCAAGCAGATGTACATGTATGTCTACCAATTTGAAACTAGAAAACGGCCTATTTTCATAGATAGCAAGGGACATGAGTATACATGTGCGTACATGACAAACATAGAAAATATTTCCTGCTAGGGAGAAATGTATCATCTACTTTAATCAAATGGCCCGTAAAAAACTTGATTGAGAAGGAGGTAAGTTATATGGACAGAGTCATTGAGATTCCACCACATGTAGAGAGTACCCATAAGACAAGATCACAAATACCAAAAGTTCCAGATCCTTGGATGACAAGGAGTTACTTGTTAGCCTGAGCCAGATCCTATTAGAGGTGGCTATACGACCGTTATGGGGTCATCCATGCCACACCATATTGATAGGGTAAGGCCAAATGTGACTATGAGAGAAGGACCAAGAGCTACACCAAGAATGTCAGCATCTCCATACGAGGAATATTTTTTAGGAAATCCGGTAATGGTGAAATACATCCCTGAGCCAAGGCCCACGTGCCCAACTCAAGTTGCAAAATGCATGCCTTCAAAGTACAATGGATCAAATGATCCCCATACACATTTAGCATCATTTAAATAGGTAATTAATTAAGAGCTAAATAAATCACAAATTTCTACATCCAGTTTGAAGGCTTTGGGTTAACCCTGGAAGCAACAACTCTTACTTGGTTCCAATCTCTATAAAAGGAAGACTATGGTAATATAGAAGCATTGCTACATGATTTCATAGAGGAATTTTCCATGAGAGGAATCAAGCACAATACACTGTCTCAGATTCATTCCTTCAACAAACAAAAAGATGGTGAAAAAGTCTGAAAGGACGCATTGTGGTTCAAGAAATACATTGAGAGGTGAAGAAAACCACGTGAGAAACCTCAAGAAGATTTCGAAGTAGTGTTCTTCAGTGAGGGGCTCAAAAACGAGCTTATCAAGAAGGATTTGGACTTATAAAGGTGTATGAAACTGGATGAGGTCACAAAGAAGTTGTCTACTTAGTAGACAACTATTGAATCTACTGAGAAGTTCCACAAGATGTTGATGCTATCTCATCATAGTCTCGATCCATAGCTAGTGGATCAAATACAACAAAAATGCCACCACAACAGTAGACACCTATGAATACTGAGTAGCTTGCAGAGGAACTTGTGAGGAGAATGGGACAAAATTTGGGAATTCAAAACCACAGAGTATCATCATTCAGGCAATGCTTCAAATCTAGAGGAGACCATCCAATGTAACATTGTACCCCATGTTGCCACGACCATATCCTAAGCAGAAGTGGTGTGCCATTGAGAAACAGATGGACAAACCATGCCATTGAGGAATGCTACTACAATTAAGAGAAAGTTAGGGAAAGGAATTATAAGACTAACCCTCAATACCCGTAGAACGTGGAAATAAATTATTGGTATCAACAAAATAGACCAATATCACCACCATCGAGGTATGCATCAGGGCTAGCAAACCCACAACCAAGAGTAGAGAGGCCAAGACTAGTGCTAGGCCATCAGCCACCACTACCAAGTGAAGATCAAGTTGCAGTGCAATATGTATATCTAGAACAATACCATGAAGAGAATGTTCTTACCAATAAATATGTATTACGTAGAGGAAAACCATGGAGACTACCATCCAAGTGCTCCTTATTTATCAAGGGTCATGAAATCCTATGAGTAGGAGAGCATTGTTTCATCCTCTAGAGTTTCAGATTCAATAACTGGCAACATAGCTCGAAGTGAAGGGTTTACTCTAAGTCAAGGAACACTAATGTTCATAGCTAATCAGGGTGAGTCTAAACCAAAAGCATATCCCCAAAGACCATGTGCTCAACAATCTAGACAACAGAGAACTCTGGGACCTTGCTTCAGGTTGGTGGAGACCATTTAGCTAGAGACTCACTTGATGACCAATTGAATGCTATGGTTAATGTTCCTCAAATAAGAAAGGGTGAAGGCTCATATTGTGGAGAATGTGGGATTGAACACTTCTACCTTTCGTTGCATTTATACACCCGTACCAAAAAAATTATATGTATAAAACGCCATTATACACCGAAAACCCGTATAATCATTGTATATCCGTTTTATTTTCTTTTTGATTGAAAGCATTTTTTATCAAAAGATCTTTTAAACAAAAATCCTTTTGATATGTGGGATTAAACACTTGTACCCTTCATTGCATTTATACATACGTACCAAAAAAATTATACTTATATGCCAAAATCTCGTATAATCATCGTATAGCCATTTTATTTTCTTTTTGATTGAAAGCATTTTTTATCGAAAGATCTTTTGATCCAAAATTCTTTCGATAAAAAGATATCTTATATAAGAAACCTTCACCAGCTTCGATTGAAAGAAGTTCTATAGCTTGAGCCTGTTTTGATCAAAAGCAGTGCCAGAGTTTGAGGAGAGTTTTGAGACAGCCAGAGCTTGAGGTAATATTTTCAACTTATACTGCTCTTTTCTAGATTATTTTTGTGTGTTGTGCCAAACTTGAGTGGTGAAGTTGTTTTACTCTCACCATAGAGTTGGTTTGCAGGTTATAGGCCACTTCGTGGTGTGTAGCCATCCGGCTCACTCCAGAAGTGTGTAGAAATTAGTCCCTTTCCTTGTGCTGTGCAGCCACGTGGCTCACTAGAGAGAAGGGTTTTAAGACAGACTTAGATTCTCACTCTTGTGGTGTAGTTGTCTATCTCTCACCACAAGGCTGAGTTTAGGGTTTAGTAGCAGTAGGCATGATGCTACAGCTCTCACTCCAGAGTGACCTATAGGTTGCTCAATTTTAGATCAGCTCAAATTATTGTTTGTTTCACGTACACAAAAGAGTTCTGTTTGTCAAACAAAGAGTGGAGAGATGCATAGTTTATGCCCTCTTCATCTTTGTATGACGCACTGGTCACTCTTGTGTTTTGAACTCCAAAGACACGTCATTGTTCATCACTAGATGACTTGGTGTTGTCTTGGATGTAGATACATACGATATTTGGCCTGGATCTGAGATTGTTAAGTTGTCCGCCGATGTTTGTGTTGTGAGTTCCACACACTTCATTAGGGATTGGATTAAGTCACATCATCATTCTTACTACATAGAAATATGAGGGATATGTTTGTCTACCTAAGAGTGGAGAGATGCATACTTATGTCCTCTTTATCTTACCACAACACGCCTTGTACATTCTGATCCGTAGATACACCACTAGTCAGTAGATGACTTGGTGTTGTCTTGGATGTAACTATGTACGATGTTTGACCACAATCCAACATTTTTAAATTGTCCATTGATGGTTGTGTTTTGCATTCCATACACTTCATCAAGGATTAGATTGATTAAACCATTACAACAACGTCTAGGACTTGTGTTGAGTGTACCTCACACCAGCTAGGTTGCTCACATTCATGCTCCGATCCTTTACGTGTATTATGTAACGCACATAATAGGGTCTAGTTCTTGTGATGAGCATACCTCACACTCATGGCATGTTCACCTCTCTCTCCATCTATCTCTTTGTGTATTCTCCTCTCCATTGTACAATGTATGTATTGCAATCATAAAATATCGTCGTTTGCTATAAATTAAGTCAAATTGTGTATGAAATATGGATTAACAAACATGACACGAACTTGATAGTTTTCCCTCTTTTCTAACAACATTTGTGCTATAAAATTATATCTTGCAGATATGGTGGATATTAAGTTGGAAAAACATCAACAAATTTTTTTCTTTAAAGTGGTAATACGTCAATTTCATCAAATGTCAGAGCCTGAGCTTCGTCATTGCCTAAACCCTTGGGCTCCAAAATAGTATTACTAGTTCACAGAGGCTTTAATGAAGTCTGTCTTTGAGCAGCTTCAGCACTCATTTACGTCCGCTGCTTTTGACATATCTCTAATGACTTCACGTTCATTATCAAACATGTTCAAGTAGTCTATTGGACAGATTGCAAAGATTTTTTAGGATCTAAAAATTCCTGAAATCATTACTTTGCCAAGTGTAGCTACTCGCATATAGCTTGTGCAACAATTGTATATTGAGTTCAAGAGGAAGGGAAAGCTGGATTTGCTAGTGTCACTCTTGCTCTTGATCAGTCTCAGCTCCCCCCTATATTATATCTTTTGCCAAAAACTACAATCTTTAGCATACAGGCTTCGCAGCTGGGAAAAGGGAGATGGACAGATGTGAAGTGTGTAGGTGTCACACACCTTGCATTTAAAGAGCCCTAGACACATGGAAGCACTACCTATTGGGGACTCCATTTATCCTACGAACCAACCACCAAAGTCTCAAGTATTTCATGTATGCGGCGAAAAATTTCAAAGTCCACTTGCACGGACCCACAATGGATCAGCAGGTCAAGGACGAAGCCACAACTTTGGACATCGCTCATCACAACATTATTTATCCACTTGCCATGGTCCACCACATAGAGCGTCCAATGCTCATTTCACATTTTTGTAATGGAGGCCATATAGAGCAGTGGGGATAAGAGAGTGCACTTCAGATGGCAGTCCCAACCTGCCATTCGTGATTATGTAACCACAAAAGGAATAGTAGAGTTATTCCAAAACAACGATTTGCAGATAATAAACGCTTCAGACCCTGAAGTATCTACATGTGCATGACTATCTCCACAATAATCTTCACTTTCACAACGTGATGCTTCACTTTGGACAGAAGGGGGTCTATGCAGACATTGTGGATTGGGGGTCATGTACAAAGACTAGAACAACAACATGCTTTCCTCCTCTCCGAAACTTGCAAATAGAAACTAGAAAGCACAGTGAGAGAGGTTTTCCATGGACTACCTTAGAATGCATATCTACTAATCCCCCTCCCTGGAATAAAGCAATGAATATCTACTCCATGTGCCATACTTGTAAACGACTCTTGAAGTGCATGGAAGTGCCACAATAGCAAAACAAAAGGGATTTTTTAGGCAATGTACTTACCCACCTTGAGAGTGGCAAGCGAAACAATCCCTTAGGCTGACATAATGCTTTTGATATTTCCTTATGTCTAAACGATGCCCAAGAGTGGGCTATGACATTGTAACAATTTTTGGTCTACGACCAACTGATGATTGAAGTGATAGAATATTTATTATCCTCTTTAGTTACGCTTGTAAATTATATAATTAATCAAGTTGTCCTGTCTCTTTTCAATGACATGGTGATAAATATTATGTCTCTTTATTGCTGCAAGATTAAGCTATCATGTCTATTGCTTTGAAGATTTGAAAGTAATAATCTGTTAACTGTACGACAAATCTATCTCATGATGACATGTTTACTTGATTGACAGATATGGAAGAAGAACTTAACCATGCTGACGCACAGACCATCTACAAAGAAGAGAGAGAGCGTTATGGCTAGGATAAAGATCTTAAAGCTATTGCACAGATTGAAGAGGACAAGGCCAAGTTGCAAGGCGAGCCTCTCATCCTTAAAGAGTGCAAGAAGATGTGTCCAAGCCATTTTGTGGGCCAACATTTATTTTGTATTAACGGCAATGCTAAGGAATCAGGTCCTGTAAGCTATCAAATTTGCAACACAAAGGGCCCTTGCAAGTGTTGCTACAAAGATTCGTACGTCGAGAGAGAGTTATGCCAAACAACAACCAAATGACACTCTACTTTATACAGCAATACTATGTTCACGACATCCTTGGGAGACGTTGTCAGGCATTTTTTGGATAAGCATGAAGTCACTAAATCATACCAAAAAGTTTGCCCACTAGCCTCATGTATATATGTGTACATAGCCCTACAAGTTTTGGAAATGGCCTTGTAAAAATTCATGGACAAAGGTGTGATTTTTCCAAGCTTGAATGCTAATGTTTTGGGTTGTTTGAGACTCCAAAACATGGTTTTTAATAAGTATTTTCAACCGTGCTTTATACCTTGTGAATTGAACTTGTATATCATGAGTTATGAGCATCACAAGTGGGAAGGTGATTGCAGGTGCATGCAAGAAGGGCAACTAGGCCAACTTGGGAGTCTAATTAGAAATTCTCAAGTTTTATATTTCTGGAGATAGCCGAGGTGATGGGCTTCGAGCCGTGTGTTACGGTGCGTCATTCAATGATCGGAGCAGCAAGGTATGCCTCGGGGAAAATTGTCCGAGAAGTCCTCTCATGCTTTGGGAGAAGCTGGGAATTTTTGGGGAAGTTGGGGAGGTGGGAGGATGGTGCCAAGTGGAAATGGAGTAATCCCACATGGGGGGGAGCAAGTGGAAATTGGAGGGTATAAGGGGGGGAGTGGGTACCCCCTAAGGTTGTATCAAATGGGCTAATGGAGCTTCCTTGCCTTGATCGTGGGGGCTCGCGGGTGTTGTGGGAGAGAGGGGGCACCCATTGTGTGTTCCCACTGCCTGGACAGGCGCCTGGTCACTTTTCTGGTCCCCACACACTAGCCCCCACCCCATTCCTTGGTCGTCACCGATAGCTCATTTTTGACCCAAAAAAGGCCAAAATTGGACCAGTTAAAAGGTGCCCAAGGAGAGAACCATGTCGGCTAAGAGAAGAGAGAAAATACCTTGGGATAAGAGCCAAAAAAATCCCCTTTTAATAGCTGCAATTCCCTGCACACCCTTTTTTCTAACAGAGACTAGCTTTTTTGGAGCTTTTGAGAGAGACCCCATCTTCGAAAGCTTGTAACTCTCTCGCCTGTTGTCGGAAACAACCATATGGATACTCTAAAGATGTCTACATGACACAATCTTTGTCTTTATGATCTTGTTTTTTAGCAATTTTAATCATGGTTTGGGTTAGGTATGTTTTCCTCCCAACTTTACATGTGTTCGACATATGTGTTTTCCGCAGCTTAATAGTGTTTCCTTTCGATGGTGTGGTGTGTGCAAGGCTATAGAGGTTCTTGTTTTCCTTATTATTTGCATGCTAACATATTTTTGGTGCCCCCACAAAGGAGAAAGTGCTCCTATGCTCCAATTCCTGTGAAATATGTCTATTCTGCAGACACTGAATGTAAAAGGGATGTGGGTCCTTATGGACAACCGCCTATGTATTTGCAAATTGTGGACAACACTTGAGGCGGTCGTATAATTGGATTGCAGCCTTTGGAGGGTCGTGAGGTTTTGTGAAGCAAAGCACTGGGGGCCAGGTTACCCAGTGTGAGGTGGATTAGGTACTAGAGCGATCCATCGAAATCCCTTGAGTTTTCAACGTCACATGTAAGTGTTTTTGTGGCAATCAAACATGGCAGACGAGTTCCCATAGTTTCATGGATTGCCTAATGAAAATGCACAGACGTTTATTGAAAAGTTGGAAGTCAATTGCTTACTATGTAATATACTAGACCAAGCTATATTGTTGTGGCTACTGCAATATAGCTTACAGGATGAGGCAAAAGTTTGGTTACACAATTTTGAGGAGTTGATGCAGGCACAAAATCTAGGGGAGGTTTTGGACTACAGTCGTGTGAAGCAAGCTTTCCTGGCACAATACCGATCCATCGAAGTACCTGATGAAGTTTGGCATGAAATTATGGGGTACACTCAGAGGGCTAATCAACGTGTTGATGAATTTGTCATGCAGTTCACCCGTTTATGGGATAAATGGGCCCTTGCTTTGGGAAACGAGATGCCTCCATCCATGTTAAAGAAGGACCTTTTTGTGGAAAACCTAAAAGAAAGTCTGAAGTTCAAAGTTGAGATGAAAAGGCCCACCACCTTCGAGGAGGCAGTCGCCATTGCGAGAGAGAAAGAATGGAAAGCTCAAAGGCTTAATGAATACAGGAAAGGAGTCCCTGAGAAAAATAATGGTAGCCAAAAGGAGGAGAATCATACAAAAGATGGAAGCCAACCTGTTCAAAGGGTTGCTAATACCGAACAGTTACAACGAAATATGCAAGACAGATGACCATGATGCAGGAACTACGACTTAGTGTCCTTGGTGGTGGAGGTGGTCGTGGACGTGGTAGAGGGATGTCTCAAGCATGTGAAGCTCATCCTAATGCCATTGCGGGTCGTGGACAAGGTGATTTTGAGCCGCAGAGGAGGTTCATTCCTACTTGTTATAATTGTGGTGAGCTTCATCACATCAGGACTTATTGTCCAAAGCCAACAAGGATGGGAGGGAATATGTTTCCACTTCCTCAACAAATTCGTAACAGAACTAATGATTATACATTGGATACATGGGGAGATCAAGGTATTGGACAGGAAAATCAAGCCTCAACCTCTGGTGGCCATGTGGGTATTGTGCGGGTAGAAAAGAAAGACGCAGATGTGTTGCCAGTAGGCAAAAGAGAGAGGGAAGGCTATGCAGCACCAAGGCCTAGCAGAAATAAAGGGAAGGATAAGGAGGGTGAAGATGCTAAATCCAAGAGAAAGAGAAAGCCTCGTAGACGATTTGAAGTGGCAGATTTTCCTTTGGGAGAAGGCCAAACAATTTACAATTTAAAGGAAGACCTGATTGGGAGGAAAGTAGATTGTACTTTTGGACAGTTGATGAATATTGTGCCCAGACTTAAAAGGCAATGGAAGTCATTAGTGAATCCAAAAAAAGAGCCGAAGCATGGACAAGTCAGAGTGTTGTCTGTGGGAGAGTTACCCAACATCTATCTTGTGGTGAACGCTTGGCACAAAGGTGTGGGCATGGGAGAAGCCTACATTGATGAAGGTGCTCAAGTTTGTGTGATCACACAGTCATGTGTCAAGAGACTGGGTCTCATTACATGCGGAAGTTCTGGGTTTTGGATTTGACTAGCAAACTATGCCAAGGTGAAAAGTTTGGGGATGATCAAGACTTTGGAAGTTGAAGTCTTTAGCGTGAAGGTTATGGTGAACTTCCATGTTATGCCAGCTAGTCTAGGAGCATTTCCTCTCATTTTTAGATGACCTTGGTTGAGAGTTGTGGGTGCCATGCAAGATTGGCACAAGGGCACAATCGGTGTGTATGATAAGAAGGGTGAAAAGAGAGTGTTTGATATGACTACCAAATAGCCTATGGCACTTGAAGATGTTGATAGCATTTTTTGGCTATCCAAATTGCCATAGTGAGCTACCTCACCCTACCAAAATAACCCAAACACTGTGGCTATCCCTACCATTTCACTGTACATAGGTGTGTGTGAGTTAGGGGACTTTCCCCATATCTTCTTTAAAAACCCTCAATTAGCTAGTCACTGGGCTAGTTGAGCCAAAAATAAATAAAAAGATTAAAAACAAAAATATATTATGGCCTCTTTGTGTGTAAATATTTCATTGTATATAGAGCCTAAATATAAGGATTTTTTTATAATTATTTTAGTATTTATTTAAATATTTCTACCTAGGTGTGCGTTATTTATGCTATGTATATTGACTCACCACTACCATAATTTTTCTTACCATTTTGCATACTCTTATTCCATATAGAAATAATTTCATGCAAAATTCTCTTATTTTTTGTGTAACTCCACCCCAATAAAAATCCAAAAAACTAGTTTTATTTATGTGTATATTTTTTCACTATTGTGATATTTTCCTTCCTACATCTATTCTCTTTTACTCTCATAAATTAGAACACCAAAAATATTCATCTTTTTATGGTGGCCTCATAATGAGAGAGATTTACTTTTAAAGTTGACCCCTTTATATTTTTTCACCTATAATATTTATATTTTGACATGCACATATTTTCAAGACTCCTCAATATTTGATTTCCTTAGTTGTACTATTCAGTTATATCATGATATCTTCAATTATAGACTTACAAAATAAGGTCAAGGATATGTGGCATGCATGCATGCATTATGGAGGGCTCACTCTTAGAGGCATTCAAAAGAATCATCCAAAGAAGGACCCCACAAGGACATTGTGCAATGGAAACAAACAGTCGGCTTTGCTGAATTTTTAAAGTCACTTGCTCCCCGAATTTGAAAAGGTGATAAAGACAATAATTGTAGCTCGTGAGTTGAACTTTTGCCTCAAATGTTTTCATTATTTTTTGAGCTACGAGCTGTGAGCTACGATTTTATTGGTGGACCCTAAGTTTGCACATGCTATACAGCCACACTCTCTCTTCCACTTTATCATTTTTCCTCTTTCACACACACTTCTCCACTCATCATCCCCACCTCTCTCATCACTCTTCTCTGCACCCTACTCACCTTCTCCTCAACTTTGAAGAATAAAAGAAACCATGGTGAACTCATGCTTCCTACACACACTTCCATCTCAAAATTGACCACCTAGTCTCATTTTTCCTCCTCCAAAAACCAAAACTTCAACCTCTTCTCTTGAAAGACAGCATCATGGTGATTGATTACTCATCTTCAATTACCTTGGCTCCCAAGGAAGGTCAAGATGGAGAAAAAAACGTACCGTCAAAGCTGGTGGACCGTCAACAAGCGTCAAAATTGGCCTTACTCAAGACACTTGGAGCATCAACATTGTAAGAAATCCATCTTTTCTTACCTCTTAAGAGTTTTTATTCCTTATTTGTATCCTACATGGATACTCCCATTGTAAATATCCAATTCCATTTGTAAATTAATAAAAATACTAACTCTACTAATTTACTAACACTAACCTACTATGAAAAGTTCTATCACCTCCAATTGTCTCCTCTCTCTTTTTTTCATCTATCCCCACCAACTTCTTGATAATTCCAAGCAAAAGAAATTAGATAAAGTGCTGAAAATCTAACCCAACCATGGTTAGAGGATTAACCCTAGCCCTCAAAATTGCTATAAAAGGAGGGTGTAGCTAGCACAAAAGGGGGAAGCCATAGCTTGAGAAGCCAAGCTCAACCTCTTGAGAAGGATCTCTTGAGTGGAATCTCATTGGCTTATGCATATGTATGTGTTGTATTAGGGGTGATTAGCAAGGGAGCTCTATGTCATTGTAAGAGAGAGTGATCATTCAATTGAGAGTAGGAAACCTATCATTTCTCCTACTAGTGTAAGCCCAACATTTGCTGAATCAAGGAGGGTGGATTTGAACTAAGCATGGATACTTTGTCTCTCTTCAAACATGAAGTCATGGACAACAATGATGTGTAAGTGTCTTGGTGTTTTATTTAAGTTCTTGATAGCTTGTCTCCAGGTGTTGTTAGCAATTTAGGCATAAATCCCACATACTGTAAGAGGGCGACAGGGTGGAGAGGACTCCCCTGGCCTTAATACAATTATTGAGGTGGCTTTTCTTGTGATGTGTTGCAGTGTAATTTACTCAAGCTATGTTGAAAAAATAATGATCTCACTTTGATTGGTCATGACAGATTTGTAAGAAGGTATTAGTGCAACAAGCACCCCCTTCCCCCTCCTCTCTCTTTCTTACATATATATTTGTGTTTGCTTGATCACTGCTGATACCTTTCAAAGCATCTTGAGCACTCTCTCTCTCTCTCTCTCTCTCTCTCTCTCTCTCTCTCTCTCTCTCTCTCTCTCTCTCTCTCTCTCTCTCTCTCTCTCTCTCTCTCACACACACACACACACACACACACACACTAACTCGGTGGTGCCCCAAATTTGTGTAGGATTAAGTTGCGGGTTTGTGTGTGTGTTTGCTATTTTTTCCAACCCCAACCCAATTGAGTAGCACGGGATCCTAGAAGGGTACTTAGAGGCCACTCTTCTTGTTGCCCGCCCCGGAACGCCTCAAATTGGTGCCCCCACTGAGGACTCAACTTGTGTATGTTTTTGTGTAAGATCAATCTTTAGAATAGTCAAGTAGTTTGAATGAATCACGAGAATTTGTATGAATATTCTTTCATTCCCATTGCAAGGCAAAAGGTACACATAATTTTTAGTACTAAGTTGCAATTTCAACGTGTAATTCGTAGAATTTTAGGTTCTCTTAGGCTAGTCGAAATAAACACTTCGGTAAATCCTTTTATTTTGCCTCTCATTAGGTACGATCTTAGTTTGGATGTATATATCTTTGTTTTATTTTAAGCATTAAATTATGTATAGAGCATGGATAATGGCCCAGAAATTTTCTCTTTTTACTTCACACCACATATTAGGATAAATATTGCACTCAATAGAAAGATACATTTTCAGCAGCGTATGGTGTTTATGTTTGGGGCTGAAAGAACAAGGGAAATTCTTGCATCTCTACAACATGTCGTCCTACCTCTCATCAACTACCACACTTCTTTTGATGTACATGTGTTCATTTTATTTTAAAATGAAGTGCAGTCCAACAAAATAGTGTGTATGTTGGTTTTTTTTCTTGGTCCAAGTTTGTTACAAAAAGCAAAAAAATGATCATTTGTTCTAACAGAGAATGTGTGTCCAGTGAAATTTCAATCCTTAGAGATCTAGCTCTATTACCGATTGAATTGCAGGAGCAGGTAGTAAAGCGCCTCCCTCATAACAAGAGGGTGGTGAAGTTAAGACAAAAGGTCCTGCGTGTGGATTCCATTTTCCTCTTGCTGTTGGACACTAAGGAAGACCGCACATTCATCCAAATAGTGTGTGCCTTAAGATTGGTAAATAGAGTGAAATTTGGTGTTTGGCGAGTGCATTTCACCATTGAGGAAGACTCTTCAGGAGACTTGCAGCCAGAGTTCATGCTTCATAGACTCACATTTGGTGAATTTTTCCCTCATTTGCATCTTATTAATATTGTTCCATTAACTTTCAGCAAAGGAGATAGGGAGCTATTTAGGGCTTGTCTGAATAAAGAGAGCATAGAGAATATTACAAATTTGTATAAATTCTCATCCTTCTCTACTTTTATGACACTTTGTTCATAGAGACATTGTAAATCCCTTGATGCTTATGAATGATTTAACCATAATCCTAAGGAAATTTTGTCCAGGAATTTTGTAGCACAAGTTGAGTCTAAATCTTGCAAGCTTGATTGGACGTGATGAGGATGTTCTTTATGAAATTGTGAGAAGGTTGCCTCACTCCAACTATATGGAACTCGAAGGAAAGGAGCTCCTAGTCAATTGCTACCTTTCACAACCTTTAACGAGCATGAAGATCTAGTGTTTATACGTACCGCTTGTGCGTTGGGAATTGTAGACCAAGTGCAATTCATCACTTGGGACGTGGTTGCTCTTCTGGATCCAAAAAATAAAGTTCTAGAGATTTTCGTTTATCGCCTTATCTTTGAATAATTTCAACCCTTCTTAGAGCTCATCAATAGTCTACCTTTTTGTTTTGATCAAACAAATCGAGACCTCATTGAAGCTTGGATAGCTGAAGAAGAAAACCTAGAGTGGTACTTTCTTACTTCTTCATTTGCAGGCGAGTGATTCTAAATTTCTATTGTATCCCTTGTTGTAACTCGTGTTGTAATCTTTCATAATAATGGAAAGCCAAAGCCAAATGTCCGGATATCCTCTTTTCTTTGGAGAGCCTAGAGAGGATGCAGAATTATTTTTAGCAAATTTCAAGATGTCTTGCCGTATTAAGAGTATAGTAACCAATCAAGAACGCGTAGAAATGTTTGAGGTGGTACTTAGGAAAGATGTTAGCACTTGGTTTGACTCTTTGCCTAAGGAAGTTAAGGGGAATTACACAGAAGTTTTGAATCGTTTCAAGAGATACTTATTTGATCCCCAAAACACTCAAAAACTATGGAAAGACATTGTTTCTCATAAGCAAAAAGATTTAGATGACTACGACTTGTACAAGTAAGAGTTTCTACATCTTTGGGCTCTATGGATACAAAATGTTTCTTATAACCTTGGTGATGGTGTAGAATTTCTAAAGAAGGAGAGATTCATAGCTGGACTCTTTCCTGATCTTAAGGTAAAGGTGGAGGCGGATGCACCTGCCACCTATGATGCAGCTGAAATTAGAGCTTCCAAGAAGTATAGAAAACTCAAGTTCCAGATTTGTAAGAAGGTATTAGTGCAACAAGCATCCCCTTCCCCCTTCTCTCTCTTTCTTACATATATATTTGTGTTTGCTTGATCACTGCCGATACCTTTCAAAGCAGCCGGAGCACTCTCTCTCTCTCTCTCTCTCTCTCTCTCTCTCTCTCTCTCTCTCTCTCTCTCTCTCTCTCTCTCTCTCTCTCTCTCTCTCTCTCTCTCTAGTTCGCATCCAAAACTAGGTGGTGCCCCAAATTTGTGTAGGGTTATGTTGCGGGTTTGTGTGTGTTTTTGTTGTTTTTTCCAACCCCAACCCAATTGAGCAGCACGGGAGCCTAGAAGGGTGCTTATAGGTCACTCTTCTTGTTGCCCGCCCCAGACCGCCTCAATGTGAGTGAGAATGATGAGTCTGAAACTACCAATGATGATAGTTCTGAAGACTCAGAAAGTAGCACTACTTTGAGTACCAGTGATGAAGGTGAAGTGTCATTCTTGTTGTTGAATGAAGGACAGAAAGAAATTAGTGAAGTGTTGCAAATATCAGGGAGTATAAATGATTCAAGCCGTTTAGAGTAACTTGAAGAGTTGATGCAACCAAAACAGGAATTGCCAGTGAAGAAAGAGTTGATCCAAAATATGATGAGTATTGATTTGACACAAGGAGAAAGAAATGAATACTTAGCAATGTTGGACAAGCTTCCAAATATTTTCATTACCTTATATCAGTAAACAAGGGGCTTTGTTGGTGATCCTGTGAAGATCGAGCTAATTGAAGGGCCAAAACCAATCAGACAGAAGTTAAGGAGGATGGGCAAGGAGCATATGAATTCCTTAAAGGAAGAAGTGGATAAGCTATTGGATGCAGGGTTCATTGTGACAGTTGATAATGTTGAATGGGTGATCCCTGTAGTGGTCACTCCAAAGAAAGATGGGCGTTGGAGAGTTTGTGTTGATTACAAGCCACTAAATGCGGTGACCAAGAAAGATCCTTACCCTTTGCCTTTTATTGATCAATTGTTAGATGCAGTGGCTGGTTTTGAAAGATATAGTGTTTGTGATGGGTATTTAGGATACTTTCAGCTTATCCTTGCTCTTGAAGACAGGAAAAATACTACTTTTATCATTCCATGGGGTTGTTTCTTCTTTTGTTGCCTTCCTTTTGGGTTGACAAATGGGCCAGGAGCCTTTGAAAGAAAAGTAGATTGGGTCCTTACCCTGTTCCTTGGGAAATTAGTCAAAGGATTCATAGATGATTTTTGTGTATACAACTCAAGGAAAGAGCATGTTCAAAAGCTTGAAATGAATTTTACCAGACATGATGAATGTGGGGGTCAGCTCAATCCTAAAAAATGTCATTTGGCACAGCCACGGGTGAAGCTTCTTGGGCATGTTATTTCAAAAAATGAAATTGAAGCAGATCCAGAAAAGGTGGAGGCTTTGCTACTACTGTCACCCCAAAAGATACTAGATAGTTGGCCACTCATACAAAAAGTTAAATATATGTCTCGCTTCATACCTTTGGCATCACAGCTATTGTATCCATTGCAGCAAATAGTTAAGAATGATCCCTTGGGAATGGTCTTGTGATTGTGATGATGTTTTTGAAAACAAAGTTAAAGAGGTTTTGAGTACATTACCTATCATGCAAGCTCCCGACTGGGAAAAGGAGTTTTATGTTAACCCATCAGTGAGAGATGATCCTATCGGAGCTATGTTATTACAAAGGGGGAAGGAATATCAGTATATGAAGCCTGTTCATTATGCTAGCAAAGTGAAGACTCCTCATGAAAGAGATTTTCTAAAATTGAATTGGTGATGACCAGTATGGTTTATGCTTGCAGACGATCCATACACTACTTGCCACAAAAGTCATTCACCTTTCTCACCAGTTATTCATTGCTTCCCTAGCTGTTCAATAATTCAAATATATCAAAAACAGTGATGAAATGGGTTATAGAGCTTCAAGAGTTTCAATTTACCTTTTTGGTGAAGGAAAGTACTCGGGCTACCCTGGCAGATCTTCTCACTTATAAGGATACTCCGGTTTTGGTCAAAGAAGAGGTGGTGCGGAAAAAGTAATTTGAGACTTCTGCCATTTCTAATGCTTCATTGTTGTACTTTGATGGTTCTTATTGAAGAAGGCATGATGTTGCTTCAGGAGGCATTGTCATTTATGATTCACAAGGGAAGCTTATGAGAAATCAAGGGCTGAAACTTGATGCCAAAAGTAACAATGAAGCAGAGTACATGGTTCTTGAAGGTGGTTCGCATATTTGCTTACAATTGGGAATTAGACGCTTGCAAATTAAAGGAGATGCTTTGTTGGTTGTGAAGCAAGTGTTGGGAGTATGGAAGAATAATAACCCTAAACTGAAAAATTTATGCTTCAAAGTGAAAGTGTTGCTCAAAAAGCTCGAAGCATGGAGTTTACAGTATATTGAGAGGTCTCAAAATGAAGAAGCTCATAATGTTGCCCAAGAAATGATCACTCGTGTGTTTGTGGTAAAGGCAGATGCCCCTTTATATCATGGGAGGGAAATCTTATCAAAGGAGTTGGATTTTGTACTAACAGGTGTTCTACCTAAAGGTTTGTCGTCTTCTAAAAAGTATGTGTTCATAAGGAAAGCAAGGAAATACAAAATGCTTGATGATTTTCTTTACATGAAAGGAGGTGATTTGGTTTTGCGTCATGTGCCTTGGAAAGAGGAAATTTACGAGATCCTGGAAGAAAATTATGAGGGATCTTGTGGAGGCCATTTTGCTATGAAGATCATGTTGCATAAGGTCTTGCAAGAAAGTTACATATGGCCGAGTATTCAATGAGATGTTAAACATTGTTGCAAGTCATGTTTGCCTTGTCAGAGGATGGGAAAGAGAATTTTGAAGCCTGAATTGTGAAAGACTATTTTAGCTTTTGATGTGTTTGAAAAATGGGGCCTTGATGCTATTGGACCCTTACCTATGACTAGCAAAAGAAATTCTTACATCTTGACAGCATTGGATTATTTGTCACAATGGGTAGAAGCCAAGGCTGTCAAACAGATTACTAGTAAAGAGATGGGAAAATTTGTTTATGAGTACATATGTTTCAAATTTGGTGTGACACTAGAGGTACTTTTTGATAGAGGACCAAGATTTATAGGAGAACTCTTTGATTTCTTATACAAAAAGCTCAATATACACTATAGGTACAGTTCTCCCTATCATCCACAATGCAATGGTCTTAATGAAAGATTCAATGGAGAGTTGGTAAAGATCTTGACAAAGATGACTCAAACACATGGGAAGACTTGGGATTCATAGTTGCCTTGTGCGTTATGGGCCTACAAAACCGCTATTAAGACGAGCACTGGATTTTCCCCTTACCACTTGGTTTATGGCAAGGAAGCTTTATTGCCAATTGAAGTGGAAATCCCGGCTCTCAAGTTATTGTCATTGAAAGATGAGGAGCAAACAAATGCATGGCAGAAAAGGTTATTGGATTTACAATGCTTGCAATTGAATAGAGTTTTAGCTTTGGGTTACTATGAGGATGTGTCAAGAAAGGCTCAACTAAAAGCCAATGAATGCTTAGAGGATAAGAAAATTGAAAAGGGTGATTTGGTGTTGCGATACAAAAGTAAATTGGACAATACCTTTCAGAAGAAATTTCAAATCAAATGGGAAGGTTCATTTACTGTTGTAAGCAAATTTGAAAATGGCACATGTCAGTTGGCCGACTTAAATGGTGCACATCATAAATATCGTGTTAATGGTTATAGATTCAAAAAGTATCTGGCACGTTTGATAACAATGTGACTGATGAAATGCTATCAATAGAAGGAGACAATGTGGATGAGGTTTCTAGGGATGAAATGCAGCAGTTATTCACCCTAGGGACCTCTGCTTGTCATGAATGACTAAGCAGGCAAGGGGGGGTTGGCAAGCTATGTCATGCAATTTTTGGATAAGCATGAAGTCACTAAATCATGCCACTTTAAAAACACTTGATAAAAGAACCAATAGAAATTAAGCTCTCTAGAAGACTATTGGATATTCTCTCAAGGGGTCCAACGAGCATTCAATAACCGAATGGCTTGCGTGATTCCTATTGGCCAGAAGACTAAGGGGTCCAATGAGAGTTTAATTGCATTATTTAAATACCTAAATCTCTCACAAAAGGGGAAAGGGGGACACATGTCACAAGGGTATCACTCATGCTTCTTAATTGTCATTGGCTAAGCTTTACATGGGCCAATAGGATGTCAGCAGGAGAAAATAGCAAGAGGGTCGACCAAGAGAGAGAGGGGGCTGATTTTTGCAAGGCATTATCACACGCACACACACACTCACAGAAGCTCATGTGTGAAAGGCCCTAGGAACTGCCGTGTCCGAAATCCTCTGCCCAACCTCCCTTTTCCACTGGGCAGCCAGCAGCCCTTGGCCAGGTCCTTGACCTCCAGGGTGGCCCTTGGCCTGACATTACCCCCCCCCTTGGAGAAGCGTTTTCGTCCTCGTAAACACAAGTGGTAGTATCTTCGTAAGAACATTGATGTTTTCCTTATTGGCATCCCATACGCGAGCCAATTGTCCATCTGATACTTGGTGTAGTGAGGAGGTTCAATGAAACCAACAGCAACATCTTGATTTTCAACATTGTTGTCCTTTTGCAACCACCTGTATCTAAATGGTAACTCAATTTATAACTCACTTGAGTACTTTAAAGGAGTAACCACAACTAAGAGGTGTCTAAAGACATAACTAGTTTTCATACTTTCTGGAGATACTGGAAAAATACAAGAAAACCTTGGCGCAACTTTCTATGAATTTGTGAGCCAGATTTTCAACTCGCGTGAGTATCTAGAAAAGCTCATAGCTACTGAGGGACAGAATAAGAAGTGTCCTCATGTCAAACTTCTGAACGTTTTGGAACACACATAACTACATGTTCACCCCTAATGAAGGTTACCTGCCAACATACTTTGTCAGCACACCTATTAAGTCCTTGACTTATGAAACTATTGAAACGGTATCCATCCCCACCACAATAGGTGTTCAAAGTTGAAAACCTTAAGCAAATTCTAGAATAGGGAGAGAATTGCCCATTCAGAATGCATTGTGCTAACGTATGCTCTTAGTAGATTCTTTTAGCCAAAAATACTTGTAAGATGCCCATCCAACACGGGATGAATAGCAGCAGTAAGAGTGAGGTGCTTTCCCCCAACCACTTACAGACAGTCTTCCACGACTGACGATAAACTATGACTCAACCATTGAGTATCCAACGAAAGATTTGATATGGAGTGGAGACCAACTAGGTTGAAAGCGGGTTGGACTGGAGGAAGCTCATAGAGTTTAGACCATCCAACCACAAACACCCATCCTAAGCCAGTACCTTGTATGGCAGGGTGTAAACTCAGAATAAATTTGCAGCAGAGATTGCACTTGCAGTGCAAAAAGGTGAAGAAAAAGTCCATGAGTTTGCATGCCGCTCCAAATAAATCAGTGTTAAACACTAGGGCCCATAACACCTAGTGTGCATGCATTCAACACAAACTTATCCAAACCTCAATTCCATGACGAGACTTTCCACGTTATATACGGAAAATCATGGCAACAAAAGTTGGACCATAACAAAATGTGACAACCCAGTCACACCTAGGTACCAACCGTGAGACATTCTCATGAACGTAGCATACTTGGCTATATGTAGAAACCACCCTCCGGTAAGGTGGTTTCACAACACTTGTAATCGGAACAAGTCTATACTTAGTACCTGACAATTTTTTGCCACTGAAATTGTTCTTGATACGGTGTGCTCCAAATGGTCTAATAAACGGATGCGACCAACATGTAGGGACGTCATCGCGACACATCATTAGGAATTAGGCGCTAGTGCTAGTCCCAGAGACTCATATTCTCCGCATGTGGAGTATGTGGAGCAAAGTATACTAAAAGATGGAACAAAACCAAATCAATAGATGCGTACCTGGAGATTGACCTGAATGTGCACTTATCCATATTCAAATACACAGGAGCACCTCGCCCACCTGTGAAAAAAAACAAGCAACATTGCACTGAAAACCTTGGGTGTTGCCTTCACAATCCAAACCCTTTGGTTAGAATCTACGTAGGCAAACCCCTTGGCAAGACTCTTTGGAGGAACTGCTCAATTAGCCGTTAACGATAATCAACATAGTCGACCGTGTATAAAGATGATTGGAATCAACTTGAAAAGTTGAATTTGTCCACTACCCCCTGGTAGATTGCGGACTTCTTTCCTTGAAAGTACAACTGGGATAGATCAAACTGTGATCCTCAATGCCTATGGGGTGATTTAGTAAACACCGCTGGGTCTTACCCCAAAACTGTAATGCCATAGACATTCGTAGTGCTATAGAGAGAGCAAGAGATCCACACAAGTGAGATGCCTAGCTCGTATGAATAGCCATGCTGTCTCAACTGTTTGCTGCCTCTAGAATCCGTGGTATAGATCAGTTAATGTGAGTTTAAGATTATCAAAACCTCAACTTGAGCGTCGCACTAAAAACATGTAGTGCAAAAATGACACCCTAAACATCCGAAATGACAAGACTCTTGCTTGTCCATTAACGTCGATGTGTTTGATGTGTACTCTACTGGGCAGATCTGTTCGATCTTAAGAACAATCACCCAAGGAATGCCAACAGTGCCAACAGTTGGGTCTTACCCAAGATTTGACAATGACTCTTAGCCAGTGTGTGTGGCTCATTGCCCTTAGGGAAATCAGTGTCCAATCAACAAACCGATGGAGACTAATTTAGATGGCGTCTTGCCCTATTTCTAGCTGAGAGTTAGAGCACCTTGGCTCATGCTGACCTCCAAACAAACATGTTCAAAAGCTTCTTAAAAAGTCTTCATTATTCTTTGAGAGAAATAAGAAAGAGAGAGAGAAGGAGAGCATGCTGGGTTGAGGAACTTTTCGGAAGTTTCTAGAGTGTGTACCCAAGCTGGTGCTCTTACGCATCTTATGCCGGACTTGCAGCTTATCCTATAAGCATTCCAAAAGTTTGCTGGTATGACTCTCTCATCGAGAGAGGGAATTGAAAAACATAAAACACATCCCGACCCACCGACCGTGTAGGGGCGGTGAATGTACGAAAATGACGTACATGAACCAAACGGAGAATGATGGAAAACCATTCATAACTAATAGCGTTCGTGACTGAGTGACTTTTTGAGAGCAGAAGTATGCTCTTGGTAGCATGCCTGGCCTACAAAAGTGGAAGCCCTTGGCTACCGTGACAACCGTAAAAGTCAAGACCATAAGTGCCTTGCACCGGCTAGACTGGTAGGGATTCTGGGAGATGATATCCTAATTAATGAAGGGGCGCCAAACGTGGTTGCCACTCCTCTCGACGCCAAGTCAATCGTAGCATGAATTAGAAGGCTTGCGTTAGGTGAAAGTGGCCAACATTTGGCGTTACGCAAAAAACAATATTGTCCAAAATAAAAGCAAAATGTAAAATTGTGTGACATGTGTATCATATACACCCTAATGCAATGATCGTGTACGCACCACATAATGTGTTTGGCTGATCGTATAAGTCGAGATGATGTGGCTGGTCTTACTAAAAATTACTATACCAGAAAAGAAATTGGGGCATAACACTACCCAATTCAAAAACGTACAATAAGCTGAAAATCCATATGCAAGTATGAAAAAATGGCTGAGCATAACATGTTCAAAAGACATATAACTACTGTGCCGTGCACCAAACCTGGAGTTTATGTCAAATTACGGACTCACACATTATGCTTAAGTTGTCGTACATGCTGACACTGCTTTTTTTTATGCGTTCCTAAGCAATAAACGCATAATTTTTGACGCTTTGCCCGTTGAAAGTCGGATTGTGATAGTCACTTCCTGACCACGTTGGTCATGACCAAATCTGTATCAACAATTGATTTCTCTTGTACCTATTGGACCTCTTTGGTCATGACTGTTGGGCAGACAACCCCTTGGGTTGCCGGCAAGTGAGAAGCTGATTCTGGTAAACAGATTGTAAAGTAATCGTGTAAGGTTTTCCACTTGCGTAGCCAATATTTGGACCCGTACGGTTGGCTTGCAAAATCGGGCATCAAAAGTTTGCCAGTCCTATCGAGCGACAAACTTCCTGGCATCCAACAAGTTACTATCATCCTCCAGAATATCAAACACACTCTGAGGAGGAGGTGTAAATAGTCGCGGAAAGAGAGATAGATTGCGTGGGCTTGCATCATCCATCCCTGTTGCCACGTGGGTACCCTCTGTGAGAGTATCCGACCACGCGGCATCCACAAGTGAAGCAAATCCAAGTATTTGAAGTCAAACATGTGTTGATCATCAATTTTCGCATTCATGGCAAAGACGTATTGTGCGAACAAAAGAGAAAACAATACCTTGGATTGCAGAAAGGCTTGTTGCCATAGAATGCACCTCAAACGGTGACAATTAGCCGTGTTGATTAGATCCGTAATCTTAATAAAAGATATAAAAGTGTCGTCAAAATCAAGTCGTGCCTGAACTGGGAAACAATTGAACCCGAATCCCAAGACGTTCTTGGATCCGTGGTTGTCCAGTTAGCCGACTGTTACAACCGACATGGACTCCAACTCGTACACTTTTCCAAGTAGGAATGCTCGAAGATTTCAAAAGAGGGCGCTAAAATTTGGCCACTGCAAAAAACCAGCTTGTTGACGACGTGCCAAAGAATCTCCAAGAGGCAGATTGCGGTACCTTGCCAAAATCTCCCGAGCCAAAGCCTTCGAGGATGCAGTCAAAAAGCCTGTGGGCACATGCCCTTATGTTTAAAAAGATACCTTGCCCTAAGGCCAAAGGCCTTTGGGTGCTTGAATGTGAACCAAAAAGCTCAACTGTGTAGCGATGGCGCCGCAGAGTGCTGCGAGAGAGAGAGAGAGAGAGAGAGAGAGAGAGAGAGAGAGAGAGAGAGAGAGAGAGAGAGAGAGAGAGAGAGAGAGAGAGAGAGAGAGAGAGAGAGAGAGAGAGAGAGAGAGAGAATTTCCACTCGTTGTGGTGCAACTACTTGATTGCCACTGTGACATGATCGCCTATCCAATATCCAAATCAGCCATAATGCATGTGAGCCATACGCACTCAACCGTAGCTGTGAATACTACCGTGTACTCAGTCTCACAACTAGAAGTGGCCACAGTTCCCAAGCATGAAACAAAAACCATTTTTGGACACTCGTGTGTCAAAACAACCAGCCCAATCTACGTCTGAAAAAGCATGTAGGTCTGACGAAAATGATCCCCCCTTGGGATAAAACAAGTCAAGATGTAAAGTGTCACTCAAATGGTGAAAAATCATCTTGATAGCCTGCCAATGCTTAGACCCTTCGCTATGCCTAGATCTTTTGACCTGTGAGATTGCAAAGTAAATATCTGGCCTCATGTTGCATACATAAATGAGGCAATCAACAACAATTTGGTAAAGAGTGACATTGGCAGGATCACCAACATCATGAAGACTCAATTTCAAACTTGTTTCCATGGGAGTGGCAATAGGTTTGCAACCCTCAAGTCCAAACTTACATAGCACTGTCTCTATGTAACTTTTCTGACACAAGGCAATACCACCATCACACTGCTTAAATTGTATACCCAAGTATCACACTGCTTAAATTGCATACCCAAGTAATGATGCAATAGCTCCAAATATTTCATCTTAAAAGTAGCACTCAAATGAGCCTTAAATTCAACAATATGTCTCTCATTTCATCTTGCTGAGAAGATGGCAATAGAGAGAGAAAGAGAACTCAACAATCCGAGGGACAACACTATGGTGGTAGAGATGGAGATGGGTTGAGGATGAGAGCTTGAGGGAGAGAAGATACCCTCAACATCAAGGCAAGAGCTTTCACTTCTGAGAATTTCTGTGTGTGTGTGTGTGTGTGTGTGTGTGTGTGTGTCTTGAAAGTGAAGGGAGAGGGATTTTTAAATAGACTCTCAAGGGCAAAAGCAAGAGCTAAGAATAGTGAAAATCAAGAACATAAGTTTACACATGTTCGTGGCTTTTTCGTTTTGTTGGAGGGGGGACACATCCCAAAGCACAATTTTGAGACTCTTTCTTTCTTTAGCCTAAATTTTCTCCATCTTTCTTAAGGGTCAACTCCCATCTTTAGATATAGTCTTGAGGCCTAAGTTTCCCATAGCAACCTATTGCTCCCATGTAAGTAAGGGCCATAATCAATACTTGAGGAGTCCCATTTCCGATCCGATCATTCCGTTGAAATGCTCTATGACTTAACAAAAAAATAAGAACCTCAAATACTTTTGCAAAGTAACTAAAATCGTTTTTTTGAAAAGTGTTGGATGCATCACAATATCTCCAACTTAGGATTTGAGATGTCCTCATCTCGAGAAAAAGTGAGGGTAGTCCTCCTCTCGTTATCAGCTCGTTCACCACTATGTCCAAAAGGGTAGTTGCCTCAGTCTGCTGTAGTTACTATTGTTGCTTTATTAGTTAGATGTGAGCAACTGTTCTAATAATGGCCCAACTCTCCATATTCAAGGAATCAAGCATCTAAGCATGGAGGATTTTATACATCAGTGACATAAGCTCTTTGTGGTTGCCTATCATTGGAAATTCTACTTGGTTGTCCAACATCATTAAAGCTTTGATTCTCTTCAACTCTTCTTCTAATCCCTTGTTCCTTCATTAAGGGTTTAACTTATAGTAAGGCATCTTGTACAATGGTAGATTTCATGGCTTCCAATTGTGAGCTAATTGGTTCTCTTAAACCTTGGTAGAAACAGGCTACCTAGTTCTCTATGGTCATTGGGAGAGCCGCAACGTCTAAGACTTACAAACATTGAGTAGTACTTTTTTAGAGATAAATTGTATTGTTGCAAGCTAAAGAACTCATTCATCTTTAATGCTTCATGGAAAGGGGGTAAGTATCTTTCCTTCATTGCTTGTTTAATTTTGCCTCCAACTCTAGGAGTTCTTCAATACACCCATGTCATGACAATGTTGTTTCTACCATAATTTTGCTTCCCTCGAGACATACCTAGCATCACTTGGTTTGCAGGTGCGGTCTTTGCAGCCAAGAAGTAATCATCCATAGCTTCAATCCATACTTTCGCATCTTTGTGAAAATCATCATCCTCTCCTTTAAGAAAAGGTGGTTGCATTTGTTTGAGAAACAATTTCTTCTCCTAAATTTCCATGTAAACAGTATCATTTTGAGGGTTTCCAATGTAGGAGTGATTTGAGGGTTTTCTTGAATGCATAAATATATTAATATCAATATTTATAATAACGCAAAACAATAAGGTATTTTTCAAACTTAGACTTATCCAATCGACTAAAAGCTTCATCGTATGACTTAACCAATCATTTCTTATCAAGTCCATTGAAACTCAATCACATGACTTAACCAGTCATGACTTAACCACTCCATTAAATCTCAATCATAAAGTCATCAAAATGTCATTTATAAGGGTCTACAAAAATATCTCCATGAGCAGTGATATACATCATCTGGCATATCGTAATATTACAATGGGTCATCCATGGCTATAGGAAATGCTACACACAAGAAAGCTCAAAGTAGCCAACAAAAACATTCTTCTTTAAAGTCGATCAACTACGACTGCCAATTACAACGTCAACAATAGTGCAGACAATTGAGAATCCAAATCTTTAACCTAAGCTATGATACCAACTATGAGGTCCCCAACCTGGAAGATTGAGGCAACTTGATAGTTAGTCTTCCTTTATTCTCAAGTTCCATTGATGACACCCTACTTCAATTCCACGAAGCAAGGATACGAGAAACAAAAGAGAAGAAGACCTCTATCCATTGTGATCATGGTTGTAAGGGTCATACACCCCAAGCCATGTCAATAAATCAAATGATTCTAATAGGAGCTATTTTCTATATCATAAGGATAAAATCTAGTTGACATACTTAAGTTCTATAAATAATGTATTTTTCCCCATGTTTAAGAGGCACAATTACCATTCATAAATCCTAAATGTGATATGAGACTTATGCTTAACTAACTAGTAGTCTTGTGAAAAGTGCTCGACTAATCGGGTCCACATGTCCGTAGACATAGATCCATTTGGATACAAGTCTTCCACTTTTCACACCGCACTCACCCGATCATCTTGTTTTTTAATTACTACCATATTTTTTTACATATACAAACAATGTTTCTTTATTAATTTCAGACAGAGGTTGTTTCATACAACGCTTCAAACATGACCAAAACAATTCAAACAACGCCTAATGAAGACAATCATGTATTTCAATAATTTAAAAAAAACAATATCTTTTTGATTTGCCGCTACCTACGCACTTTCTATGTCTAACCACCAACAGAGCCTTTGTAAAGGATTTACTTATTTGCTAATTGCAAATTTCTCATTGTTCTCAATTGCTAACTGTAAGGACATCTCGCTGTCGTGCAGCTCCGCTGCCATGATAAGAAAAAGAGCAGAGAAATGCAAGCTAAGCTTCTTTGAAGCCTACTGGATTAATGTCAGTGATGAGGGCTTGTTAACAGGCCAAGTCTAATGATTAATGTATGCCAGATGCGTCTTAGAAGGGCCAACAGATGCCTCAATGATGCCAAAAATGAGTATGATTGAAGTGAGCACAGATGGGATATTATGATCTATTGTGCAAGATGCTACTTTCTTACAGGCTAATGATGAAGACATAGTCAAAGCTGTGTATGCAAAGTTGGGTTTTGCAGATGTTGTGCATGAAGTAGAAGGCTTTGAGGGTGAGGCTTTACAGCTTCAGGCTACGCATGGTGAATTTTTCAAAGAATCTACACAGAATGAATTTTGCAAAGAACCTATGCATGCAGTACATGAAGAAAAGAAAGCAGGGGATAAAAACAATGAATTGGCTAAAGCTCAGGAAGATGTGCAGGTGAATGAGTGCAGTCATATTCAGGTAGAAATGCGGGAAGATTCAGTTACAGGTCAAAGCAGAGCTGCTATTGAGAGCAACAAGACCATGGATTTTGGTATGCCAGATTTATCGAATTTGGATGTACCAGATTTTGAGAAGTTGGCTAAGCAAGAGTATGTGCTTGATTCAGAGGGGGTGCACACTCCTTCATTGACAAGTTTTAGTGAATCACAGGTATCAAATTGGACAACTGAACCTGAATGTGATGATGATGAATCAGAGGGGATGCAGACTCCTCCTTTGACACGCTTCTGTGACCTAGAGCTACCGATCTGGCAGACTGATCCTGAATTTGATGCTGATGATTTAGAGAGGGAGCAAAATTCTTCTCTATCAAGTATTTGTGATACAGGACCCACACTATGGTAAAATGATCATGAACTTGATGATGCTGATTCAGAGGGGGTGCATAGTGAAGTGCAGTCTCTTGTTGATGAATATGATTGGTTTCATTGTGCCAATGATACAGACAGGGCAGTAGATAAAATTTTCAATGTGCATGCTGAACTTTGTGCTACAGAAGTGCAAAGATATTTAGCTGAGGGTGAAAGACTTAAAGAGCAGTTTATAGCAGATGCATTTAGTATGCGTGCCACATGTGAAAATCTTAGTTTACAGCAACCTGAGATGTGCAAGATGGAGGAACCTTCTGAAGTGGTGGAACTAGACCTTATGTGCTTACTGGACGAAGCTTTGGAAGGGTTCTCAAATACAGATGCTAAGGATACCAATCAATCCAGAATCATGCATGAGCCAGTTTGTTCAAATTCAGCAGATGATAAACTTATGCAGTTGTTAGATGATGCACTACTTGATTTTGAGCCTCTACAAGATAGAGGATTTTTTTCAGATGCATCTTTTGAGCCTAATGAACAGGACTTGATGTATTCAGATATGCATGATCAAGATTTCAATACTAGTGCGAGTGAAGGTGCACTACGAATGCTTTTACCTGTGATTGATGATCGACAATTGGATGAGCCAGTTGCACAGGGGATATGGCAGTATCTGGTGCTACCTGATGCTATATGGGATCTGATATTACCCTATGATGTAGGGGATTTTGAGATAGCTTTTGACCCAGGAGGTGACAGATATATGCATGGTCCTGGGCAATTGACTTATATGCCATATGATCCAGGCGTCTTGTATGAAGATTTGTGGGCTAATTTATGTTTATGCTACAATGATTGGAAATTCTTGTATTTTCCCTATGATCCTGGAGGATGGTCCAAATTTTTTCAAGGAATGCTCACAGTGGGGCAATTGATTGGTTTCCCATTTGATCTCGGGGGCTAATAAGGTGCAAAGTTGTTGATTTGAAGAGTACCAGTTATCTGATGTAGCAGGTTGCATGGTACAAGATTTTGTTTTCTAGATTATGCCGAGTCATAAGAGTTTTTGGTTATGCATTCAATAAGATTACATGGCTGGCTTCCGGCTGACTTCTTTGGATAATTGATAAAGTATCTTCACATCTATTGAGTTGGTTCTGCTAACAGAACTTGAAGTAAAGGACTTGACGGCCATTCCGTGTGCAGACAGAGTAAGGCATACTTGAGCTTGACAGGGTTCCTTAAGAGAGAACTTAATGGTCAAGCCGTGTGCATCATTAACTGGAGCACTTGAGTCTGGTGGGGTTCACTAAGCAAGTTATCCATGATTGAATGCTTTGAAGATACGGTAGATACAATTCAGAGATTTTTTATGGACAGCTACCTAATGATTAAGCTAGAACATTGATGATAGGGTATAAGCCTTATTTTGTTTTTCATAATGTGAGTCTGATGATGGTAAGGAGCTTAAGGTACCTATAGCAGATGCAGATTGAAGTGCTATTGGCACAGACCAGAGGTTGTGCAGGTTCAGAGGGGGTGAATGGCGTGCAGCTCCGCTGCCATGATGAGAAAAAGAGCAGAGAAATATAAGCTAAGCTTCTTTGAAGCCTACTTGATTAATGGTCAGTGATGAGGGCTTGTTAACAAGCCAAGTCTAATGATTAATGTATGCCAGATGCATCTTAGAAGGGCCAACAGATGCCTCAATGATGCCAAAAATGAGTATGCTTGAAGTGAGCACAGATGGGATATTATGATCTAGAAATGTAGTGCTTGAAGTGCTCTATCGGCCTGTCTTTACGGCTCGTCGATTGGAGCCACGGTGAAGAAGTTATGTCACTTTGAAGTTTAACTCGGCTGCAGATCCGTACCGGATTGGGCAACTGCAGCTGAGGTGGCAGAAATGAAATGAATGCACGGGCCTGAAGTGATCACTTTGTGGAGCGTGTCGGTCTTTTCAGATCAGTGATCGAAGTATCGGTCGCCAAGATATTGGCCAATGAAGATTCACCGGGGGCCGGCTCCGTACCAGTTCGGTCCGCTCGATCGGAGTGCCATATGATAATTTTTGGGGTTCAGCCAAGCTGCTCTAGAATAGAGTGCAACTAAAAGATCCATAAGTGCTTGAGGAGCATTGTGTTCGGAATGTCGTCTCATGGGAAGCATTGATTGCGGGATTGACCCCAAGGGGAGAGAATCCATGATGAGATTGTTGTCAAGGATTGCTCGAAAGAGATGTCGTGTTTGGGAGTGCTTTGGCCGACATGTATGCTAAATGTGATGCCCTTGCAAGTGTCTTGGCCACCGATGAAGAAAACTGGCAAAGCCTTGGCCACTATGCATGCAGTTGTGGTGCCGTTACGAAAGCACAAAAAGTTATTGTTGAGGTCTTAGTCGAGAATGTCGTCTTTTGGAATGCGATGATTGCCGGCAGTGCCTAGGTTGATATGGATGCCAAATGTTCTGCCTTTATGAAGTTTAAGGGCCGAGAGGCCTCTCGTAAGCACCAAAGGCCAAGGGGCTTGGCCGCCCGCCCCAAACCAAGCTAAATGGGCGCCCAAAGGCCACCCAAAGTGTAAATTGAAAGTGGGAAAGGGAGAGGAGAAGGAGGGCATAGCGAGCAGATGACGGGCAGGGGGCGTTCCATAAGCATCAGTTGAGCGTGGCAAAGAAGGGAAGGAGGCCCAACATCTCAGGGCGCCCCCATTTGGCCCACTCTCGCAAAATTTGATGCTGCTCGTCCCTGGCAATTGCCACGTCATCACCATAAGTCACGCGCCACATCAGTCACGACGCCGTGACTGATGGGCTTCGCAAAATGTAGCAAAAGAGGGTTTTTTTTTAAGAAAGTTGGAAACGAGCGAAAGAAGGAAGGGAGGCATACGAAAGAAAGGAGCTTTGAGCTTGAAGGGTTTGGCAGGCGAGCTCGGGATCGAGATTAAGCATCGAAGAGCATCGAGCTTGGATTGAGGAAGAGCATCAAGCTTGGATTGAGGACGAGCATCGATAAGTAGAAGAAATCGAAGCAAGGCAAGGAGCTTTTCTCCGTGATGTTCTCCATCGATCCAAGAGGGAAAGCAAAGTGAGGGTTGATCTCTCCATAGAAGCAAACTTCCTTGATTGCCATCGAAGCTAAGCAAGGTTTTTCCCCTCTTGATCTCTCAACCTCCGACTCAGGAAAAGGGTTTGCAACCAAGACACCAAGGAGATTATTCCTCGTCGGCTTCATGCAAGAAGAGGTATTCGAGGCAAGCAATAAACGAGGATAAGAGGAGGGCATCAAGAGGGGGCTGACGAGCATGAGCAGGAGATGAGGAAGGCCAAGAGGGGGAGCCGGAGCCCTTGAAGAGGAAAACGAGCAAGACTAGGGAGAGCTTTCCCTCGATCTCCTCAATCTCCATCACGAGAGGGCATGCAGGATCTTGAGAAGTAAGAAAGGCGAGGTCTCTCTCAATTTTCGATTCAAGGCGAGCTCTCCCTCTCTCTCGCTCTCCAATCCAACTAAGCACGAGAAGAAAAACGAGGAGATGGGCAAGCCAACGAGGGAGGTCATGGCATAAAGAGAACAAAGGGACGTAAGCTCAAGGCTTGAAGCCGGTGAAGCACTAAGGAAGGGAAATCTTGGACAACCAAAGCGAAAGGCTTGTCGAAGTCGAAGCAACCAAGGGAGTAAGCTTAAAAACAGGCAGGAAGAGAGTTGGAGCTCGGCAAGGAAATCTGACTTGAAGCTCGTAAGCGGTAATTAAGGCAGAGTAAAGCATATAAAGCAGGGAGCATGAAAATTGAAGCAACGAAAAGAATTGAAGCTTGCAGATTCCAAAGGAAATTGAAGCAGATAATTCAAAGACAGTATAAAGCAACAGGAGGACATTTCCACAACCGTCATCATATAGAGATTGAATTAACATTCTTTTAAGTCGGGTGTAGTTAATGGCCCGGTTAATCTTGTAAACGGGAGTGTAAACTCCTTGTTAGCAGATGATCCAAGTGACGGCGCTGTTAACGGCCCGCCTTGGCTAAAGATTAAGTTGTACTCAGATGTGTTAATCAATTAATGCTGATTGCAGTGATTGGCAGAGCTGTCATTGTCTCTTGTTCTCTCTCTTTCACACCTCCCACAGCCAGAGTCCCGGCGCCTGCCCGGCTCACGTAGCGAACACATATCCCCCGACATCGTTATCCATGAGGCATCTCACTAACTCCAAGGCATCTTGCTAACCGTGAGGGATAAAAAGAGAGCCAATAACCTCATTTTAATCTCCGCTATCCACAGGATCATCTCACTAACCGCAAGGCATCTCGCTAACCGCAAGGAACAAAATATATTCTTTCAATAATTCTTCACTTTAACTAATTCTTCAAACATGATCAATCAACTCTTAAAATCAAACAATAAAATGTTACCAAATAGTAACAAGTTATCAAACAATAACAATTTATCAAACAAATCTTTCACTATTCTACAAACTCAATAGCTTGTTTCCTGTGATATAGTCACATTTCTTGGATAGTATAAAAGAATTCCTAGGCTTGACTTTCCAAGTCAGTATGTATAATGATACATAATTATAAATTTATCTTACCAGATTCCATGTTGGATGTTGAATGGCTTCAAGCTTGAGCTACGATTGGAGTAGTTAATACCTTCCTTTGCACCTTCCTTGGAGGTGGAATGGCAGGAGCGTTATTGGAGTGTCAAGTCACTGGCTTTGGGGTCATAGAATCATTAAAGAGAAGAGGAAAAGCTTCACAGTGAAAAGTAGAGTTATGGCTTCCTTGCTTGCTGAGAAGATGGCAAGAGAGAGAGAAAGAGAACTCAACTGTCCAAGGGATAACACGATGGTGGTAGAGATGGAGACCGGATTGAGGGTGAGAGCTTGAGGCAGAGAAGATACCTCCCGTGTCAAAGCAAGAGAGCCTCCGCTTCTGAGAATTTTTGTGTGTCTTGAAAGTGAAGGGAGAGGGGTTTTTATATAGACTCTCAAGGCCAAACGTTAGAGCTAAGAATAGTGAAAAACAGGAAGATAGGTTTGTGCATGTTTGTGTCTTTTTTGTTTTTGGAGGGGAGGAGGGGCACTTATGCCAAAGTGCAATTTTGAGACTCTAATTTTAGGTGGAGCTTGGCTTCCAAGAACAAAAACTCTAATCTTGACTTATTTCTCTAAAAATACTCTTTCTTTCCTAAAAATACCCCTTCTTTCCTAAAACTTAGCCTAAAATTTCTCCTTCTTTCTTAAGGGTAAACTTTCTTCTTTAGATATAGTCTCGAGGTTTAAGTTTCCCATAGCAACCTATTGTTCCCATGTAGGTAAGTACCATAACTAATAGTCTAGGAGTTTTATTTTTGATATGATCGTTCCATTGAAATGCTCAATGACTTAACTGTTGAACCATAAAGTGCACCACTCTCTAGGCTTTACACTAAGGTCTATGGGAGCCATGAAGAGTCACCTTGAGGGAAGTGCCAAGAGGCATGAGCAAGTTATAAATGTGGAGCCTTGTTGTAAATGGAGAATCAATCAATCATGTGAATGAATGGAATGAGGAAGTTGAAGTCTATTCTTGTCTCCTGTGTCTCTCTCTCTCTTTCTCTCGCTCTATCTCATGTGTCACTTCTCTAACCGCTACCTCTCTATATCTCCTACACATGGTGATCTATGTTAGGGGAACACAGCCCTAATAGGTATTCAATGCAAGAAACATTAACAAAAAATGTGAACCTCAAATACTTTTACAGAATAATTGAAATAGTTTCTATTGAAAAATGTTGGGTACATTACACTCAAAGATATCTTGCTTGGCACTTGTAGGAACATTACTTTTGTCTTGTTGACCCCATGCGGATTGTCTCATGGAATATCCACACCCTTGGATGACCACAATTTGTGTGCCATCGAGGTTGATTGAGACAAGAGCTCTAGAGATACCTTTGTGGGTGGACCTATTGATATTCTCATGCTACAAGATCATAATCTGTGTGAGAGCCTCATTCGGCCCTGTGGATACGATTTGCAAGGCCTATATGAGACATTTTGATCAATTGATTTTGGACCTAGCAACATTCAGGGAGGTGTATGTATGACTATTGTAGACTCATGGCAACATGCCATTGTGGGAAGAGGTATTATTATACCAGGTAGGCCTCAGTGGATCACTATTGTGAACTGCCTAGAAGAATCCTCCTCCCTGCCTTGCTATTTATAGATCCACTTGGCATTGTACCTAGATCCCCTTCCCACTAGCAGCCATCCCTTGGCCCGCCGGTCCTTGATCCCAGGGTTGCCATTGGCATGACAGTACTCCCCCATTGGAGAAGTGTTTTTGTCCTTTTAAACAAAAGTGAGAAACTTCTTATTAAGAAGACTAATGTTTTCCCAAGTGGCACCTTTTTTAGGTTCATTTCTCCATTTGACTAAATCTTGTCGATGTACATGATGATGCGAATGTAAATTGTGATAGTGTAACATTTGTTCAAGTTCATGCGGTTGGGTAGGAGGTTCAATAAAATAAACTGAAATCTACTGGTCAATGATGTCCCCATGCAAGTGTTTACGTAAACAACTTACATGAAATACCGGATGAATACGAGAGTGTGGCAGTAGTGAGAGTTTGTAGGATCGATCACCAACTCGCTTGAGTACTTTGAAAGGCCCACAGTATCTCGGAGATAATTTAGGTATTGGCCCAATCTTCAAAGTTTTTGAATGATCTGGCACACGCACAAATACCTCTTCCCCTGTCGTGAAGGTAACTTGGCTTTGTATGGGTTGAAGCAATCTCCTCGTGCTTGGTATGAGAAATCTGACACCCATTTGGTTAAATGAGGCTTTCGTAACAGTCCAACAGGAAGCACATTGTATGTAAAGCGTGAGGGTGATGTACTTCTCATTGTGGTTCTTTATGTTGATGATTTGCTGATCACTGGACCAAATGAGAGACATATTGCTGAATTTAATGCTGATTTGAATGCTACTTTCAAGATGAAATATTTGGGGCTGTTGCATCATTACTTGGGTATACAGTTTAAGCAGTGTGATGGTGGTATTGCCTTGTGTCAGAAAAGTTACTTAGAGACATTGCTATGTAAGTTTTGACTTGAGGATTGCAAACCTATTGCCACTCCCATGGAAACGGGTTTGAAGTTGAGTCTACATGATGTTGGTGATCCTGCTGATGTCACTCTTTACCAAACTGTTGTTGGCTGCCTCATTTATGTATGCAACACGAGGCTAGATATTCAGTTTGCAGTCTCACAAGTTAGCAGATTTATGCATAGCCCAGGGTCTAAGCATTGGCAAGCTGTCAAGAGGATTTTCCGCTACCTTAGTGGCCCTATACATCTTGGCTTGTTTTATCCTAAGGGGGGATCATTGCCGCCAGACTTACATGCTTTTTCGGACTCAGATTGGGCTGGTTGCTTTGACACGCGAGTGTCCACATCAGGTTTTTGTTTCATGCTTGGAAGTTCATGTATATCATGGTTGAGCAAGAAGCAACCTACTGTGGCCACTTCGAGTTGTGAGGCTGAGTATAGGGCAGTCTTCACAGCTACGGTTGAGTGTGTATGGCTCAGACGCCTTATGGCTGATTTGGGTGTTGGACAGGACACTGCCAACACTATCTACACTGACAGTCAAAGCGCATTGACAGTTGCGAGGAACCCAGTTTTTCATGCTCGTACAAAGCACATTGAGGTGCATTACCACTATGTCAGGGAGAGGCTCTCAGCAGGAGAGATCAGCTTGGCTTATGTGCCAACACAGGACAACCTTGCAAATCTTTTCACAAAGGCATTGTCTCGTGAGAAGCTTGAAGCTTTCCGCAAAGCTTTGGGCTTACTCCCCTTTGTGGACTGATCATGTCCTTAGGGCATGGCACTTCCCTTTACTCATGTGCCAGCTCTCATTCACCGCATCACTCCAGGTGGGATTTGCTATTGTTACCATATACATGTGGTAGTGATGTGTGTGAACACACTAGGACCGCCGGGGCATTTTTCCCTCTTTAGGAGGTTTTTTCCCCCGTGCATTGTATATACGCCCATCATGCTAGGGCTATCTATCTTTCCATTGCACACTAAGTAATACACTCTCTATTGTGTGCCTTGAGCTTCCTTCGTCTTCTCCAAGCTGTGTGTGTTTCTCTGCAACCCTAATTCCAACATTATTTTTAAAAAAAGGGCTAAATGTATGTGTCCGTCGGTACAAGAACTCTCCCCTTGTGGAGTAGGCACCCATTATCAATGGAAAATTTCTTCCATCTCTGCACTTCATCACTCGATACAGGAGAACTAGATGTGGAGGTTAACAATACACTACCAACATTGGAGTGAGAAGGATCCCTCATTTTTTGATGGCTCTACACTTTGGAGTATGCATCATCATGCTAATACTTCTTACCCTTCAAAGAATCCAAAAACTCACTTCGAATTTTTGTGTACAGAAGAGAGTTCATCTCAGGCATACGACTAAGAGTGTTAGCCACCATGTTGTATCGTCCTTCACGATGCCGAAGCCTTATGTCATACTTTTGAAGAATCTCAACCCACCTGGCCTTTTGACCCTTCAAGGTAGTGTGTTGTGGAAACCATTCTATGCTTTCATAGTCAAACACAATTTCAAATTGAGGTCCATACAAATAATGCCTCCATGTCTTTAAGGCAGACACTTGCCTATAGTTCACGTTCATAAGTAGAGTAATTTTGTTGTGCTAAATCTCACATAGCAAAATTATTGAGGTCTATACAAATAATGTCGCCATGTCTTTAATGCAGACACTATTGCATATAGTTCTCGATCATAAGCATAGCAATTTTGTTGCGCTGTCGTACCGTGGCACATACATAGTGTGAAATAAAAGCATTCACCTCACTTTTGACACTTTTGGAAGTATGCAAATAAAAGCGATCATGTAGATATTGTGATATATGTTGAAGCGTTTACTGCGGTCATTATCATGTACATACCTATCCGGGGAGTCTTGGCCCTGGATGTGGCGCATTTGTGTGCTTTTCCACTTGATAAGATGCTTAATTTGGTTTTATAATGTATATATTCCAAGTGTTTCATGGTGGCACACTTATCTCGCCTATAAAGACTGATGAGGGCAAAAACTGCCAAAAATAGCAGCTAACAGGCGCTGTTGCAGAATTGCATGGAAAGTGACCCAATATTGATGGAAAATGATGTTAATCTATGCTTTTTATGCTTATGCGAGTGATACCACACATTTAGGGATTTTTCTAACTCTGTTTGGGATTTTTCGCATCAAAAATGGCATTTTTTGGGTCAAAAATGAGCTGAAAATGACCTAGTTTTGGTCCAAAGTGGCAAAATGGCCCAAAAATTGACACATCCTCTAAAAATTCCATGGGGAAGAGAGAGAAGGGGGATTTTTACAGGAAAAACCAGCAATTTTTCTCTACTGTGTAATAGCTTCCATGGTTGCTCAATCTATGTGTGCTGCAGTCCCGCCTCTTCGCAATCTTGTATCTGAGCTTGTGAGGGAGTGAATTAGGGTTTCCCCTTATCAAAATGGTGTTTGGGCTTCAATATAGAAGCTCTTAAATCTCTGCAAAATCATAAAATGGTCATCGTGAAGGTGGAAGCTCGAGCATTCCTTTCAACTGTTTGATGTTACGACTATGTAATTGGGGGCGAGGCTACATGATACCATGAAAGAGGTTTGGGTTTTGATTGAGAATTGTGCTTGTATGAGCAACAAGGTTTCATGGCTGAAACTTTAGTGTTTTTCAATGGTCTTTTTAAGTGAAATTGAATGTGAAACAAATACACTCCAAGCACGATAGGAAAGAGGGTTTGTGACTTTGCGAACGCTCTTATATTTTTTGTCACCCTTAGAAAGAGGGTTGGTGATTCTCCACAAACGCTTTCTCGCAAAGGGTTTGTGACTCTCATCACGAACTCTCACAGCCAGAGGTTTTGCACTTTCCCAGCTAGATCGCACACATTCCGACATTTCGAGTGAACCCGACGCGAAGCAGCTGGGGTGGGGGTTCAAATACTTGTTTTGAAAGGTTTAATTACAAATAAATAAACCTATGGATCAACAAGAGCAACAAGGCATGCATTTTGATCAAGGCACAATGCAAATGTTTCAAGCATTCGCCATGTTTATGCAACAACAACAGGCTGTAGAAAGAAGGGAGGTGTCAGCAACCAAAGCTCTTCAAGCTATTGTGAACAAAATGGACCAATTCAAAGGGAAAGATGTCACAAATTTTCTTCGTGGTTATGTAAAGGAGATGGAGCTACAACGGGTTCCAGAGGTGGACATAATTCGTAGTTTTGAGCTTGTTGTGGTCCCCGAGATTAGAGACCATGTAAGGGGAATCAGGGAGGAGCATGGAGAAGGTTGGGAGCAATTCAAATTATCCCTAAAGGAGGAATAATTAATGGAGGACTCTGAAAGGATTACAAAAAGGACCTTCTTGGAATGGGTTGCAAAGCCAAAAGAAGGACTTTCCATCACCGAACTATTGAGAGAGTTTGAGCGACACTATGCTCAACTGTCAAGAACAAAGCGGGCTACTTTGGAGAGTGAAAAGACCGAATTGTTTCTTCAAGCTGCATGTCATGAGCTCCAAGAAAAGCTAGAGCTACTTTTTGAAGACAAGAATATAGAACAGGGTCTAAAGGCTGAGTGGAAAGAGGTTGAAGATGCAGTCTCATTGTTTGCTAAGAGGCAACATCGTAGGGACAAGATGGTGGTGAATGGTACTATCTCTCCTCCTAGCACGTCAGAGATTCCACAAAAGCCTATTGTTGTGAGTCCAAAAGGTGACAATTCAATGCTTGATGAGCTTGTTAAGGGCATGCGAGAAATGAAGTTAAAGCTAACAAGGCTTGAAGAGAAAGGACAACCTGCTGCAGGACAAAAATCCCAAAGCAAAGAAGGATTTGTGCACAGATGCATATGGTGTGATGGCACATACCATCGTAGAAGGGATTGTGAGAGCTTTAGTGATGCCTTGAAAAGAAACCTTGTGTTTTTTAAGGATGGCAAGATCCATCTGCAGGAGACAGGTATGCCATTAGGAACTAACTTTGGAAAAGGAGGTATGCGGAAGTTAGTGGAGGATATGGAAACTAGTCATGCTATTTTGACAGTGGAGGCTGCTACCTATGGGGCAAAGATAGAGCTAATTCCAAAGAAGGTGTTAAAGTATACTCCAGATGATTTTGAGGAGGTTGATAGCTTGTGGCCATATGTGGTAGCCTCAGCCAAGAAAGGGAAGGTAACTAAACACGTTTTACATGAAGCCGGTGATTGCATACGCCATACAACAGGTTGGGATGACCCTGTGGACTCTTTATCAGTGCATGCCTATCTTGCAAAATGCTATAACAATGAAGCTATTGTGGAAGAGAAGCGTAGATGTGAGAATGGAGATGCAGGTCCTTCTACTTCAAAGAGGGTTACAAGAGCTGGTGGAAGAAAGGATCCAGGACCTTCTTATGAGGCTCCACCACATGTGCCTCCTCCTCCTGAGAGTCCTATGGAGGAGGCATCTACAGGGAAGAAGAAGGAGCAAGGAAAAGCTAAAGCAAAAGGCCCTGCATACAAACTACAATCTGACATTGAAGTTGTCACAAACTTAAAGCAGGTATTGGAGGAAAGGATTTTAAATAGCAAAGTTGAGTTTACCTTAGGTGAGGTTCTTGGCATTTCTAAACGTGAGTTTCATGAAGAAATTATAGATATCATAAAAAGAAAGAGGCAAACTCTTACTAAGTCTATTCCTCCACAGTCTAAGGGTGAAGGGGAGTCACGTAAGGCACATGGAATACATGTCCAAGAGAGTGATTGAAATGATAGTGTGGTAGGATGCTACCAGTCTTCTCGAAGATATGCACATGCTAGATTTGCAAATGATGATGATGATGATGATGAAGCCTCCTACAAAAGCCACTACTCCAAAAGTCATTGGGCAAGAGCTACAACAGAAACCTTAGTCAAGGTGGGTGATCTTGAGGAGCCATATGTTGCATTGATAGATCATGGTTCTGAGATCAATCTTATGTCTGAAGGGTAAGTGGCCGATAGACACAGACCATGGGTGGATGATTAGAGCTGCAAATAACTCATCAGGAGAGCTGTATGGGGATTGTCCAAATGTGAAAGTGACGATTGGTAATGTGAAGGACGAGCAAAATTTCTTTGTGCAGGAGATGTCTACCTATCCTCTTATCCTTGGGCAGCCATACATCACAGCCGTTCGCATGGAAACAAAGGTCTTGGATGATGGTTCTACTTATGCTAGGGTAAAGAGCAGAGATGGGAAGCGAGCTGTACAATTTTTTACTGTGTGTGTGAATCACGAGAGGAACCACAATAGTCTTCGTGAGTATCCTCTACCAAAACCGAACAAAGAGTTCAAAGAGTACAGGGAGACAAGGGGTTTTGGCCATGTACCATTGTGAAGCGGGATTGCAATGGTACAAGAAGAAAAAGATTCTCACCTGACCCAAAGCAAGAAGAAGCTTTTCCTATAGGTTTCCAGGGATTAATAGAGCATGGGTCAGTATGTTTTATGCAGCTTGAGGATACGAAAAGAAGTGTGCGACAATATGTATATAGTGTACAGAAATACATGAAAGAAAATGGTTTCATAGAGGATAGTGAATACATTTCAGGTTTCTTTGAACAAGTTTCTCATGTAGATACTATGCTTGAGCTTGAATCTATAATGGATTCTAGCATGCAAGATGGAACCCACATTGTGGAAGTATGCTCTATGGAAATGTATGATGTGATTGAGGCTTTTGAAGATCAGAAAGATTTCAATGCTAATGAAGGACTAGAAGTGCGTGTGGAGACCAAATACAAAATGGTGGCAAAGTTCTACACTATTGATCATGCAAAGAGTAGTGATGCATGTTTTGTGTCTTCACTTGAGTCCTTTTCAGAGGAACTATATGAGGATGAATGGCTCTTGATAGGTCGCTACTTAAGTACTCTGCAGAAGCAGGATGATTGGACTGAGTAAGAATTTAAGAGAATAATAAGAACAGCATATGGGTATTTCTTGAGGGATGGCTACTTATGGAAGCATCCTAAACGAAGAGATGGAACACCATTGCGTGTAGTATGCGATAAGGTTACTCAACAACAAATCATCAAGGAGTTCCATGAAAGTTTATGGGCAGGGCATCGAGGTGTATGGGCAACAATTTCCAAGGTAAAAGAAAGGTATTGGTGGAAAGGGATGTATAAGGATGTGGCTGAGTTTGTGGAGTCTTGTGTGACATGCCAAATGTATTCAAGTGTATGGCATCATGATGGACTACATCCTACTTATCCATTAGCCATGCATTACAAATGGGTTGTGGACTTGGTTACAATGCCTTTGGGACTTTGGCAAATGAGGTATTTGGTGCTTGCAAGAGAAGATTTGTCTAATCAGGTTGAAGGGCGTGCATTAGGGATAAAGAGTACACAAGATGTATGTAAATTTCTTCTTGAAGATGTGATCTGTCGCTATGGGTGTGTGGGAAAGATAACTGCAGATAGAGGAGAATTGGATGATGATGAAGCAAGGGAATTCTTCTCTAGAATGGGCATCAAACTAGCTTTAACTTGTGCTTATAACCCAGAGGGAAATGGAAAAAGTGAAAGAGGACAACCTCCAATAATCAAACCTTTAGCTAAGGCTTGTGAAGGTAAGCTTGGAGAGTGGCCAAGGTTACTGCCATTTGCATTGTGGGTTGACCGTACAACACATAGTTCAGTCACTGGCTATATGCTTGTTGAATTGATGTATGGTCAAAAACCTATGATGCCAATTGAAGATGTAGTTCTTACATGGAATGTATTGCCATGGGAAGATGGAATGAGTAGAGAAGACCTTCTTGCATTGCCAATACGGCAACTAGAAAGAAGGCCTGAAGACATTGAGCTTGCAAAAGCTCGACTAAAGAATGCAAGGTTGAAAAACAAAGACAGATTTGACAAGATGCATAGGCTCACACCAAAAGACATTGAAGAAGGTGATTGGGTGTTGGTGTACGATAGTAGCCTTGAAAACCAGCACTCTACAATAAGGAAGCTTGCAAAGAGATGGTTTGGTCCTTATGTTGTCAAACATGTGCATGGAAATGCAACTTACACCTTGCGTGAACTGGATGGGACAGAATTGAAAATTCCCATTGCAGGAAAAAGAATTAAATTATTCAAAAGAAGAGAGGATTCTGATCCATTTGATGTACAACCAAGTGAAGAGGATGATGAAGCCAACTATATGCAAACTGAGGATGAAAGTGAGAATATGGCGTCTGACCATGAGTTTTAATGCTCTACAAATGTTGTTGTGGCACATATCGGAGGATGTGCAGGTTCAGAGCGGATGGATGTCGTGCCGTGGCACGTACATAGTGTGAAATAAAATCATTCACCTCACTCTTGACACTTCTGGAAGTATGCAAATAAAAGCGATCATGTAGATATTGTGATATATGTTGAAACGTCTACTGCGGTCATTATCATGTACATACCTATCTGGGGAGTCGTGGCCCTGGATGTGGCCCATTTGCGTGCTTTTCCACTTGATAAGATGCTTAATTTGGTTTTACAATGTATATATTCCAAGTGTTTCATGGTGGCACACTTATCTTGCCTATAAAGACTGATGCGGGCAAAAACTGCCAAAAATAGCAACTAACAGGCGCCGTTGCAAAATTGCATGGAAAGTGACCCAAAATCTTTGAGTTTTTTATTAGAGGTTAATCACATCTTAGAAACCTCATGATAATTATGTTAACCTCAAATAATTAATTTACATAATTATCTTAGCAGCATTACACTATTTTTGAGACAAATTAAAAGAGGAGAATTAGCAAATTGATTCAAAATGCTTTGATTTATTTAACAAAGGTTAACCACATATTAGAAAACCCATGATAATTATTTCAACCTCAATAATTAATTTACCTAATTATCTTAGCAGATTTACGTTGTTTTTAGGAGAAATAAAAAGGGAGAAATTAGCAAACTAATTCATAATGCTTTGAGTAATTAATTAGAGGTTAATTACATCTTAGGAAACTCATGATAATTATGTTAACCTCAGATAATGAATTTATCTTAGTAGAATTACACTGTCTTGGGACAAATTAAAAGACGAAAATTAGCAAATTAATTCAAAATGCTTTGACTTATTTATCAGAGGTTATTTACATCTTAGGAAACTCATGATAATTCTATTAATCTCAAATAATCAAATTACTTAATTATTCTAGCAAAAATACACTATTTTTAGGACAAATTAAAAGAGAAAAATTTGTAAATTGATTCAAAATGCTTTGAGTTATTTATCAGAGTTTAATTACATCTTAGGGAACCCATGATAAATATGTTAATCTCAAATAATTAATTAATCTAGTTATCTCAATAAAATTATAGTATTTTTAGGAGCAAATAAAAGGGGAAAAATAGTAAATTAATGCAAAAATCTTTGACATAATTATCAGAGGTAGAAAACACCTTGAAAAATCCGTGATAAATATCCCAACCTCAAATAAATACTTTAAATACTTGTCTTCATTCAAAGTAGCCGAATTTGCGTATAAAATAGAGAAAGTAAATTAGTAAATGAATTTATCTAATTACCAAAAAAATACCTGAGGTTCAAAATCGCTATTGAAGGTTGGAAAAAATTACTCAGCATAAATGGTTGGTATAACAAATTACTATCAGCAAAAATTTGCCTAAATTAGGCCATAAGTATAGGAGGGAAAGATTATAAATCAGATTTATGAAAATTCCTTAAAGATAGAACATGTCAAATTACAATTTATGATGAGTAATCCATTAGCCGATAGGGATTTATAATTTACTAAGGTTAAATATAAAATATTCATGGAATATAAACTAAAGATAAACCTAGTTAAATGGCTTCCTTAATTAAATAGTAATTATGGGAAATTACTTATAGTATAAAGAAGTTACACGACGAAAATCTCATCCAATTAACTATCAAGGATACCTACTTACTCCAAAAATCTTTATATTTGGATAAAAAGGAAGAAAAGAGATTATTCAATTAAACTCTAATCGATTAAGTCTTTTTATAAGGAAAAGAAGTTATGGCACCTAAAAGGACCCGAGAAAATCCTACATCTGATGATGAGGACACGGCTCTAAAAAGAACTAGAGCGTCGCACGACGACGAAGCCGGGCCTAGTAGTAGGCCTACAAAGGAGATTCTTCAGGCGCAAGCGCAGCAGCAGATGGCCGATCAATCCCAGGTGGGTTTCGCATTATTCAATTAAGTTTTTAAGTAGTTTAAGTTCTTTTATAAGTTAGCATTGCATACGTAAAGAGTGAGAAAGAATCAAAAAAGGAATAATTGATCAAAAACGGAAGGTAAATTCCAACGTGCATTAGTTTATAATATAGGAAAGAATTGTTTGGGTTAAAACTGGTTGAATTAGGAAAGATATGATTGATCATCCTTAAGACAACTTGTCTCAAGACACCTCCGACTCCTTGGTATAAATTGATGATAATGATGGCTTTCTAGCCACGGATAAGTCGGTTACTCCCATGAACGATGAGTTTCTACTCCGTGTCATGTCTTGATGTTTCTACATAAGTTAGGATACTGTTTTTTATTCTAGGGGAGCCGCCCGGTTATATGGGCAACTGGTTTTGGTGTATGGGCACCCGGAACCTTGGGTGGGGGTTTATCCACTCCGGATTATGAATAAGGAATGGGTGCCGTTTTTTTCACCCTTAGCTGGTCTTGAGACAAGAAGAGTACTGGTCACGGTTATTATGGACAATGTTTGAATTGACAGTACCCTGTCTTAAGTTTAAAGATGTCTGTTTGCTAAAAGAATGTTTTCAATACTGTTTTCAAGGGCTGTTTTTAAAAAAATCATGTTATGAAGGATAAAAGGAACCATTATTTTAAATGTGATAAGAACGTGGTAGTAATTAGATAACAAAAGAATCATGTGTGAGTGCGGGTTGGTAAGTGGGGATTGACTAAAGTTGTCAATCATGGACTGGTGGACCTGATTAGTTAGGTAACTATCCATTCCCACGGACTAAAACGTTTAGAAACTCCTTCACTTGGAAGAGGAATCCACCAACGTCTTTGCCCTCACATATGTTAGGGGAGGGAAAAGCGTTGGCTAAGGAAACCATAATCAGAATGATGAAGTTATAGAGCCGGAATAAGAATTATTATTTTTTTGGTCCCGTTTCCACTGCGAGGCAGGACTAGGTCTCTTTCTAGGGCTATAATCCTAAACCATTGTCAATGGTAAGGGTGAATTCCCTGGAATTTTTCTTGTTTAAGGACTCTGACTTTGGTAGGCCTAGAGACCTGTCAATGGTCCCATCCGGATCTTGATATTGGTGGGATGGGGATCTTACAAGTGGTATCAGAGCCTAGGTTAGTTTGGAAAAAATTTGTACTGTCTGAAAATTTAGAAAGAAAATTATATATATATATTTAATTTAAAAAAATTGGTTAGCTAATCTAAGGCTTATGCGTTGATAATTTAGGAAGATCCTGTGGTTGAATATCGCAAGTTCCAAGTCTTTGAGGTTATTTATGAGAGTGCTTGTCGCTCTCCAAACTATTTTTTTCGACGGAGCGTGATGGAGCTATTGATGAAGGCTCACACTCCTCATTCGACTCGGATAGATAAAGGCTGGGAGCTCGACTGGAGCAATGAAGGCGGGACTTATTACATCAATGCTTAGAAGCTGGGATGTCTTACCACGGATTTAAAGAAACTACGTTGTGCTGAGGAATTGAGAGTGGTTCAGTTGTACTTCTTCTTGGGTACAAACTCGAGTATCACTGTTCCCACCTACCCAAGAGGAACGGGAAAACCCCTGAACGAATGGGTATGGGATAGAGTGGTGGAGATAATTCCATATCGAAGAATCAGAACTTTTTCTCATAATACCCCTAAGAATTTGGACCTTGTAATTTACTTTCTGATTTCCAATGAGTATAAGAACTATTATACCAATCAGTTAGAAGATTGTAGAAATCTGACTACAAACACCCATCGTTTGTATCACCATATTCCAAATCAGCCAGCTATGCGGATCCTTTAAAGGCCGCAAAAATTTACAACAAGTTAGGATGAGATACGTAAGGCTCTTTTGTAAGGCTATCCTCGTAAATATTCACCTTATAAATAAAGAACCAAGTCTTTTGAATTGAATATCTTGATCTTATGTCTATTCTAAAGTTAATTCTTAGCCGTGTCATAAGTCTTTAAATTGCTAGCCCATCGATCTTACGAAATCATGTAGATACCTGCTTCCATTCTTTATACCATGCTTGTTTCTTCTCAAACAAGCACAACCCCCCAACTTCAAAGGTAAAAGGGGTCAACCTAGAAGGAGATACAGAGAGGCATACATCAATATAGGATTCCCTTCTCAGGGCTAAGCCTCTTCCAGTTGAAGGAACCAACTCTACAAAGAACTATAATGGATTTAGTAACTTTAGGGGAAGAGCCAGGGAAAATTCCAACCAGGGATATCAACAACGTGGAGTAGCTGCAGCAGTGAACTTAGAGCAGACCTTCCCAAACGTTAGATGCTATGGATGCAATCAAATGGGGCACTATAGATATAACTGTCCAAAAGACAAAACCCTTCAATTACTGCTAGATCCATTCCTCAAAATCAAGGATCCATACATGATTTTATTCTCCAAAAATTACTTAATAAATCTGAAGTTAAGTTAGTATTCAATCAAGAAATTAAGGGTAGATCTAGAAAATGATAAAGGAGGAAAAACTCGAATCTTAGAAATAAGGTAGTTATCAAGAAACCAACTCACATTCTTGTGCACACGATAACCTTCCTTGGAAAATGACCTAGATATGAAAGTATTAAGGTACGAGACTAATAGGAAGCCGAAAAGAAGTCTTGGTATGATACTTCTTAAAACCCTTCACATATTGTTGGTCAACCAGGTTAGAGCACAGAGGGGGTACCTCTGGTGCAAATGGTGGGAGTTTGTATCGAATGTAGATTGCTCAGAATGGCAAGAACACGCCGAGCGCGTTCAGATTGGCAAAGGTGAAATACATGATACTTGTCGAACGCTGATTGCTCAGAATGGTAAGAACACGCCGAGCGCGTTCAGATTGGACAAGCTGAAATACATGATACTTGTCGAACGTTGATTGCTCTGGTTGGTCAGTTAGGCCGAGCGCGTTCATGTTGACAAGATGGATATATAGATCTTTTATGGAATTGATTAAACCTGGTTTTTGAGATGATACAAATGGGTTGTAAAGGTTTTTAAGAAGGGCTCAACACTAAGAGTTTCTTGAGGGAAAATTGACTAGCAAGCAACTCCAACCAGAAACTAGAAAGAACTCTTAGAGTAATCAGTAACATTTGGTAAAGTGGAAAGGTTATCCTTTTGAAGATGCCACTTGGGAGGATGAATTTCTCTTCTCAAAGATTTTCGCAATTTCGGTTGAGATGAGGGCATCTCAAATTCTTAAGTTGGGGTGATTGTAAGGTTTCCAGTTTTCAAAACCTTAAAGATTGTATAAAAACCAATCAAACTGATATGCTTATTGAAAAAGCAATGTAGAATTGTCCGACTGTGGCAAATATTGGTACTTTTGGAATCTTAAGCACAACAAACCCTGGGCTGGAAATTTTCAGATTTAAATTCGAACAAAAACTGTCCTCGCTAGCCTTTTCGAGAGATTCAATGTAAATTAAATTATTAAGAAAAATTGAAGGGTTACAGCAATCATTTAAGCATAGACTTTATTAAAGGCCTCCCATATATTTACAAGATATTTACCAATTAAGCAAAAATAGATCAAAATATAGCAGAATTTATATTTTAAAAGCTGGCAGGTAATGGGAGGGTCATCACTGACCTGCTAGCGACATATTTAGCAACAAGGGGTGCCATCTGGAGCTGTAGGGCTACTTGAGCTGCAAGCAACTTCTTTTTCCAGCCTATGAGAGATTATGAGTGTCAAAAAACTATAAATAGGACCCCCTGATTCACAATTTGAAACAGACTCGGAGTCCTCATACACTCTCTCTCATCTAGAGAGACCGCTATGCAAAAATCACTAGAGATCAAGCTCTAGTTGATTAATTAATTGGTAATTAGCTTAATTCTTCTTAATTAGCAAAGCTAGGTTAATCTATTTTCTTAATAAATTAAAGATTAATCCTATGTATACTCAAAAATCCTCTCTTAATTAAATATTATCTGCTGATTATTTTGATTAAGTCTAGGGATATTAAGCAAATTAATTATTATATCATATTAGATCTGAAATTATCTAGATTAACCATAAATTAATGGAAAGTATATTTGTGCGCTCCTTGTTGCACTGTCGAAGCAAAGGACTTGCCGATACATGTGTGCGAGCCACAAATGGCTCCAAGCACACAACAAGCCTAAACTAGCAAGCTCAAGAGAGCAAAGGGTGTGTCCCTCACCGCTCTACGCTCGCCTTCGTGGTGGATTCCTCGCCGCGATGAAGAAGAAGTTGCAGTTGTGCCGCGCTCAACCGCTTCGCCGCCGTCGTGCCTTTGTAATGCTCGATCGCACACACACTCTCCCTCTCTCTCACACACACATACACACACACACACACAAGGAGGTGAAGAAGAAAAAGATGGAGATGGAGATGGAGCAAGAGCACTCTTCTATTGCACAAATGAGAGAATGAATGAATTTTAGGTTTAGTTAGCTTTTCTATGAGCTCACCCCATTCACACTTGGGCGCCCATGCTTAGCCAACTAATCCCTTGAATGTCCCAGTTAGAGTGCGCCTCACATCGGCGATCACTCTTACCCTTTTCCTATTGGTCCGACAAGCCCGGTACCTAACTCTACCAAATACATAATACACGTTCGTCGTAGGTGATGGGGTGTCCGTGAGCCGTGAGGGTTAACATGCCCCCCTTCCTGATGTAGATTCCATCCTCGGAAGCTATTGAGTTGAAGCTCATTCATCGAGGTGGAAGAGCATTTGAGATGAATGTCCTTAGCCTTCTTCAGTCACTGCAAAATCAAACAACATTGGCACAGTAATTGCATTCTCATAAGTAATTAAAAAGCATATGCAGTTTTAGGTAGACAAATTGATTGGTAAAAGAATTTCAAACAATTTGTCAACAATGAACATTAAATTGCAATGTAATCAAATGCATAAACAGATGTAAAGGTAAAAAATTAAACAAGTCTGGGGTCGCTAATTTGACGGTCGAAAGGCACTAGAGATTGAATATTAATACCATGGGTAAGCTTCTTAATTTTCTGTGGTCAATTAAGTTGTTTAATCGCGAGAGCCAAGTATTCATGTTCGAGGGCTAACTAGAGGCTATATCTAGAAGACCTTGTAGTTAAGCTACCATAAAAGGAGTTTCTCATGAAATCATCGCCTGACTGATTACTTTTTCTTTGACCCCCCAAAGTCTTTTCACAGTGATTCAATTTTGATGTGTGTGCTTATTTTGTATGCCTTGGGTTTTTTGCTTTTCAAGTAAAAGCGCCCATACTGGGAACCTCTAGGGCTCTAGTACCATAGGCAATACATGTGAGTGAAGTACCAAATCAAGCTGAGATTTCTCTTCCAGCTTAAGATTTTATAGTGTGGCACTTTGATTTTTTGTTTGTGCATTTTCAGCATTTTAATTTTGTAACTTTGGGGGGTCATATAACACTGATACACCTCCCCAAACTCATCACACCAATAAACTCCCTTTATAATACTTAAGCGAAAGGTCAATAGGGTCAAGCCCACTAGAAAGCCCTAGCACATTTCACACAATGCTGCCTAAATCGGATTAAGAACCTAAGTAACCATTAATTATTAGGAAGGCATTCCCCATGGTATTAAGAGAAGATTTCTAACACTTAACTTGGTCAATCTAGTTTGTCGGACTGCTTGATTTTTAAACCTAGACAAGTGATTACGACAAAAAATTACATTGAATTAAATGTTTGATTCTAAGCAAATGCGGTGAATATTAGGCTACCAATCACAATTAAAGCTGACAATCATAGATGCAAAAAAGATAAGGGGCAATGCTAATGGACAAGAAACACCTGTTTGTGTCGATGGTCGCGCTTGATTTGAAGAGTGAGTCGAGATAAATATTCCATGAAGGTCCAAATCCTATCAATAGCAACACGCTCCTGTACACACTAGGAAACAAATGGAATACCTCCAGGAGGCACATTAGTGGGAAAAGAGAACTTTGCTAATCACTCAACTCTAAAACAGAAACACTCCTATCGTACTAATCTTACCTACCCTCCATCATTCAAGTGATGAGGATCAAAGGTGTTTCATGACATAGGTTTCTGTTTCAGTGTACCGGATGTAAATGTGTAGGTCTAGGTCAATGTTTTGACTTTTATTGTGCATACTCGTTTGCTAATTGCTCTTGCTCTTTATTATTTTTTTGTTTTTTGTGAGTATAAAGCTTTATATGTACATTCCCTAAGATTGGGAGATATAGAGGTCAGGGAGGAAGGTTGAGAGGGAAACAAATGAATGATGACTGTCAGAAAACACTCCCCCCTTCCTTGGGTAGATCATACCGTTTGAAATGAGCTTGTCACCCTTTGAAACCAATTGTTCCAATTGGTAATAGGTGGAGATTTTTGCCAGTAGTTTTCTATTACCTTAGGCGCCTCGTCGAGTTGCAAGGGTGGTAAGGTACTCTCCCAAGATCGAACTTGAAGTAGTTCATCAGGTGATTCTTGAACACTAGGAGGTGTGGATTCCTTTGTAGCTTTATGGAGGTCCACTATTGTAGGTGGAGGCTGTGGAGAAGCTTTTACCTCTACGGATGCATTACATGAGGAGCTAGAAGCTTCATGGGACTCCCCCCTTCTTGAGCTAGGTGGAACAAATTGTTCTTTCTTTGGTACCCAAACTAGCTCGGGAGCGGGTGTGTAGCATTCTGTGATTTTTTTCTTTCCACGATCATTGATTCGTTTTGGAGCTACGGGATTAGGCTCACATGGGTCAGGTGATAGGTAAGAGCACAATCTACATTTTGGCACCCAGATTTGATCATTTCCTTGATAGTAGCCTTGGGCTTCCAATAGTCGTTTAGGAATCCATCGCAACATTTTTTTACTTTTCTTGGAGCCAGTGGTACGTTTCTTACAAGGCTTCTGTTTTTTAGCACTAGCTATGGTCACTAAAGAAGCTTTAGGGACCCACTTGTATGTTTTCTTCGTTACATTAGGATGAGTCTTGTCAGAAGCGATATGCATTGCTTGTAGCATATCTAAGGGTACAGGCATTTCATCCCCCTCAGGTGTTACCCACGTTGTTCCTCTAGCTCTCCATGTATCTATAGTTGCCGCTAGGTGTACCCAATCAACATTGTCTGACTCAGCCATTCCGAGTAGGATATCCATATAAGGAGAGTTCTTCCCAATATCCGTGTCTTCGTTACACGTGTAACAATACTGTAATGGAGCTGAGTGAATTGTTGTGTCTAATCGATTATCAATGATGAATTTATTTCCTAGAGGATGCGTTCGACCACTTAAAAGATCAACTCGAATGACAGAGTCTTGGAACTGTAAGTAGACGTGGTTTTTGGACTAGTCATGCAACATTTTTGCTTCCCTCATGAATGGACGCCCTAAGATCATCTCAAATGACATAGGATGCTTGGAAAAATCCATAACAATGAAAGTTTGCCTTACCTTGTGTCCCAAGACCTTGATTCTGAGATCCTTTAGCATTCCAATCGGCGTAACAATAGATCCATTAGCCATTTTTACCACTACGCTTGTGGCTTCAAGGTGAGGTCGCCCCATAGACTCCCAACAACTCTTTGTCACCATGCTGACTCCCGCACCACCGTCAAGGACTCCCTTTACAGTTAATCCTTTAGTAGTGATTGGCAGAGTAGCATTAGATTCATCACCTTCAAAGTATTGCCCCAAGTTGTTAACGAGTACTTCAATTACAGATTCGTGTCCCGCTAGGTCAGATGGTGGTGCTAAATGTTCCTCATCATTCATTACCGAGTCAGGTTTGTTCATATGTGCAAACTGTGGTAATCTGGCCTGTAATTCTCCATTGAGGAAGGCTCGAAGAGCTGAGACTAGCTCAGGGTCTTTATATAGTTTGGACATGATGGTGGTTCTAACTTCTGAAGACATGAAATCCATCAATTTGGCAACATTTAATGGCATCTTGTGGGACGTAGGACCTTGACAAGAGAATGGTGAAGATGGAATCTCCACTTCCTCAAGGGGTTCGGGCATTCCCTCACCAAACATTCTCTCTAGTAGGAAAGGTGTGTGTCCACTTTCAGATGTCCTACCCTCACTCTCTTCCCGAATGATACTGGGTATAGCTAACGGCCTGTAGTTCTTGTGAGGTTGAACTTGTGTGGGAAACACTGTGTCCGACATCTGGATATGTTTGGGTTCAGGTTCTAATGTTCGTTGAGTTTCTTCCACCAAACCCCTCAGTTGTTGGACTCGTTCAATTTCCACTGTTGGGTTTGGATAGGTTCCAATCTTTCTCTTGCAATCCTCATTTTTCGTCTCTCGTGGCTTATCTTGGGGGTTCACAACTGGGTGGTTTAACTTTGAATACTCTTTTGGTGCTCGTCGTAATTCCCTCTCGTGATCCTCCTCACTGGCTTTTTCCTTTGTAGTAATAGTTTTGGTCTCCGTGGTCTCTATCGAATCTGAGTCATCCTCAGGGTCATTCATATACACGAGATCCTCTCCTGTCCCTATGTTAGTCTTTGAACTAGGTTTTGAGCTAGAAACATTAAGGGATTTCTTTCTTCGTGTTTTCTTCTTTCTTGCTCGGCCAATGGATGCAGCATCTCTCTCTTCGAGGATGTAATTTTGCTTTTGGAGCATCGACCGTGTGAGTGCATTCACTGGTGCTATGTTTATAGTTGGTGGTGTCCCATCAACAATCTCTATTATGTTCAATGGTGTGATTTTCGGTGCGTTTGGATTGTTAGGACATTGTGCGATCAAATGATCTATGCCACAACGATTACAAGTGAGTATTGGCATTGCCAATGCATTCCCTTGACTTGTTTCCATTAGTGCAGCATTCTTTTGCATTCTAATGGGGCACTCAGCTACTCGATGTGGTCCACCACATTCGTAGCACTGAAGAGGTGGTCTCTTGGTAAAACTATTAATGTTTTGGCCTCTTGCTGCTAGCGCAGTAGCTTGATATACCGGTTTGATTTGTCCCCAATGGTCTTCCATATAGTACATGGGACACTCCTCAAGCATGTCGACTCCATAGGTGATACTAGAGTCTATGTCCTCTTCGCAATCTGCATAAGTATTAGATGACTCGCAACCTATTTGGTTCATAGGTGTAACTCTTGGATGAGGGGGTTGCGGTCCTAGCACTGGAGGTGGCAACGGTGTGGTTTGGACCACATTCTGGGTTCTAGGGACCATGTGCTGTAATGGCAACTGTTGCTCCATGGGTGGGGTAGGCATCAATGCAGGAACTCGAGGTGAGTCTGCCCAAGCTATAGGCGGTCTATTTTCCATGATGATGGCCATACCTACCACACGCGTTACAAGTCCTGTTAAACTTTACTCTGAAATTAGGGCATTCACTCGTAGTATGTGGGCCCAAGCAAATTGAGCACCATTGTTGCTCCCTTCTTGGATACATATGAGTGTTTTGTGGAGCACGATTACCCCTAAGGCTTTCTTGGATGGCCTTTGTGAGATCTGCCAAAGTCATCTCAGATATCGTTTGCTCTTTCACGATTGGCTTTATCTTCATTAGCAATCATTAAATTATCCTCCAATTGGATTGCATTCATGGTGACTACTTCCCAAGTAGTGATACCTCTAATGACTAGGCCATTATAAATACTTTCATGTCGTAGTCCCCTAATGAATCTATCGAGCAATTGGTTGTTGTTGAATCGCTCGTTTGGATTGCATCGAGAATTCAAATTCTTTAGGCGACTAATGAAGTCTCTCACGGACTCACCTTCTTCTCGTTGGTCTTTCTGGAGCTGAGAGGCTACACCCCAAAGTACTCCCTCTCGTATGTATTCTTTTAAGAATAGTCTCCTAAGAGTAGAGTAGATCATTTTCTCTTCTACTCTTAAGGTTCTATACCAATCTCCAGCCTTTCCGCTTAGGGTCAAACTCAAAGCCTTACACTTATGTAGCTCATTGTGCTCTTCCAAGGAATCACACACATGTTCAAAGACTTCCATATGCTTTCTAGCATCTCCGTCTCCATTGAATTTCTGTGTGAGCTTAGCTACTTGAACTGCCTTGCTCCTAGGCTCTCTATCAGGTGCACTACGCATGTTTTCCGTAATAGAGCGACCGATAGTTTGAGCAAATGCTGCCAAATCTCCTATTTGAGTAGGTATAATGGGTGTATGTGCTCTTGGAACCACATGTGAGATGGGAGTTGGCCTTGGCCTTGGCCTTGGCATACGCGCGGCTCTTGGGTCCCAAATTTCGTATGGTGGTGTACCAGACGGTGGTCCAAAGTTTACAGGCGTGGCCCTAGGCATAGGGCGTGCTTGATATGGCATGTTATTATTAAATGGCATGGCTCCACTTGTATAAGAGCTTGGATAATTCCATTATGGATTGTAAGCTCTTGGAATAATCGGAGGTGTAGGAGCTACATGAGGCTGAGGTACGACAGGTGCACATGATTGATACATACATGTAGGTATAGTTGGGGGCACTGTGCTACTAGGCATCGACGCAATATTAACAAATGAACTCCATGGTGTACTTCTTGTCATGCTCACCACTGGGATATGCATGGTAGCCATAGTGTCATTAAGAGAAAGATGAGCTAGATCTAGGAAGGTAAAGCTGCCACTTGTGGGCTCAGATTTTACTGAGGCTCCTGGCGAAACAACATATGGAGGATCAATGGGGCTCACTGAGGGAGTCTCCATTTGTGATAGGGTTGGTTGGTCGGCCTTTCCCGTATCCAAGAATCTCATTAGGCCTGTTGAAGGCATGTTGATCCCTGTGTTCTGCCTTTCTAACTCGACAATCCTATGGAGGACATCACAGACTTTCTGTTGTTGCTCATCTATGCTAGTAGCACCGGATGTGGATTGTAGAACATCTAACCAACCCACATGATAGGTGTGTCCTGTGTACCGATCAGTTAAAGCTTCTGCTTGTAGGTCATACTCCCAATTTTCGTTTAGGAATATCCCATCTAGGCCCGGCGTGCTGGAGGTTTCCCTTGAAGTGGAAGCATTATTGCTCCCCATAGCTTGCCCCTCCGTGACTGCTACCTTGGGAGCACTCGGTTGCTCGGCTGGCATGATTGTTGTCATAGGAGACTTTGCTTTCAGGGCTCGACTTTGTTCTAGCCCTCGTAGGTTCTCAATTTTCCTCTCCCTTGTTGCTTGCATATAGCGTTCGATCTCTTGCACTTCGGCAAGACTCCTACCATCGGGTAGTAAAACCTCAGAGAGAGATAGTCCTAAAGGATCAGGAGGTGCAGTGGATGGAACATTCACATGCACACTCTCAAGAAGCATAGGGTCTATTTTAGGTATGAATGACGAATTTACTTCCCCACTCCCTTCATTTATTTCATTAACCGCATGTTCGGAGCGAGTAGCTCTACTAAGGGTCTCTTTTAAGCGGCTAAACACGCTGGACCCGGGCCGTGGGCCCATGGCATGCATGTCTTGACTTGAACTATCAGGATTTGGTGTAGGATACCCCTCCATGACTTCGTAGTCAGAGGAAGAATCACTAGACGCGATATGAGGATCTTGGGTCGCGCTACCTTGAGTCCTGGCCGAAGGTCCAGAACCTAGGGTGGAGGAATAATGGGTGCCCGCGTAAACGGAGGCATTACCAATATGCTCGTGCTCTAACACTTGTCCAGAGCGTAGGTTCATATGACTTCCACACTCTAAGCGCATTGGTGAGTGTCCGTGAAGGCCGCTCACTTAGTTTTTTTTTTTTTTTTTAGTTGTTTATAACCCAAGTTTTTCGTTATTTTATGTTATTTTTTGTAACCGAGCCACAAAATATGGCGTGTAATAGCTCAAGACGAGCGTTTTGGCTAAAGGAACGTGCCGTGCTTTACAGCTCTCTATTCGGCTACATGAAGCCCTCGAAATCCTAAAAATAGTCTTTATAGTCCTCGAAATCCTAAAAATAGTTTTTAAATATAAAAAGGTGTATAAACTATATTTTAAAACTGAGGACTGAGGTCTGGGTTTGGGCTTGAGCTTGGGGAATGATCCCCAGCCCGATCCTTCTTTTTAAAATTTTTTATTTTTTTTTTTTAAAGTCGCCGCGGCCGCGCTGCGCGCGCGCACACACACACTTAACCTACACCTAACTTATCTACTTACAGCTAATAGAGATACTGCCACACACACTCTAACACTGTTTACACAGTACTATAGTAGCTAACAAATCTACAAAACTAACCTTACAGAACTAACATTGAACCTTACAGAACTAACATTCCATAGCTAATACCTTAATTCTAACAATACATTGCAAAAAAATTGTAACTCCTTCTTTACAGAAAACAAAAAAGACAGTACAGTGTAACAAAAATCTTCTCCACACAACCACACACCTTCCTTCTTCACAAATCCTTCAATTGAAATTGCATCACAAGAAAGCGTAAAGTGCTTAACCGAGCTTAGTGTAGGACATTTCCTCGGCAGCGGCGCCAAAAATTGTGCGCTCCTTGCCGCACTGTCGAAGCAAAGGACTTGCCGATACACCCTGTGCGAGCCACAAATGGCTCCAAGCACACAACAAGCCTAAACTAGCAAGCTCAAGAGAGCAAAGGGTGTGTCACTCACCGCTCTACGCTCGCCTTCGTGGTGGATTCCTCGCCGCGATGAAGAAGAAGCTGCAGTCGTGCCGCGCTCAACCGCTTCGCCGCCGTCGTGCCTTTGTAATGCTCGATCGCACACACACTCTCCCTCTCTCTCTCTCTCTCTCTCTCTCTCACACACACACACACATACACACACACACACAAGGAGGTGAAGAAGAAAAAGATGGAGATGGAGATGGAGATGGAGCAACAGCACTCTTCTATTGCACAAATGAGAGAATGAATGAATTTTAGGTTTAGTTAGCTTTTATATGAGCTCACCCCATTCACACTTGGGCGCCCATGCTTAGCCAACTAATCCCTTGAATGTCCCAGTTAGAGTGCGCCTCTAATCGGCGATCACTCTTACCCTTTTCCTATTGGTCCGACAAGCCCGGTACCTGACTCTACCAAATACATAATACACGTCCGTCGTAGGTGATGGGGTGTCCGTGAGCCGTGAGGGTTAACAATATTAATGAAGTTTTGATTAAGTTGAGATAATTATCAAAGCTGTGTTAGACTATCATTAAGCTAGGAAAATTATCCTATAATTTTTTGAGTAATTTTTATAATTAAATAAGAAAAATTATACTGTTTTTGAGAGAAAAATAAAGGGAAAAATAATCAAATTGATTCAAAATGCTTTGAGTTATTTATCAAAGGTTAATCACATCTTAGGAAACCCGTGATGATTATGTTAATCTCAGATAATTAATTTACTAAATTATCTCGATAAAATTATATTATTTTTAAGAGAAAATAAAAGGGGGAAAATAGTAAATTAATCCAAAAACCTTTGATATAATTATCAGAGGTAGAACACACCATGGAGAATTCGTGATAGATACCCCAACCTCAAATAAATAGTTTAAATACTTATCTTCATTAAAAGTAACCGAATTTATGTATAAAATAGAGAACGTAAATTAGTAAATGAATTTATCTAATTACCAAATAAATACCTGAGGTTCAAAATCACTATTGAAGGTTGGGAAAAATTACCTCAATATAAATGGTTGGTATAACAAATTACTATCAGTAAAACTTTATCTAAATTAGGCCATAAGTATAGGAGGAAAAGGTTATAAATCAAATTTATGAAAGTTCCTAAAGATAGAACATGTCAAATTATAATTTAGGGTGAGTAATCCATTAGCCGATAGGAATATATAATTTACTAAGGTTAAATATAAAGTATTCATGGAATATAAACTAAGGATAAACCTAGTTAAATAACTTCCTCAATTAAATGGTAATTATGGAAACTTACTTATAGTATAAAGAAGTTACATGAGGAATATCTCATCCAATTAACTATCAAGAATACCTACTTACTCCAAAAATCCTTATATTTGGATAAAAAGGAAGAAAAGAGATTATTCAATTAAACTCTAATCAATTAAGTCTTTTTATAAAGATAAGACGTTATGGCACCTAAAAGGACCCGAGCAAATCCTACATCTGATGATGAGGACGTAGCTCTAAAAAGAACTAGAGCGTCGCACGACGATGAGGCTGGGCCTAGTAGTAGGCCTACGAAGTAGAGTCTTCAGGCGCCAGCGCAGCAGAAGATAGCCGATCAATCCCAGGTGGGTTTCGCATTATTCAATTAAGTTTTTCAGTAGTTTAAGTTCTTTTAAAAGTTGGCATTACATACGTAAGAGTGAGAAAGAATCAGGAAAGGAATAATTGACCAAAAACGGAAGGTAAATTCCAATGTGCATTAGGTTATAATATAGGAAAAAATTGTTTGTGTTAAAACTCGTTGAATTAGGAACGATATGATTGATCATCCTTACGACAGCTTGTCTCAAGACACCTCCGACTCCTTGGTATAAATTGATGATAATGATGGCTTTCTAGCCATGGATAAGTCAGTTACCCCCATGAACGATGAGTTTCTACTCTGTGTCATGTCTTGATGTTTCTACATAAGTTAAGATACTGTTTTTTATCCTAGGGGAGCCACCCGATTGTATGGACAACTGGTTTGGTGTATGGGCACTCGGAACCTTGGGTGAGGTTTTATCCACTCTGGATTATGAATAAGAAATGGGTGCCGTTTTTTTCACCCTTAGGTGGTCTTGAGACAAGAAGAGTACTGGTCAAGGTTATTATGGACAATGTTTTGATTGACAGTACTTTGTCTTAAGTTTAAAGATGTTTGTTTGCTAAAAGAATGTTTTCAATACTGTTTTCAAGGGCTATTTTTAAAAAAATCATGTTATGAAGGATAAAAGGAATCATTATTTTAATTGTGATAAGAACGTTGTAGTAATTAAATACCAAATCATGTGTGAATGCGGGGTGGTAAGTGGAGATTGACTAAGGTTGTTAATTATGGACGGGTGGACCTGATTAGTCAGGTACTATCCATTCTGGTGCACTAAAACGTTTAGAAACTCCTTCACATGGAAGAGCAATCCACCAACGGTTGTGCCCTCACATATGTTAGGGGGAAAAAAGTGTTGGCTAAGGAAACCATAATCTAAATGATGAAGTTATAGAGCCGGAATAAGATTTTTTTTTTAGTCCCATTTCCATTGCGAGGCAGAACTAGGTCTCTTTCTAGGGTTATAAACCTAAACCATTGTCAATGGTAAGGATGAATTCCATGGAATTTTTCTTGTTTAAGGACTCTGACTTCAATAGGCCTAGAGACCTGTCAATGGTCCCATCGGGATCTTGGTATTGGCGGGATGGGGATCTTACAAGTGGTATCAGAGCCTAGGTTTCAAAGTCTGGGTTAATTTGGAAAAATTTTGTACTGTTTGAAAATTTAAAAAGAAAAAAATATATATATATATAATTAAAAAAACCAGGTTAGCTAATCTAAGGCTTATGCGTCGATAATTTAGGAAGATCCTATGGTTGAATATCGCAAGTTCCAAGTCTTTGAGCTTATTTATGAGAGTGCTTGTCATTCTCCAAACTATTTTTTTCGACAGAGCGTGATGGAGCTATTGATGAAGGCTCACACTCCTCATTCGACTCGGATAGATAAAGGCTGGGAGCTCGACTGGAGCAATGAAGGCGGGACTTATTACATCAATGCTTGGAAGCTGGGATGTCTTACCATGGATTCAAAGAAACTACGATGGGCTGAGGAATTGAGAGTGGTTCAGTTGAACTACTTCTTGGGTACAAACTCGAGTATCACTGTTCCCACCTACCCAGGAGGCACGAGAAAACCCCCGAATGAATGGGTATAGGATAGAGTGGTGGAGATAATTCCATATCGAAGAATCATAACTTTTTCTCATAATACCCCTAAGAATTTGGACCTTGTAATTTACTTTCCGATTTCCAATGAGTATAAGAACTATTATACCAATCAGTTAGAAGATTGTAGAAATCTAACTACAAACACCCATAGTTTGTATCACCATATTCCAAATTAGCCAGCTATGCGGATCCTTTAAAGGCCGCAAAAATTTACAACAAGTTAGGATGAGATACCTAAGGCTATCCTTGTAACTATTCACCTTATAAATAAAGAACCAAGTCTTTTGAATTGAATATCTTGATCTTGTGTCTATTCTGAAGTTAAATCTTAGCCGTGACATAAGGCTTTAAATTGCCATCCCATCGATCTTACAAAATCATGTAGATACCTGCTTCCATTCTTTATACCATACTTGTTTCTTCTCAAATAAGTGCTACCCCCCAGCTTCAAAGGCAAAAGGGGTCAGCGTAGAATGAGATGCAAAGGTATGGATTAAAGTCATGAGGCATACATCAATACAGGATGCTCTTCTCAGGGCTAAGCCTCTTGCAGCTGAAGGAACCAACTCTACAAAGAACTATAATGGATTTAGTAACTTTAGGGGAAGATCCAGGGAAAATTCCAACAAGGGATATCAACAACGTGGAGTAGCTACAGCAGTGAACTTAGATCAAACCTTCCCAAATGTTAGGTGCTATGGATGCAATCAAATGGGGCACTATAGAAATAACTGTCCAGAAGACAAAACCCTCCAATTACTGCTAGATCCATTCCTCAAAATCAAGGAGATAATCTAAGAGGAGGTAGAAATGGAGGACGAGGTAGAAGAAGAGCAAGAGGAACCAGATCTTATGCAATCATAGGAGAACCAACCTTATGAATAAGAAAGATAAAAGAGCCACTCGCTTGGCCATAGTTAGCAATACTAGAGCTTTGTAAACCACTATAAATCAATAATGTAAAAACTTGAGTTACTTATATTATAAGGGTATACATTATTTTATTCTCCAAAAATTACTTAATGAATCTAAAGTTAAGTTAGTATTCAATCAAGAAATTAAGGGTAGATCTAGAAAATAATAAAGAGGTTCTCGTTAGGAAGGAAAAACTCGCATCTTAGAAATAAGGTAGTTATCAAGAAACCAACTCACATTCTTGTGCATACGATAATCTTCCTTAGAAAATGACCTAGATATGAAAGTTTTAATTTACGAGACTAATAGGAAGCCGAAAAGAACTCTTGGTATGATACTTCTCAAAACCCTTTACATATTGTTGGTCAACCAGGTTAAAGCACAGAGGGGATACCTCTGGTGAAAATGGTGGGAGCTTGTACCAAACACAGATTGCTCAGAATGGCAAGAACACGCCGAGCGCGTTCAGATTGGCAAAGCTAAAATACATGATACTTATCGAACGCTGATTGCTCAGAATGGCAAGAACACACCGAGCGCGTTCAGATTGGCAAAGCTAAAATACATGATACTTGTCGAACACTAATTGCTCTGGTTGGTCAGTTAGGCCGAGCGCGTTCATGTTGACAAGATGGATATATGGATCTTTTATGGAATTGATTAAACCTGGTTTTTGAGATCTGATATGAATGGGTTGTAAAGATTTTTAAGAAGGGCTCAACACTAAGAGTTTCTTAAGGGAAAATTGACTAGCAAGCAACTCCAACCAGAAACTAGAAAGAACTCTTAGAGTAATCAGTAACATTTGGTAAAGTGAAAAGGTTATCCTTTCGAAGATGCCACTTGGGAGGATGAATTTCTCTTCTCAAATATTTTCCCAATTCCGGTTGAGATGAGGGCATCTCAAATTCTTAAGTTGGGGTGATTGTAAGGTTTCCAGTTTTTGAAACCTTAAAGATTGTATAAAGCCCAATCAAACTGATATGATTATTGAAAAAGCAATGTAGAATTGTCCAGCCGTGGCAAATATTGGTACTTTTGGAATCTTAATCACAACAAACCCCGAGCTAGAAATTTTCAGATTTAAATTCGGACAAAAACTGACCCCACTAGCGTTTTCAGAAGATTCAATGTAAATTAAATCATTAAGAAAAAATTGAAGGGTTACAATAATCATTTAAGCATAGACTTTATTAAAGGCCACTCAAATATCTACAAGATATTTACCAATTAAGCAAAAAAAGATCAAATATAGCATAATTGATATTTTAAAAGCTGGCAAGTAATGGGAGGGCCATCACTGACCTGCCAGAAACACATTTAGCAGCAAGGGGTGCCATCTGGAGCTGTAGGATTGCTTGAGCTACAAGCAACTGCTTTTTCAAGCCTGTGAGAGCTTATGAGTGCCAGAAAACTATAAATAGGATCCCTTGCTTCACAATTTGAAACAGACTCGGAGCCTTGATACACTTTCTCTCATATAGAGAGACTGCTACGTAGAAATCACTAGAGATCAAGCTCTAGTTGGTTAATTAATCGATAAATAGCCTAATCCTTCTTAATTAGCAAAGCTAGGTTAACTTATTTTCTTAATAAATTAAAGATTAATCCTATGTATACTCAAAAATACTCTCTTAATTAAATATTCTCTACTGATTTTTGTGATTAATCTTAGGGATATTAAGCAAATGAATTATTATATCATATTAAGATTGAAATTGTCCATATTAACCATAAATTAATGGAAATTATATTAATTCAGTTTAGATTAAGTTGAGATAATTATCAAAGCTATGTTAGACTGTCATTAAGCCAAGAAAATTATCCTATAATAGTTTGAGTAATTTTCATATTTAATTAAGCAAAATTACACTGTTTTTTAGAGAAAAATAAAGGAAAAAATAATCAAATTGATTCAAAATGCTTTGAGTTATTTATCAAAGGTTAATCACATCTTAGGAAACCCGTGGTAATTATGTTCACCTTAGATAATTAATTTACTAAATTATCTTAATAAAACTATATTATTATTTAGAAAAAAATAAAAGGGAAAAATAGTAAATTAATCCAAAAGCCTTTGATATAATTATCAAAGGTAGAACACACCTTGGAGAATCCGTGATAAATACTCTAACTCAGATAAATAGTTTAAATACTTATCTTTATTAAAAGTAACCAAATTTGTGTATAAAATAGAGAAAGTAAGTTAGTAAATAAATTTATCTAATTACGAAATAAATACCTGAGGTTCAAAATCACTATTTAAGGTTGGGAAAAATTACCTCAGCATAAATGGTTGGTATAACAAGTTGCTATCACTAAAACTTTACCTAAATTAGGCCATAAGTATAGGAGGAAAATGTTATAAATAAAATTTATGAAAATTCCTAAAGATTAGAACATGTCAAATTACAATCTAGGGTGAGTAATCCATTAGCCGATAGGGATTTATAATTTGCTAAGGTTAAATATAAAATATTCTTGGAATATAGACTAAGGATAAACCTAGTTAAATGGCTTCCCTAATTAAATGGTAATTAATGTAACTTACTTATAGTATGAAGAGGTTACAGGAGGAATATCTCATCCAATTAACTATCAAGGATACCTACTTACTCCAAAAATCCTTATATTTGGATAAAAAGGAAGAAAAGAGATTATTCAATTAAACTCTAATTGATTAAGTCTTTTTATAAGGATAAGAAGTTATGGCACCTAAAAGGACCCGAGCAAATCCTACATTTGATGATGAGGATGTAGCTCTAAAAGAACTAGAGCGTCGCACGACGACGAAGCCGGGCCTAGTAGTAGGCCTACGAAGTAGAGTCTTCAGCCAGCGCAGCAGCAGATAATCGCTCAATCCCAGGTGGGTTTCGTATTATTCAATTAAGTTTTTCAGTAGTTTAAGTTCTTTTAAAAGTTGGCTAAGGAAACCATAATCTGAATGATGAAGTTATAGAGCCGGAATAAGATTATTATTTTTTTTGTCACGTTTCCACTACGAGGCAGGACTAGGTCTCTTTCTAGGGCTATAAACCCAAACCGTTGTCAATGGTAAGGGTGAATTCCCTAGAATTTTTCTTGTTTAAGGACTCTGACTTTAGTAGGCCTAGAGACCTGTCAATGGTCCTATCCCGATCTTGGTATTAATGGGATGGGGATCTTACAGTGTGTATATGTAAGAAAGCTTTGTATGGGTTGTATATCAGTCAGACATTGTTACTACTTTCTTGAATGACAATGTATTTGAGGAAGTTTATGTAACGCAACCTCATGGTTTTGTCAAGAAAGGACAAGAGGATAAAGTGTGCAGATGTAAGAAAGCTTTGTATGGGTTGAAGCAACCTCCTCATGCTTGGTATGAGAAATCTAATACTCATTTGGTGAAACGAGGCTTTTCCAACAATCCAGCATAAAGCACATTGTATGTAAAGCGTGAGGGTGATGTACTTCTCATTGTCGTTTCCTATGTGGATGACTTGTTGATCACTGGCCAAATGAGAGACATATTGCTGAATTTAAGGCTTATTTGAATGCTACTTTCAAGATAAAAGATTTAATACTATTGCATCATTACTTGGGTATACAGTTTAAGCAGTGTGATGGTAATATTGCCTTGTGTCAGAAAAGTTATATAGAAACATTTCTATGTAAGTTTGGACTTGAGGATTGCAAACCTATTGCCACTCCCATGGAAACAAATTCAACATTGAGTCTTCATGCTGCTGGTGATCCTATTGATGTCACTCTTTACCAAACTGTTGTTGGATGCCATATTTATGTATGCAACATGATGCTGGATATTCAGTTTGCAGTCTCACACGTCAGTAGATTCATGCATAGCCCAGCGTCTAAGCATTGGCAGGCTGTCAAGAGGGGTTTTTTGCTACTTGAGTGTCACTTTACATCTTGGATTGTTCTATCCCAAGGGGGATTATTGCCACCATATTTACATGCTTTTTTGGACTCAGATTGGGGCTGATTGTTTTGACATATGAGTGTCCACAAGTGGTTTTTTGTTTCATGCTTCACAGCTCGTGTATATCATGGTTGAGCAAGAAGAAACCTATTGTAGCCACTTCCAGTTGTGAGACTGAGTACAAGAAAATCTTCATAGATATGGTTGATGGTTTTTTAGGTGTAGGACAAGACACTACCAATACTATCTACACTGACAGTCACAGCGCATTGGCACTTTCAAGGAACCCAATTTTTCATGTTCACACATAGCATATTGAGGTTCATTACCACTATGTCAAGGAAAGGCTCTCAGCAGGAGAGATCAGCTTGGCTTGTGTGCCAACACAGGAAAACCTTGTAGATCTTTTCACAAAGGCATTGTCTCGTGAGAAGTTTGAAGCTTTCCACAAGCTTTGGGCTTACTCCCCTTTGTGGATTGATCATGTCCTTAGGGCATGGCACTTCCCTATACTCTAGGTGCCAACTCTCATTCACTGTATCACTCCGATGGGGGGATTTGTTACCATATACATGTGGTAGTGATGTGTGTGAACACACTTAGGACCGCAGAGGCATTTTTTCCATCACTAGGAGGTTTTTTCCCCTGTGCATTGTATATACGCCCATCACTCGAGGGCTATCTTATCTTTCCATTGCACTTTGTGTGCCTTGAGCTTCTTTCATCTTCTCCAAGCTATGTCTATTTTCCTGCAACCCTAATTCCAACATGTGCTAGAGTAAACGTGTTTACTCGCATTGGAGATAATCATTTTTTTTACCGTATAATACCATATAATATGTATATCTTTCATTATACGGCCGTATAAATGCAACCTAGAAGATCCTTTACCATCTCTCTCTCTCTCTCTCTCTCTCTCTCTCTCTCTCTCTCTCTCTCTCTCTCTCTCTCTCTCTCTCTCTCATATATCCTGTCTCTTTCTACCTCATTGATCTCTCTTTCCCATAGGTGCCTTGTTCTTGTATGTGGCATTGAAAATGTTCTAGATAGGAGGAGTCGAGGTGTCCACCTCATCATGAGCTAGCTCTTGTTTTCATTGCATCTTTCATTACCACATTTGACAATTGTTTCCCCCTCCCATCTCCTAATTTACCCATCATTGTACACATCTTGTCTTTTCATTGGGAGAGACTCCCCACATGTTGATATAGCCCTCTCTAAGGGCCAATTGTAGCCATTACGCAATTTCTTAACTAATGGAAGGATCTTTTCTTGCAAAAAAAAGAGTCTAAAAGGTGGATTTTGAAAGTCCAAAAAATTATGACAGTGCTATGGTGATTGCTCAAAAAAAGAGTCAAAAGGTAACGAAGAAGATAGAGAAAGTTGCACTAGGTTTGGACGCAGTGACCTCCACACAAATGCAGAACCTATAAGATGAAGCCCAAGTAGAGAATCAAGGTAATAGAGACATGGGAATAACTCCCTAACAATGGATATGCAATGTACACAATTTTTCTAAACACATGCAGGATTTAAGATTCAGTGTCATGGATCAAGAGCAACCAAGAGTTGGAGCCTTTCTGAACTCTACAAAGTTACAAGTTGAGCTCTTTACCCTCGCCAACTCTCCACCCAAACACAGGCATGAAAACTCTCTGTGGTAGAAAAATGACAAAGCTAACGATGCATGATGAACCTTGTGTTGGAGTAAAGCCCCATATGGCCAGTTAGGCCAGGCGCTCGCCCACTATACTTATTCATGATGTACATAATAGAATAAGAGGGCTCACATGTTGAGAGTGAGCTTTACCCCTTGCAAACACAAGGTCTCATTTTTTCCTCTCTTCTCCATTGCTGCACACACTCACACACGCTCTCGCTCACGCACTTCAACTGATATAAGAGCTCAAGGATTGGGAGCACCATTGGAGCTCAGTAGGGAAGCAGACGGAGAAGCAGCAAAACAATGTAGTATATTTTTGCAGATTTTTTCTGGCATATCAAAACGTCTTCTAACAAGCCAATTCCCCTATCACCTGACCGGTCTTTTTGTCCTCTTCAACTTTGCAGAAGAAAGTTTTCTCAAAATCTTCACCAATTTTGAGATATGTTACTCAAAGTGCCTGCAGCTCGTGAATTACAAGCTGCAGATTTTTATAGATCTTTTTTTACATGTAAAAACAACTCATTTCATGTCCATTCCCATGGTCATCAATCATTTTCATGAGGTCTACAAATTTGTAGAAGGAAGTTTCTACAAAACTTGAACGGTTTGAGACATATGGACTGACTGGTTGTAGGGTGTACAAAAAATTGAAGATTATGTATGCCTATTGTGGTGATTTGCTACATTCGGAGAGCTCGGATTGAGCTTTGTCATTCTCTTGTCTTGCGCATTGATGTTTTGCTCTTAGTGAAGAGAGTGTGGGTTGAGATTTTCAACAAATGTATGCGCATACATTGAGAACACTTTGTGGATGTATGCATTATTGTGGACTCTCAAGATTCGAGAGTGGATTCATCACAGGTTATGTGCATTAACTCATGCGATTAAGCAGATTTTGAGGGTGTGGTGCACAAATTTGTAGAGAGTTTTGCAAGCATTTCTAGCATAATTGTGAGCTGAATTTTCAATTGATTTGGATTCTTATTTGATATGCATTTGGTGCATTCTTGATGCTCGTTTATATTACCATGTGGATGCAAATGATGTGCGCTTTTTAGATAATGATGTTCTTCACCTTACAATGGCATATGTGGGAAGATTTTTAGCTATTTTGAGCATCAATTTGTGTCATATTTTGGTTGGTTTGCATCCAGATTTATGCTAGTATATGCTTCACTTGTAGAGTGTGGTTGATGCACTTTGTGTTTCGGATTATAGGATTGTGTTCCAGTTTTAGGGAGTTGAGACTTTGGGGAAACTCATGTATGCTTGAGTGCAGATTTTGCGTATGCTTTTCTCATGGTTTTGAGCATGTTTATGGCATGTATGGTTGTTATGGTTAGATAGCCAAATACTGCAGAAACTCTGCCAAATGTTTCTTGCGAGTTTATTTGTTTATACTCATGGTTTGCAGTCGTGTTTTGATTGCATTTGGCACTCAGTGGTTGCTTTGCCATAGTATTTTAGCATCGCATTGTGAGAGTGTTTGCTCACCAGATTATGTCAATTGACATGTATGTGGTAATCTCTTCAGGAGGAAGATTGTTGATGATAGTTTCATTGGTTACCACATAGTGCTCTTGGATTAGAGCGGGTTTTGTTGATGATAGTTTCATCGGTTACCACATAGTGCTCTTGGACTAGAGCGGGGTTTTTGCTCACTTGTTTCGTTACATTGATCGTCATATTTGCTGACAGTTCTCGTAGACAAGCCAATTTTAAGCTAAAAGTATGCCAGATGCGGCTTTAAAGGGCCAAAAGTTTTTTGGTTAATGCTAACAGAGAGTATTCTTGAAATGGTTATAGCTAGGAGTTTATTGATTCAAGTTGCAGGACTTGAAGTGCTTTACACGCTTGTCTTTACGGCTCCTCAATCGGAGCTACGGATAGAAAATTATGCTAGTTTGAAGTTTGAGCGGCTGGACAATTGCAGATGAGGAATCATGGGATGAAGCAAATGCATGGGTTTGAGGTGCTCATCTTGTGGAGCATGTTGGTCTTTTTATATTGACAATTAGAGCATTGGTTGTCAAAATATTAGCAATTTAAGTTTACTGGGGGCTAGTTCTGTAACAGATTGGTCGCCTTGACTAATGTGTCGTCTGAAGGATTTGAAGCCAGCCAGGATTTGTATATGCTATGTGCGGTATGAGAAGGCCATAGGAACGGTTCATCAATTGGATGTGAGAAGAGTGAAATATTGTAATAACAAACAAACAACTTTTAAGTCAAAAGTAGGTTCCACGTACAAATTGACAAGAGATTGCAGACACTTGTTTGTATGAAAGAGGGTATTTTCTCTCACCCTTTTCCATATAGTGCTCAAGATCATGAGCTTCTTGGTAGAGGCCACATGTTGACTATTGACCCCCCATCCGCTCCAAGGTTACTTACCCCAAATAGCACCTACTCGGTTATGTGGTTCTTCCCACACAAAATCTTATGATATTGTGGTATGTTGCAATGTCGGAAACTTCTATGAACATCACTAGGACTATAGAAATACTCTCACAAACATAAATGGAATAATCAACGTTGATGTTAAGCTAAAAAGGCTTTTATAGTACTTTTTGTGAAGATTCCACCAACACATATGAATAGCACCTAGCTAGGTATGTGGTGCCCCCCACACAAAAGATCATGATGTTGAGGTATGTCACAAAGTGGGAAGTAATACAGAATACTGTTAAAAAAAATCCTATGAACACCACTATAAACTTTGGAATTCTCTCACGCACTAAAATGGAATAAATCAAAGTTGATGTTGTGCAAAAAAATAATCTGTTACTTTTTTGTGAAGACAAGTCGTGTCCAATTTAGTTTGGTGCTCGAGGAGCCACTCACCATGCAAAATCCATGCTAGAACTTTGGTTTTAACTGAAATACTACTACACTAGATAATGATATCAAATAATCAAAAACCCCAAAAGTGCAAATTTATTTACAAATTTACAAGAAACAAGAAATGTAGGATCTTAGTGGATTCTTTCTCACCATGCTGCATATCGGGCATAACATCAAGAGATGTTACTTTTCCCCAACAACACCTACTTAGGTATGTGGTGCCCCCTTCATTGAAGCTCATGAGGTTGTTTTAGGTCATAGTCTAGGATGTACGATGATAATTAGCATAAAACATCTAGTGATACATAACTAGGACTTTAGAATTCTTTTATAGCTAGAAAGAAAACAAATTAAAGAGTTTATACCAAGTGTGTTTGTTATGCATGACACACATCCATGTGCACCTCCTCCAACTACTTCTATGCTTGTTTATATTATGTGCAAGTGTAGGGCCATATGCCCTCTCCTATCAACATGCAAACTCATTCACATCAAATCCATTTGTTGTGCAAAGAAGACGTCCAAAACGCCTCCCCTAACTACTTCTATGCTCATTTACATCATGTGCAAGTGTCAATCAAGGGGCCACATTCCCTCTTCCATCAACATGGCAATCCCTTGCCCCAACAACACCTACTGAGGTATGTGGTGCCCCCTTCATAGAAGCTCACGGGGTTTCTTTAGGTCATAGTTTAGTATTTACAAGAAGAATTAGCATAAATCATCTACTGATACATAAGACTTGAGAATTCTTTTGTGAGATCCCCAACCCACCAATGCCAAGATCGGGATGGGATCCTTGACAGGTCTCTAGGTCTGATAAAAATTAGAGTCTCTAAACAAGAAAAATCCATGGAATAGACCTAGTCCTCTCTCGCAGCGGAAACGAGACAACGTATTAAAAGTCCAAAAAACTATTTTGGCCTTATAACTTCCACAAATTGGGTTAAGGTATCCTCAACCAACGCTTTTCCCCCCCTAATATATGTGAGGGCACAACCGCTGATGGACTCCTCTTCCAAGTGAAGATGTTTTTCAAACGTTTTTAGTGCGCGGGGATGGATAGTTACCTAACTAATCAGGTGCACCCATCCATGATTGAAAACCTTAGTCAATCTCCACTTACCACCCCACACTCATACATATTGATTTGTTATTTAATTACTACCACATTCTTGTCACAATTAAAACAATGATTTCTTTTAACTTTCATAACTAAATTTCATTAAAACAATATTGAAAACATTCTTTTAGCAAACAGACATATTTAAACTTAAGATAGGGTACTGTCAATCAAAACATTGTCCATAATAACCATGACCAGTACTCTTCTTGTCTCAAGACCACCTAAGGGTGAAAAAAACGGCACCCATTCCTTATTCACAATCCGGAGTGGATAAACCCCCACCCAAAGTTCCGGGTGCCCATACACCAAACCAGTTACCCATACAACCGGGCGGCTCCCCTAGGATAAAAAACGGTATCCTAACTTATGTAGAAATATCAAGATATGGCACGGAGTAGAAACTCATCGTTCATGGGGGTAACCGACTTATCCGTAGCTGGAAAGCCATCATTATCATCAATTTATACCAAGGAGTCGGAGGTGTCTTGAGACAAGCTGTCTTAAAAATGATCAATCATATCTTTCCTAATTCAACCAGTTTTAACCCAAACAATTCTTTCCTACATTATAAACAAATACAAGTTGGAATTTACCTTCCGTTTTTGGTCAATTATTCCTTTCCTAATTCTCTCACTCCTTACGTATGCAATGCTAACTTATAAAAGAACTTAAACTATTTAAGGACTTAATTGAATAATGGGAAACCCACCTGGAACTGATCGGCCATCTGCTGCTGCGCTGGCGCCTGAAGACTCTCCTCTGTAGGCCTACTACTAGGTCCAGCTTCATCGTCGTGCGACGCTCTAGTTCTTTTTAGAGCTCTACCCTCATCATCAAATGTACGATTGGCTTGGATCCTTTTAGGTTCCATAACCTCTTATCCTGATAAAAAGAGCGTCTAATCATTAGGTAAATTATCCAAAAGCTAAACTTAACCTTTGTATCCAATTTTACCCAAATCTAGGTTAAATTTGTAATTTTAATTGGTAAATTCTTAACCTAGTAATTTCTTATTTGTCTATATAAGCATGATAACTTTTTCCAAAGCTTCCCTAAAGGGTTTCTAAGCTATCCTAATTTTCTTATAATTTTCTAAATCTTTTTCTTAATTTCTCCATCGAATTTTAAGCTTGGAATCTGCTTATTTCGAGCTTAATATTATTTCTATTTATTTTCTCTTGAAGATTTTATTTTCTCAACTTTATATCATAGGTTTACACTTATTATAATTTTCCTAAAAACTTTTGACCGCAAAGTCTATTTATTTGAATTAATCTTTTGCTAGAAATATGACTTTTGGTCAATTATAACTTTTTAAACTCACTAATTAACTATGGTATAATTGCCAAAAGTAGATAAAGATATTTTTGACCTCTGGTAATTATCTTTTAATTTTCTAACTTAATTATCTAATTTCCATCTTTAACTTGCAGGTAAAATTAGTATAATTTGGCCTAGATAAATATCTATACTGTTTTTCTAACCGTGACATAATTATCACGGCCTTTTTATTCTATAATATAGCTCAAATAAATATCATGTAATCATATCACATGATTTACTAATTTCCTCCTTTAGTTTTCAGCTAGAATTAGTATAATTTGATTTGGATAAATATCTATACTAATTTTCTAACCTTGACAAAATTATCACAACCTCATTATCATGTATTATAACTCTAATAAATAGCACGTAATCATATCACATGGTTTACTAATTTTTCCCTTTAGTTCTTAGCTAGAATTAGTATATTTTGACTTAGATAAATATATATACTACTTTTCTAACCTTGATATAACTATCATGGGCTCATTATCATGTAGTATAACTCTATTAAATAGCATGTATTCATGCCACATGATTTACTAATTTCCCCCTTTAGTTCTCAGCTAGAATTAGTATATTTTAACTTAAATAAATATCTATACTACTTTTCTAACCTTGACATAATTATCATCTCTTTTTTATCATATAATTTAACTCTAATAAATATCATGTAATAATATCACATGATTTACTAATTTTCCCTTTTAATTTATCCTCAAAAATAATGTTTTTCTACTAAGATAATAAGCTAAACTAGTTATCTGTAATTAAGATAATTATCATGAGTTTTTCAAGATATGATTTACCTTTGATAATTATCTCAAAGCTTTTTAGTGTAATTTTCTATTTTCCCCTATTACTTTTCTCTTAAAAAGAGTGTTTTTCTACTGTGATAATTCACTAAACTAATTATCTGTAGTTAACCTTATTATCACAGGTTTCTTGAGATATTTTTTATTTTTGAAAACTTTCTCAAAGCTTTTTTGACTAATTTGCTATTTTCCCCCTTGTAATTTTTCTTAAAAATGGTGTTTCTCTGATGAGATAATTAGCTAAACTAATTATCTAAAATTAATATAATTACCATGGTTTTCTTAAGATAAGTTTCATCTCTGATAATTATCTCAAAGCTTTTTGGATTAGTTTACTATTTTTGTCTTTTTATTTTTTCTTGAAAATAGTGTTTTTCTGTTGAGATAATTTTTTAAGCTAATTATATGAGGTTAAGATAGTTATCACGAATTTCATAGGATGTATTTTTTCTCTAATAATTATCTCAAAGTATATTGAATTATTTTGCTATTTTTTCCCTTTTATTTTTCCTTAAAACCAATGTAATTCTGATGAGATAATTAGTTAAACTAATTATCTGACGTTAAGATAATTATCACGGGTTTATTAACATGTTTGTTTCCTCTGATAACTATCTCAAAGCATTTTGGATTAGTTTGATATTTTCTCCATTTTATTTTTAAAGAAATAGTGTAATTTTATCAAGATAATTAGTTAAACTAATTATCTGATGTTAAGATAATTATCACGGGTTTATTAAGATGATTTTTTCCTCTGATAATTATCTAAAATGTTTTGGATTAGTTTGATATTTTTGCCTTTTTATTTTTCAGTAAAAACAATGTAATTCTATTGAGATATTTAGTTAAACTAATTATCTGAGGTTAAGATAATTATCACGAGTTTATTAAGATATTTTTTACCTCTGGTAATTATCTCAAAGCCTTTTAGATTAATTTGATCATTTCTCCCTTTACTTTTCTCTTAAAAACAGTGTAATTCTGCTTAAATAATTATAAAAATTATTTAAAAAATTAAAAGATAATTTTCTTAGCATAATGATAGTTTAACGCATCTATGATAATTATCTCACCTTAATTTAAATTTAATTAGTATAATTATCATTAATTTATGGTTAAAATGAGTAATTTCAATCCTAATGTAATATAATAATTATTTAGATTAACACTAGGTTGGTAACCTAACAGGACATAAAAGTGTCCTTTCAGAGTTTTGAAAAAAACCTCCAAAACCATAGTAGATCCACTCATTTTGTAAAATCCTTTCATGAGGTTATAGTTCAAGGCCTACTACACATGGAAAAAATAAGAAACTTGTAAAATTTCTCATCTTTTGGTCACACCAAGCCTCCAAAGTTGATGGACCAGTACATTTTCATCAAAACATTCATTTCTTACGTTTTGTTGCATAAAACTAAGATTAGGGATTTTTGTAGGACTTGAGATAAATTCCCTAGTTAACTTCAATGGGTTGGTGATTAGAACATATGATTGCTTCTCACTCACTATTTTTTGTTTTGCCAAAAGAAATAGGTACAAAAAAGTTGAATTTTTACCATTCTGCAAACCTATCATCAAAGTTTCTATAGCCACGCTCAATACAAATAATATATGCATGTTTTCTTAGTTCCCTATTGTCCTTTAGGTTCATAAGGAGCCATGGAGCATGTCAAAAGAATAATACATCTCTTACCAAGGGGAATCTTGGAGACAAAGATGAAGTGCTAAATACAGCAAACATAAAAAAACTGGGTTCAATATTATGAGTTGTAGAATCCCATAAAAACTATTCAATATCTAGCCAAATTTGATCCTTATGACTAGATATGGTTACTACCTACAAAATGCATGTAGTTGTCACAAGAAACTAACAATATTGAAAAATCTATACTTGATATACTGCAATGTTTCATTTTCTTCTATAACTGAAAAAATCAACCATCGTTGTCTACTATGCAAAATAGGGTATTAGGTGCCCCAAAACTCAAGGAATATTAGCTTTAGGTTACAATATGCAACATAGAAAATCAAAACTGCATTTGGATATCATAAAAGCTACCAAAAAAATCATAGAAGAGATAAAATTGGCTAAATAACAGGATTTGACAATTTTTGTAATTTGGTCATAACTTACAACTTTAACATGTATTTCTTCATAGAAGCATCAAGCCATGTTGAGGACTACTAAAGATAGTTCTCTAGCATTATAGACCTCACAAACATGAATTCTAGAGTGGTATAGTTGCAAAAAGTTGAAAAAAGCCAAAAACAGGACCCGTTTTTTCACACAGTTTAGGTTGTGAAATGTTGTGTAAAGACAAGGTTAAAGATGGAATTGATATTCCAAAAAAATGTTAAGTTTTTTTCAGCTCATGAGACAACTTTCTAGATAGATAGCACCTCAAAATCCATTTTGAAACTCTTGACATAATTCAAGGAAAATGGTCACTTAACAGGACATAAAAGTGTCCCATTACCAACCTAGTGTTAATATTCATAAGCTTAATCTCAATAATCATTAGAGAATTTTGAATTAGGAGAGAATTTTAGAGTATAAATAGATTTAATCTTCAATTAATTAAGAAAGTGTAAATAGATTAACATAGTTTTACTAATTAAAAAGGATTAGTGTAATTACCGTTAATTTAACCTGCTGCTAAATCTGTCCTGGGCAGGTTCATCACAGCTCCACACAACCCCCCCAGCTTCCATAATCGATTTCTGCTATTTTTCTTGACTTTTAATGATTAAACTTGGAAATATTTGCAATGTCTAGAACCTTAGGATAAAAAGTCTTTAGCAGTAATAATTACTGAAACCATTAAATTTTACTTAACTAATTAGATTCATAGTGTAACCTTTCAGAGCCCGTAACTTTTCCAGATTTTATCGAAATTTGGTTCTGAAAATTTCTAACCTTAGTAAAGCTCTATTACGATTCCAAATATCAATATTTGCCATAGTTGGATCATTCTACATTGTTTCTTAACAACCAAGTTAATTTGATAAGGCTTTGACAATTTCTAAGGTTTCAAAAACTGAAAACTTTACATCCTTTACAACTAGAAAGAAAACAATGTGAAATTCAGTTTGAGCTAAAATCTTCTTTTAACAATTCTCACAGGCAACAAGTTGCAACAAGTCTTCATGGGAAACAAGGCTCGAGCTATAGTTCGAGCCTTGAGGAGCCACCTAGAGACTACAAGGCTTGAATTCTAGTTTGAGCTTTGAGGATCCACCTAGATCTTGGTGAAACTGCTTTGAGAGCATGTTATCTATGCTCGTTTACAGTAGGTGTGTTTGTTTCACAAGACACACGTTCATGTACACCTCCCCCAACTACTTTTACACTTGTCGCCCAACTTTTCATGTTCCTCTACTACTTGCTTAATAAAGCCACCCTACTTGAACAAGGCATCATGCATGATTCGATCTAATTTGAAAAAGTATGGAGACATAATCGAAGACTACTAACCCGCATGAGCATATACTGTGTCATAATCGAAGAATACTAAATCTTCATGAAATGATTTCCTACTATACTTACTAGCGCATACTCTCTCAAATTTTGTAAGCGACAGGAACAAAAGGCTGGCATCTAACATCATGTTAGTTTCAAAATTTAAAATTGACGGCAACAAAAGACTGTCATCTAACATCACGTCAATTTCAAAATTTAAACTCGACGATAGAAAAAAACCCATCATTTGACGTCACGTCAGCCATGACGTCTTCACTTGGTTTACAGTGCGTTGCGTTGGAACTTGTAGTCGAGGTTGAGGCAGTGGACGAGCTCGCAAGGCGCTTCAGAGTGGAGGCCGGCTCAATACAAGCAGCTTGTTCAGGAGACGCTGTAAGATCACTACGTAAAAGAAGCCCTTATCAGGACCAACTCGACAGTAGTTCGAGGTGCAGCCGACTAGGGGAAGGAAAAGGGAGAGGAGGGACCGTGCTGAGGGATGAAGGCAGGCTGAACTGCACGATAGAAAGAAGACAGAAAATCGACGAGGTATGAAGGTCGCGAGGCAACCAGCTTGGTAAGCGCAAGAGGGGAAGTCAGAAGGCAGTGAATCGAGAAGAAGATCAAACGGCAATGCAATATGGTGCTGAGAAAATCCCGGTTGGGAGAGTTTGAGCAGTTCTTGTGGAGGAAGTGCTAATTAGGGGTAAAAGAGGCTTTCAAGAGCAGGGAGCTCTGCAATTATAACATCCAGAAAGGGCTTCTTCAGTAATTTCTATAGAATTTGTGCTCGCAGAGGTGGTCCTTAGAAAAGATGCTAGCACTTGGTTTGACTCTTTGCCTGAGGAAGTTAAGAGGAATTACACAGAATTTTTGAATCGTTTCAAGAAATACTTCTTTGATCCCCAAAACACTCAAAAATTATGGCAAGACATTGTTTCTCATAAGCAAAAAGACTTAAATGACTACTACTTGTACAAACAAGAGTTTCTACGTCTTTGGGCTGTATGGGTGAGAAATGTTGCTAACCCTGGTGATGGTGTAGAGTTCCTAAAGAAGGAGAAGTTCATAGCCAGACTCTTTCCTGACCTTAAGGTAAAATTTGAGGCGGGTGCACCTGCTACCTTTGATGCAGCTGAAACTAGGGCTGGTGAGAAATATAGGAAACTCAAGTGTTTAAGGGGGGAGGTTCCAATAGAAGGTCTTAGACCCAAAGGTAAGTCACAAGAATCAACATCTAGGGAGCTTCCGGAGGTAACGGCGGAAGTGATTGAGAAGTTAAATGAATCTTTAAGCAGCTTGTCAATTCACCTTGCACAAGCTGTAGGTCCAAAGGGACAAGCAAAGAAGTCTGAAGAGCAAGATCCACGACCTAGGAGAGTCTTGCAATGTTGGAATTGCGGAGAGTCTGGACATGGGATGTATAATTGTCCTTGGCCCCGTGGGGAGCCAGGGAGACCTAACTTGAATTACCCAGAGATGAATGCAGGTGAAGGAACTGGTCAACAACCAAGGCTTCTACAAAGGCCAAATGGAGCAAGACCACCTCCACAAGGAGTGGAAGGAGTTCCACCTTTGCCAGACCCAAATGTGCATGTGGTAGAGGTGACAAACTCAAATGAGGTTGACATGGAAGCAAATGGCATTAAGCGTGGCCGAAGAAAAGGTAAGGAGAAAGAAGGGGTTACATCACAAAGTGACCATGGACGAGAACAGAAGGCAAAGGAGACCAAGGAAGCTAAGAGGACTCGACGTCGTATCAACCTCCAAGACTTCCCTCTTGGACATGGTATGGCTCCATACAACCTATTGGAAGACATGAGAGGTAAGGGTCCTGATATCTCATGGCCTCAGTTTCTCGCATTATGCCCACAAGTTAGGAGGGATTTAACAAAGGCAGTTAGCACTAGGAGAAAGGTAAAAGAGAGTGTGCCTGTTGTAAAAATTGCACATGCTGAAATGAATGAGGATATTACACCTGTGCTAGATTGTTACATTAAAGGAAGATTGGTTAGGAAAGGTCTAGTGGATGGGGGTGCACAAATTTGCATCATGACAGAAGGACTCATGCAAAGACTATGCATGCACATCCATGAGACACCTAAAATTAAAGTCAAAATGGCAAACAATAGCAAGGCTAGGTGCGTAGGCATTTGTAAAAATGTCTCTGTGGAGACCTTTGGCATTAAGAAGGCAGTGGATTTCTATGTCATGTCTACCAAAGGAAATGGTTACCCATTTATCCTAGGGAGACCATGGCTAATGAAAATGCGAGCTTTGCAGGATTGGGAGAGTGAAAAGCTAATTTGCAGGAATGACAATCATAAGAAGGTTGTCTTTGACATGAAGGAGCAACACCAAGAGGAGCTCCATGAAGAATCATCTCAAAGTGAGACGGAGGAAGGCTGGACCGATAGCACTTCAGAAGGAGAAAGTAGCGGCAGCATTACTGAAGAGGAGTCTTCCATTGAAGTCATGGGGGTAAGGTTTAATCCAAACAACCAAGAGACCTCTTGCCCAGGTTTGGAAGAGGTAGGTGCCCAAGAGAACCAAAATATGCAAGATGAAGGAATGTTAGAAGGTATGTTGTCTACAACACTTACAAAGGACGAAAGAGAGGAGTTCAAATGTGTGCTAAGGAAATTTCCTAGGCTTTTTGCTAAAGAATACACCGATGTGCGTGGAGTATATGCTGTTCAACACAAAATTGAGTTGAAGCCAGAGGCCACACCTAAGGCTCAAAAGCTACGAAGGCTAGGAGTTATCAAGGAGCAGGTTTTACTCAAGGAAGTAAGAAAGCTTCTAGCAGCACGTTTCATTTATCCAGTGGAGAATTCAAAGTGGGTCTCTCCCATTGTTGTCACTCCTAAGAAAAATGGCAAGTGGAGGGTGTGTGTGGATTACCGTCCACTCAATGAGGCAACAAAAAGAGATCACTTTCCCCTCCCATTTAAGGATGAGATACTAAATGAGGTAGCTGGTCATGAGAAGTACACTGTGTGTGATGGCTACTCGGGTTACTTTCAAATAGGTATCGCATTGGAAGATCAGTTGAAAACAACCTTCATCACTCCTTGGGGTTGTTATGCTCTTAGAGTCATGCCATTTGGACTGACAAATGCTCCTGCAACTTTCCAACGCTTCATGAACATGGTGTTTCAAGCATTCTTTGGAAAGTCAATTAGGGTGTTCATTGATGATTTTTGCATTTATAGCTCAAAATCATTGCATCTACAAAGGGTAGAAGAAGGTTTAAAGAAGCTCTATGACATGGGAGGTCAACTCAACCCCGACAAATGTCACATAGGTGAGGATGAAGTGATCTTGCTTGGTCACAAGGTTTCCTATAAAGACATTGAGGTGGATCCTTCAAAGGAAAAGGCTCTTATTGAGCTCCCATCACCCAAGAATCTCAAAGAGGTAATCTCATTCATTCAAAAGGTGAAGTATATGTCATGCTTTATTCACTTAGCTTCGGAGTTGCTTCATCCTTTGCAAAAGTTGACACAACAAGTAGAATTTGCATGGTCTGATGAGCTTGAAAAGAACTTTTGTAACATTAAAGTCATTTTGTCAGAGCTACCAACACTCATGCATGGTAAAAGGGGATGCACTTCTCATCGTGAAGCAAATTTTAGGCATTTGGGCATGCAAGAATGAAAGCCTAAGGACAAAATTTCATGCCATTCGTAGATTGTTTAATCAATTTGAAGAAGTGCAACTATATCATATTCCTAGGAAACAGAATGAAGATGCCGATTTACTTGCACAGCAAGTAGTTACATGTGTTGAGAAAGAAGTGCAGGTCATCATGGTGGCAGCAATTGTCAAGAAACCGAGATACCAGGGATTGGAGTCATTGACTCCCATTATTAGCTACATTTTGGAGGGTGAGTTTCCACAAGACTTCACGAAGGCTCAGAAGAGGAGACTCATGAAGAAGGCAAGCATGTATCTCTTCCTAGAAGGATCCCTCTACCAAAGATGGAAGGATCAAGTGTGCAGAAGAGTACCAACTATTGAGGAAATCCCAGCCATTCTAAAACGTTTGCATGAGGAAGCGTGTGGTGGTCATTTTTCACAGGAACTCACTGCAAAAAAGATTTTTCTTGCCGGATATGTTTGGCCAAGCTTGCACATTGATGTTCAACATTGGTGTAAAAGCTGTCACAATTGTCAGATTAATGGAAAGAAGCGTCTGTTACATGGTCCACGTCAGTTAGTCCTTGCAAATGGTCCATTTGAAAAATGGGGCATTGATGCTATGGGTCCATTGCCTAGGACTAAAAATGGAAAATCGTATATCTTGGTGGCCATAGACTACATGACGAGATGGGTAGAAGCACAAAGTGTGGCAAAGGTAAATGAGAGGACAGTGACCAAATTTGTCTACACTCACATTTGTTGTAGATTTGGCACACCTTTGGAGATTGTTTCTGATAATGGTCCAGGGTTTAGAAAGGGCTTGCTTACAGAAGTCTGTGATGAACTTCACATTCTACATCGTCATAGTACACCCTACTATCCCCAATCCAATGGTCTGGTAGAAAAAGCTAATGGTGTCATTGCAGGCATCATTAGAAAGATGGTGAGAAACAAGACAAAGTTGTGGGATGACTTCTTGGATGGTGCCTTGTGGGCGTATCGAACCACATATAGGGAAGCCACGGAGTTCAAACCATTTCACTTGGTCTATGGTCAAGAGGCTTTACAACCAATTGAGCTCAACATTCCAACAATGTGACTTCATGGCAAAGTAGCACAAGATGATCAAGAAGCATGGATGGATCGACTTCTTACCTTAGCTGAGCTTGAGTGGAAAAGAGAAGCAGCATACGAGTGCTACAAGAGGAACGCTACGCAGGCGAAGGAGAAGCTTGACAAGAAACTAAAGGACAAAGGCATCAATGAAGGAGATCTTGTGTTAAGGTATGACAATCGACTCGATAATCATTTTGATGCCAAATTTGAAACTAGATGGCAGGGGCCATACATAGTTAAGAAGGCTTTCAATTCAAGTTACTATCAACTTATGGACTTGAATGGGAAAGAGCACTCTAGGAAGGTAAATGGTTATCGCTTGAAGCCCTATTTGAGTTGCCTTCTACCAAAGGATCTACCAAAGATCTGTCAAAGGGCAGCTGTCTCATGTAAGTATTGTTACATGAAGCACATTAGGAAATTTCAGAGGTCATTTGGAGGGCCATATGAAGAGAGAGAAAAATAGAGCACGTCCAATGAGCATGAAGGCTACGTTACGTAGGAAAGTACGTGGAAAGACTCAAAAAATAGGAAAATAGCATAAAACTTTCACGAATCTAGGATTGTAGCATAGTAATTTCCTTCCTTTTACCGAGCTTTTAGGTGCTTGCATGTGGTCCCACTTCTGATATTCTCTTATGGTCATTAACGTACTGGAGGGTGACCATTAAGCCCGCACAAGATATTGGAATTCTAAAACACTTTCCCTCCATTAGAATGCTTTCAAAGTGAATCTCCCTCCACTAAAGCTTTTCTCTGAGAGCTATGGCGTCCACGTCTTCTCGCCCAAGAGGCTCCAGGTGTTTACTGTCTCTGACACCAACAACCAACAACTGCACTTTGCCTAGAAGTCCAAGTAGTAGCATATCCTCAATTACAATACCAGCTTCAATAGGTGCAGAGAACCAATGGGTTGGAAAAAGGATAAACAAAGGTTCATGGATCCTCATGCAACCAAGAAGACCCAAGAGGTCTAGTGGTATCAATGTTTACCGCTCAGCATGGAAGGCCAGAGTGTTGGATTTCAAAGTTGAAATCGGCAAAAGATCTGTAAAGGAAGTTCTTGTTCAGCATGTGTTTACCCATCCTGAGGTGATAGCAAACGGTGGAAATGTATCAGATATACATCAACCACGTTGCAATTGTAAGTACTCTTGACATGTGAACTTACTGATACTCTCATTATAACTTTTCTTATATATTTTGCAATGTTTCTCCCGCTTGTTATGAGTAATGTCTCCATTCTTCACACCTCAATTACATTAGATTTGTCATTTGTACTTATTGATACTCTTAGTTTAACTCTTCTTATATATATTGCAGATGTTTATCCCTCTTCTTATGAGCAATGGGAGCCTGTGGAGTGCATAATAGGCCTCTTCCATGTTGTTCATGCCCACATTGGTTCTCTACAGTACTCAGAGAGGAGCAGCAAAAGACTGGCTGATGAGGGAATCTTTTTTTATGACCACTTTTACCAACTCAGCTCAGGGAATAAGAATGGCATGTTGGTGAAAGTGCCTCTACCAACCGATTGGAACACTGTGGACTGGCCAGTTCCCGAGGAAACAATGGTGGAGGCAATGCGAAGTAAGCTCTACAAGGATATACAAAGGTCTCTACGTAGCTCTATTCCTACCAAACTGGTTAGAATTGCAAACTTCTGTCATGTTGCACTCTTCATAGAGCTGTTTCATAGCTACAACATCCGAGTTACAAAAACTATGTTCATGTGCAAGTCATTTCAGCAGTCATCCTGTGACAAACTTCTTGACAAAGGATGGTATGCAAAGGAAGAGATTGGTTTACGGTGCGAGGTCGCGCTTGATACTCTAGTTGTCAAGTACATGATTGCAAGCCAATCACTGTTACTCTCGTTTTGGTATATGCGATCACAAATGCTAAACGGTAAGTACATTCCTATGGACCAGGTTTCTGCAGGTTTGGAAGATAATCCTACTGTGGATGTGGAAGTGATTGATAAAGAGCATGGCCTACTATTGGTGGTTACAATAAGGGATCTATGCAGTCTTCAGCATTTGCGAAATGACATCATTGAAGAGTCAATGGACAAGGATCTATCAGATTTTTCCTTTTTCCTAGCTGGCCATAAGGTGATGCGGCGAAGGGAAAAAGATATTTTGTGCAAAGAGTTGGATGGTCGGGTTGAAGTAGTGTCAATGTAACAGATATTCTTGTGAACCCAAGTGTATACAAATGACTTTCAAGACATGAAGTTTATTGAGCTCATTTTTCAATTGTGCCCTATGAAAAAGTGTGCTTGAAATACATTTCTTTACCATGTCAAATCTCTCTCTCTCTCTCTCTCTCTCTCTCTCTCTCTCTCTCTATATATATATATATATATATATATATATATATATATATATATATATATATATATATATATATATATATATATATATATATATATATATATATATATATATATGTTAGACAAGACAAAGACATGATAGAAGAATCATCTTAATTCATTAGAAAGTACAAACTCGTCCGTGAACAATGGACTGAGATACAATTTCTGTAAGTATGGAATCAGAATGTCTTCAAGGTAAAAATCGAAGGAATGCCCCTCGAAAGAAGGTGGTGAGACAGTTGTTCCCGACGGATTTAGTTCTCCCTTTTCAGGAGTATCATCAATTAGTAGTGTATTAGTTGCATCAAAGGGTACACCGATTTGGCTAAACGGTTTGTACAAAAGAGGTAAGTGTGGTTTTTTAGGGTGGTAGTGGCCCTCAACGGTAACGCATTTTCTTTGATCATACAAAAAGGCAAAATCTGACGTGTGAGCGTGGCATACACTGCAAACTATTGCAACTAGTGGCGATAAGTTTTTCCTTTGCATTGAAGACCATATGGCAACTCTGAAGCGCGGAAGAAGAAATTGAATA